>NC_042976.1:29011612-29371612 GCF_901001165.1 Salmo trutta | reverse complement strand
TTTAAAGTACGGTGGGGACGTGTCCGTATTACAGGCACCTGGTTTTATTTTGGGTTACCAGGTCTAAATTTTAAAAACGGTTTTAAATACTTTTAAACGGTATAGGGACCTACATACCCACCCTGAGAGCACCCTACTACGGGCCCAAGTCAATGGGGGCAAGCCTGGCTGATTTATGGAAGTTTTTAAAAAATCTCAGAAAAATGGCTAAGTCCAAAATTCTCAGAAATTGCACTATGTTTTTTTGGGTTACCAGGTCCATTTTTTTAAAACGGTTTTAAATACTTTTAAAGGCCATAACCACCTCCTTCATCACCATGGGAGCACCCCACGTTGATCCCAAGTCAGTGGGATAAAGAATGAGTGTTTTATGGATGTTTTAAAGTACGGTGGGGACGTGTCCGTAGCATATGTGCACCTGGTTTTATTTTGGGTTACCAGGTCTAAATTTGAAAAACGGTTTTAAATACTTATAGAGGGTATAGGGACCTACATACCCACCCTTAGAGCACCATCCTGCGGCCTCAACTCAATGAGGTACAGCAAGAGGGAATTATATAGCTTTTAAAAAAATCTCAGAAAAATGGCTAAGTCCAAACTTCTCAGAAATTGCACTATGTTTTGGTGGGGACGCGTCCGTCGCTTTTGGGTTACCAGGTCTAAATTTTAAAAAAGGTTTTAAATACTTTTAAAGGCCATCACCACCCCCAGGACACCTGTTCAGCACCCCACTGCTGTCCCATGTCAGTGGGATAAAGAATGACTGTTTTATGGAAGTTATAAGATTCGGTGGGGACGTGTCCGTATTACAGGCACCTGGTTTTATTTTGGGTTACCAGGTCTAAATTTTAAAAATGGTTTTAAATACTTTTAAACGGTATAGGGACCTACATACCCACCCTGAGAGCACCCTACTACGGGCCCAAGTCAAATGACACACACACAAAGACATGGGTGAGTTTTAAATAAATAGTTTTTATTTATCAGTTAATAGTGGGTTGATTTGTCCCTCAATTAGTGTCCGCGCTCGGCTGGCGTTACGAGGCAAATTATGGTACCGGTAGTACCGAGCCTGGGTTTCCAGAGAATGACACATATGGTCAGCCACAGTCCCCCTGTCTGTAACCGAGCCTTGATTAAAGTTCAATGTACCAATGCTTCGTCGAATTGTACCGTAGGTGACTTTACTTCCAATGCCAAATTCTTCAAATACCTGGCCCACATACTCACAGAGATTGCCGTACGGTTGACCGCAGGACGTGAAAAAGAAGAGTGTTGTGTCTGAGGTCATTCCACTCAGACTAGGCCTGATCTGATGGAATCGTTTAAGCCAAGTGTATTCCTGCCCAGATAGAACAATTCTGCACTCACCGAAGGTATAGTTCGTTTTGTGGCTGGAAATAGACATCTGATAACCCCCACTTTCCGGGGTTACTTCATTAAATTCCCTCTCACTGAAGATGGTGACTGGGGATCGTCTAGTGCCATTAAAGATGGCCAACCGGCTGGACATGAGAGCCGCAAACCTACGTCTATCAGCGCAGGTGGCTCGGACCTCCAGCCTACTGAGAACCGAAGGAATAGCTTGATTGCTTAGCTCAACAAATCGGCTTAACTGGGCAGCGCTGAGCACCTCGTCCCTGCAGCGTTTGCGGAATTTTGCCCTGTGTGTTGCCTGGCTCTGCCGCGAATCCCTGTCCATCTTTGCCAAGCAGAGTAACAACTTCCGAATTTTACTGACTCTAGCCTGCAGACCTCCTGGCCGGAACTGAATAAGATAGTTCAAGAAACTTCTAACATCGGATCGGTATATTTTTAACGTGGATGGTGCCAAACAACGGTCTTCACATTGACCGTACCACTCAGACGCACGTCTGTAGTTATCCAGAGAACACAGTCCTTCATCGGCCTTGCCCTCTGACATATAGCGGAGGAATTGCCGTATTCGGGATACACTGGTACGACAATTGTCAATTCGTTTAACTGAAGGGTTTCTACCCATAGCAAAGTGTTCATATTCAGTCAAAATTACATTTCTCCAACCTTCAATTCCGGACTCCACACCGCCGCGTTCATCGCTCTCGCTCTCCGTGGTAGTCGCCTCCGCGCAGCCTTGCTCCCTCGGTTCCGAGCATGGTTCACCACCGATCTGACTGGTTGACTGCACCGGCGCAGTCGCCACCGCCTGCGTACTCTCGTCCAACAGCTGCTGATCCACGGACAACTTGCTTCCCAGCCGCGGTGCAACATCGTTGTTAGGCTGCGTACAAATCCAGGATTCGGGCCGCTGTATCTTGGCTGAAAGCCGGCAAGATTGCATAGCACTCTTCCATTTAAAAGTACCAGGCTTAAGTGCATGGACAGACTTGAAATGTCGGTCTATCCGTGCGATATTCAGCTTGGAACAAAGCCCACAGTCACGTCTTAGTCTGCCGCTCATAGCTTCTCTCTCCTGCCTTCCCGAGTGCGTGTGTGTCTCTCTTTGTGTGCTCCACCAAACAAATACCTAACCCTAATTCTAACCTTAAAATACAAATAGCATTTGACCTTGTGGGAACTAACAAAATGTCCCAAGTTGGTAAAATGTTTGTTTGTATACTATTCTTACAGTATAGTTAAACACACACACACACACACACACACACACACACACACACACACACACACACACACACGCACACACACGCACACACACGCACACATACGCACACACACGCACGCACACACACGCACACACACACACACACACACACACACGCGCACACACACACACACACACACACACACACACACACACACACACACACACACACACACAGACTTGCTGATTCATGTGCTTACCTTGCATGGTGCATTTCAAGGTAGCCCTTGCCCTGGAACACAATAAACCTAAAGATCTAAACACAGACTTCTAAAGGTTCTAGATTGGAACTGTTGGGAACTGTTTGCACTGTTTCCATAGTCGTTCAAGGATGTCACGATCACTGATTGTTTTTGAGCTCTGAGCTTTTTTTCCTAGATCCAATGTCTAACCCAGCCACTCCTCCTGCTTGCAGACTGCTGCCCCACTGATACAGAAGCCTGGGATGGATCAAGGAGCCTAATTCAATCATTTCTATTGATCAGTCAGAGAAATGTTGTCATCTTGCCACGATGGTTAAACATTCTGAAGCTCTCAGACATCTGTGTGTTTGTGTGTGTGTGTGTGTGTGTGTGTGCGCGCGTGTGTGTGATGTTTGCGTGTGACCAAGCAGTCTGCGTACTGCCACTGAGGAGAGGAGAGAGAAAGGGGGGAGTAAGAGAGAGGAGGAGGGTGGAACTGACTGAGACAGATAGAGATAAAGGGATAGAGAAGAGAAGAGAAGCTTAGTTAGCAGGCAGCTAGCAAGAAAAAAATGGAATGCCTAAAAAGAGATGAAGAAAGAAGGAAAGAAAGCAGAAGGTTAAGAGACTGAGTGAAGAAAAGAGGGAAAGAGACGCTGACTCTGTGAGAGAAGGAGTGATAAAGAGAAAGCATGCTGGATTTGAGCTCACTGACGAGGAGATACTGTGTAAATATTAAAATGGAGCTTATCAGAATGATTGAAATCTCCTCAATAACCAGCGGTTTTCAGGATATTATATCTTCATTTTTCCTAGAGGAGGGCAATTTTACCTCCACCTATATCGGTGAAACATCACCTTACACCTGACACTGATTTTAGAGTAGCTAGAAGAGAGAGCATATCTTCCACAGAAATATACTGGTCAGATACAGTAGCTAGAGAGGGTGCAGGTTCCAGTATCCCACATAAATAATGATGAGATTGAATCACATTGCAGGATAAGTTGATAACAGGCTTAACTAGCTCCCTGGTGGACTATACATGTATTCAGCAACAAAGGGCTTATCTGTACCTGACAGACAGGCTGAGTTTTTTTAATCTGTTGGTTAATGTTCACTGTGGAGCAGTGCACATTGTAGTCATAGTTTGTGGGGTTACTGAGTTTTTATGATTAATTCAGTGGCCTCTCTACCGTATGAATCCACTCAGAAGGCCTAGAAGTTCAAGTTTTCGAGAGACAGAGCTAACCTACAATAGTCTAAGCCCTGTTTAAATGTATTTGATGAAGATTTTTATTTTGGCTTTACTGCTAATAGCCAATACAAACAGATTCACTACATGGAACAACAGATAGACCACCCCAAAAAATCCAAAGGAAGTTTGTTCTAAAGATCAGGAAATATATATATATATATACACTGCTCAAAAAAATAAAGGGAACACTTAAACAACACAATGTAACTCCAAGTCAATCACACTTCTGTGAAATCAAACTGTCCACTTAGGAAGCAATACTGATTGACAATAAATGTCACATTCTGTTGTGCAAATGGAATAGACAACAGGTGGAAATTATAGGCAATTAGCAAGACACCCCCAATAAAGGAGTGGTTCTGCAGGTGGGGACCACAGACCACTTCTCAGTTCCTATGCTTCCTGGCTGATGTTTTGGTCACTTTTGAATGCTGGCGGTGCTTTCACTCTAGTGGTAGCATGAGACGGAGTCTACAACCCACACAAGTGGCTCAGGTAGTGCAGCTCATCCAGGATGGCACATCAATGCGAGCTGTGGCAAGAAGGTTTGCTGTGTCTGTCAGCGCAGTGTCCAGAGCATGGAGGCGCTACCAGGAGACAGGCCAGTACATCAGGAGATGTGGAGGAGGCCGTAGGAGGGCAACAACCCAGCAGCAGGACCGCTACCTCCACCTTTGTGCAAGGAGGAGCAGGAGGAGCACTGCCAGAGCCCTGCAAAATGACCTCCAGCAGGCCACAAATGTGCATGTGTCTGCTCAAACGGTCAGAAACAGACTCCATGAGGGTGGTATGAGGGACCAACGTCCACAGGTGGGGGTTGTGCTTACAGCCCAACACCGTGCAGGACGTTTGGCATTTGCCAGAGAACACCAAGATTGGCAAATTCGCCACTGGCGCCCTGTGCTCTTCACAGATGAAAGCAGGTTCACACTGAGCATGTGACAGACATGACAGAGTCTGGAGACGTCGTGGAGAACGTACTGCTGCCTGCAACATCCTCCAGCATGACCGTTTGGCGGTGGGTCAGTCATGGTGTGGGGTGGCATTTCTTTGGGGGGCCGCACAGCCCTCCATGTGCTCGCCAGAGGTAGCCTGACTGCCATTAGGTACCGAGATGAGATCCTCAGACCCCTTGTGAGACCATATGCTGGTGCGGTTGGCCCTGGGTTCCTCCTAATGCAAGACAATGCTAGACCTCATGTGGCTGGAGTGTGTCAGCAGTTCCTGCAAGAGGAAGGCATTGATGCTATGGACTGGCCCGCCCGTTCCCCAGACCTGAATCCAATTGAGCACATCTGGGACATCATGTCTCGCTCCATCCACCATGCCACGTTGCACCACAGACTGTCCAGGAGTTGGCGGATGCTTTAGTCCAGGTCTGGGAGGAGATCCCTCAGGAGACCATCCCCCACCTCATCAAGAGCATGCCCAGGGCGTTGTAGTGAGGTTATACAGGCACGTGGAGGCCACACACACTACTGAGCCTCATTTTGACTTTTTTTAAGGACATTACATCAAAGTTGGATCAGCCTGTAGTGTGGTTTTCCACTTTAATTTTGAGTGTGACTCCAAATCCAGACCTCCATGGGTTTCATAAATTGGATTTCCATTGATTATTTTTGTGTGATTTTGTTGTCAGCCCATTCAACTATGTATAGAAAAAAATATTGAATAAGATTATTTCATTCATTCAGATCTAGGATGTGTTATTTTAGTGTTCCCTTAATTTTTTTGAGCAGTATATATTTTTACATGTATTTAACCCCTTACCTTTTGGCACTAAACAGTCGGTGGAGGGGGATGTGTTGTGTGTGTGCGGGGGGGGGGGGGGGGGGGGGGGGTGTTCTACTGAGTTATATGGAATTGTTTTCAGAAGGTCATAACAGGGATCATTTTGCTGTTTAATTTCGAATTTTAGGACCCCTAAAATAAATAACATAATTTAAATAAAAATTGTATTTGGCATTACTGCTATTAGCCCATAGAAACGCATTGTATAACAGATATACTACATGGAACAACAGATAGTTCCCCCTAAAAATTCCAAAGGAAGTTGGTTCTGAAGTGTCAGTCCTATATCTGTGAGATATAATAAAGATCAGGAAACACACATATATATATATATATATATATATATATATATATATATATATATATATGTAATTAACCTCTTATTTTTGGCACTAAACAGTCTCCATATACACGATACTTTATTTTTTCCAACTGGTACTGGGGGACCTTCAGACAAGTCTTGTGAGGCCTGTGGGGGTCCTAGAGCAAAACAATGTGTATGTATTCATGAGAGTCTCACCTTTCCTCAGAGGGGTCATATTAGTGTGTTGCCCAAACTGTTGGGACGCTACAGACAGAAGTTGGCAGATCGACTGTACTGACTACAAGATGCTTGTGGGGGTCGTTGAGCAAAACGTCGAACACTGTTACGGCTTGGTAGTCGTGGTGGAGGAATGAGGCGCAGGAAGCAGCGAACACAGGGTAGTGGTGTTTTTAATATACGCTCACACAAAAACAAATGTTCCCAAACACAGGGGAGAAAACACATACGGCGTAAAACAACGCCGACACGAACATAAGCCGTCTGACAAGAAACAATCCCGCACAACACGGAAGCGGGCCAGCTAAATTAAATAGCCCCACTAATTAACTAAACTGAACACATGTGCCCAAAACCAAAAAAGGGAAAACCAAAAAGGGAATCGGGCGCCACCGTCGGTGGGAATCGTGACAGTACCCCCTTCCTGACGCGCGGCTCCCGCAGCGCGCCGACACCGGCCTCGAGGTCGACCCGGAGGGCGAGGCGCAGGGCCATCCGGACGGAGGCGATGGAAATCCTTCAACATGGATGGGTCCAAGACATCCTCCGACGGCACCCAGCACCTCTCCTCCGGGCCGTACCCCTCCCAGTCCACGAGGTACTGCAGGCCCCCTCGCCCGGCGTCTCGAGTCCAGAATGGCCCGTATGCTGTACGCCGGGGTCCCCCGATGTCCAGAGGGGGCGGAGGGACCTCCGGAGGGACCTTCCTGCAGGGGACCAGCTACCACCGGCCTGAGGAGAGACACATGAAACGTGGGGTTAATACGGTAATAGGAAGGGAGTTGTAACCGATAACACACCTCGTTTATCCTCCTCAGGACTTTAAAGGGCCCCACACACTGCGGTCCCAGCTTCCGGCAGGGCACGCGGATGGGCAGGTTCCGGGTCGAGAGCCAGACCCTGTCTCCCGGTGCAAACACGGGTGCTTCACTGCGGTGGCGGTCAGCACTCCTCTTCTGCCGAGCACTGGCCTCCTTCAGAGAGTCCTGGACAGCTCTCCAGGTTTCCTTGGAGTGCTGTACCCAGTCCTCCACCGCAGGAGCCTCGGTCTGGCTCCGGTGCCATGGTGCCAGGACCGGCTGGTAACCCAAAACACACTGAAAGGGTGACATGTTAGTAGAGGAGTGGCGAAGTGAGTTCTGGGCTAACTCAGCCCAAGGAATGTACCTCGCCCACTCCCCTGGCCGGTCCTGGAAATACGACCTCAGAAACCTGCCCACTTCCTGGTTCACCCTCTCCGCCTGCCCATTGCTCTCGGGGTGATAACCGGAGGTCAAACTGACCGAGACCGCCAGCCGCTCCATAAACGCTTTCCAGACCCTGGATGTGAACTGGGAACCTCGATCAGAGACAATGTCCTCCGGCACCCCGTAGTGCCGGAAGACGTGGGTAAATAGGGCCTCCGCAGTCTGCAGGGCCGTAGGGAGACCGGGCAACGGGAGGAGACGGCAGGACTTAGAGAACCGATCCACAACCACCAGAATCGCAGTGTTCCCCTGAGAGGGGGGAAGATCTGTCAAGAAATCGATAGACAGGTGCGACCATGGCCGTTGTGGAACGGGGAGGGGCTGTAACTTCCCTCTCAGTAGATGCCTAGGAGCCTTACTCTGAGCGCACACCGAACAGGAAGAGACATAGGACCTCACGTCCTTAGCCAAGGTGGGCCACCAGTACTTCCCCCTGAGACTCCGCACTGTCCTCGTCACACCAGGATGACCCGCAGTAGGTAGCGTGTGCTCCCACCGAATCAATCGATCACGAACACCGAGCGGCACATACATGCGCCCCATGGGCACCTGCGCAGGCGCAGGTTCCAACACTAATGCCCGCTCGATGTCCGCGTCCACCTCCCATACCACCGGTGCCACCAGCCTAGACACTGGAATGATGGGAGTTTGATCGATGGGCCGGTCCTCCGTGTCATAGAGATGGGACAGCGCGTCGGCTCTAGTGTTCAGGGAACCCGGTCTATAGGAGATAGTGAACCTAAACCGGGCGAAGAACAAGGCCCACCTTACCTGACGTGGATTCAGTCTCCTCGCTGCCCGGATGTACTCCAGGTTTCGGTGGTCGGTCCAGATGAGAAAGGGGTGCTTAGCCCCCTCAAGCCAGTGCCGCCACACCCTCAAGGCTTTGACCACCGCTAGCAGCTCCCTGTCCCCACATCATAGTTACGCTTCGCCGAACTGAGCTTCTTCGAAAAGAAAGCACAGGGGTGGAGTTTCGATGGCGTACCCGAGCGCTGTGATAGCACGGCACCCACCCCAGCCTCGGATGCGTCCACCTCCACTATGAATGCTAGAGACGGGTCCGGGTGCACCAACACGGGTACGTCGGTGAACAACGTCTTCAACTTCTTGAAGGCTCCGTCCGCCTCCGTCGACCATCGCAAACGCACCGCCCCCCCCTTCAGCAGTGAGGTAATGGGAGCCGCTACCTGGCCAAAACCCCGGATAAACCTCCGGTAGTAATTGGCAAAGCCTAAGAACCGTTGCACTTCCTTCACCGTGGTTGGAGTTGGCCAATTACGCACGGCCTTAACGCGGTCACACTCCATCACCACCCCCGTGGTGGAAATGCGATAACCCAGAAAGGAAACGGCTCGTTTGGAAAACACACACTTCTCAGCCTTAACGTATAGGGCATGCTCCAGCAGTCTACCAAGCACCTTGCGCACCAGGGACACACGCGCGGAGCGGGTGGCGGAATATATCAGAATGTCATCGATATAGACAATCACGCCCTGCCCGTGCAGGTCCCTGAGATCTCGTCAACAAAGGATTGAAAGACGGCTGGAGCATTTTTCAACCCATACGGCATGACGAGGTACTCATAATGGCCCGATGTGGTACTAAAGGCGGTTTTCCACTCGTCTCCCTTCTTGATACGCACCAGGTTATACGCGCTCCTGAGATCCAGTTTTGTGAAGAACTTTGCTCCGTGAAATGATTCCACCGCCGTAGCGATGAGAGGTAGTGGGTAACTAAACCCCACTGTAATAGCGTTTAGACCTCTGTAATCAATGCACGGACGCAGACCTCCCTCCTTTTTCTTCACAAAAAAGAAACTCGAGGAGGTGGGTGAGATGGAGGGCCGAATGTACCCCTGTCCCAGGGATTCCGTGACATATGTCTCCATAGCCGCCGTCTCCTCCTGTGACAAGGGGTACACGTGACTCTTGGGAAGCGCAGCGTTAACCTGGAGATCTATCGCACAATCCCCCTGTCGATGAGGTGGTAATTTAGTCGCCCTCTTTTTACAGAAGGCGATCGCCAAATCGGCGTATTCAGGGGGAATGCGCACGGTGGACACCTGGTCTGGACTCTCCACCGACGTGGCACCTATGGAAACTCCTAGACACCTCCCTGAACACTCCTCTGACCACTCCTGGAGAACCCCCTGTTTCCACGAAATACGGGGATTGTGACCAGCCAGCCAGGGAACCCCCAGCACCACCGGAAACGCAGGTGAATCAATAAGGAAAAAACTAATGCGTTCCTTATGATTCCCCTGCGTTACCATATCCAGTGGCACCGTAGACTCCCTGACTAGCCCTGACCCTAATGGTCGGCTATCTAGGGAGTGCACGGGGAAGGGGGAATCTATCGGCACCCGCGGAATGCCCAGCTTAATGGCAAGTCCACGATCCATAAAGTTCCCAGCTGCGCCTGAATCGACTAGCGCCCTATGCTGGGAAGAGGGAAAAAATTTAGTAAACACAACAGGTAAGAACACGTGACCAACAGGGGGTTCTGGGTGAATCTGGTGCTGTCTCACCTGGGGTGACCGAGAAGTGTTCTGCCTGCCCTTTCGACTCCCAGACTGGCTCCTCCAGCACCGGTCGGCCGTGTGTCCTCTCCGACCACAGCTGGTGCAGGAGGAGCCACCTCTGCCGGTGCCCCTTGGCACGGCCCCCCCTACCTCCATAGGGGTAGGGGCGGGGGTGCACGGAGGTGGAACGGGCAGGACCCTCTCCGAACGCCCGCGGGCAGCCAGCAAATTGTCCAGACGTATGGACATGTCGATCAGCTCGTCCAGGGATAGAGCGGTGTCTCGACAGGCCAGCTCCCTGCGGACGTCCCCCCGGAGACTGCATCGGTAGTGGTCTATGAGGGCCCTGTCGTTCCACCCCGCCCCAGCAGCCAAGGTCCTGAACTCCAACGCGAAGTCCTGAGCACTCCTCGTCTCCTGCCTGAGGTGGAACAGCCGTTCACCCACCGCTCTTCCTTCCGGAGGGTGGTCGAACACGGCCCGAAAGCGGCGGGTGAACTCTGGGTAGTGGTCCCTCGCCGAGTCTGGGCCATTCCAGACCGCATTAACCCACTCCAGAGCTCGGCCCGTCAGGCAGGAAACGAGGGCACTCACGCTCTCCTCTCCCATGGGAGAAGGTCTGATGGTGGCCAGGTACAGCTCGAGCTGGAGCAAAAACCCCTGGCACCCAGCCGCCGCCCCATCATACTCCCTCGGGAGCGCCAAACGAAGCTTGCCAGAGCCAGACATAGTGGGAGGCGAAGGTGGCTGCATCGGAGGAGGTGGAGGTGGAGAGAGGAGACCACTTCTCTCCCATCGGTCCATCCTCTCCATCATCTGGTCCATTGCTGATCCGATGCGGTGGAGGACCGTAGTGTGGTGGAATCCCGCTGATTCCATGTCTTTTATTGTGGTGCGGGATTCTGTTACGGCTTGGTAGTCGTGGTGGAGGAATGAGGCGCAGGAAGCAGCGAACACAGGGTAGTGGTGTTTTTAATATACGCTCACACAAAAACAAATGTTCCCAAACACAGGGGAGAAAACACATACGGCGTAAAACAACGCCGACACGAACATAAGCCGTCTGACAAGAAACAATCCCGCACAACACGGAAGCGGGCCAGCTAAATGAAATAGCCCCACTAATTAACTAAACTGAACATAGGTGCACAAAACCAAAAAAGGGAAAACCAAAAAGGGAATCGGTGGCAGCTAATAGGCCGGTGACGACGACCGCCGAGCGCCACCAGAGCAGGAGGGGGCGCCACCGTCGGTGGGAATCGTGACAAACACCATCAAGTTCGTGAGAGTCTCATCTTTCCACAGAGGAGTCATACTGTTCGGACGTTACAGAAGTTTTTGGTGAGAAGACCAATTTTTGGGATGTCTCATGGGCTGACAAACACAGGCGGATGTGGTGGCTTGAGACACATCCAATGCAAAAAAATATATCTCTAGCTTAAACTGACAGATTTTTATGGGGATTTTTTTATTATGCTAATTAGATTTCCGCGGGGCACGGATATCGACCTTAGCGGGTTAATGGAAAGGAAGAGGAAAAGTTGTGTGCTAGAGGTTATTAAATCATTATACCATATTGTCATACAGTAATCTATCTTTTGGCAGAGAAATGTAATTGTTTCAAGCCTAGGGTGGTCTAACGGTCTAAACTGCTGCCTCAAGCACATAATACCGCTGTAGAATGGGTTTTAATCCAGCCCATTGGACTGATATGATGGTGCCCGGAGGAGATGGCTGCCGTTTTATGGACTCCTAACTAGTTGTGCTATTGTGTGTGGTTTTTCGCGTTATTTGTATATAATGTTTCTGCCACTGTCTCTTATGACCGAAAAGAGCTTCTGGATATCAGGACAGCAATTACTCACCTCGTACTGGACAAAGATTTTTTTCTTTAACGTGTTGGACGCAAAGGATTTACTTCAGACACCCGACAAGGTCCAAATCCTTGTCATTCGGATGAAGAAGAGATGGAGATATCGGGGATGTAGGTCGAGGAGCCTTGTGTTGATCCAAAGACGAGTGAGTAATCGCCCTCAACCATCAGTCCTATTACCCTATTAACATGCACTCATTGGATAACAAAATGGATGAGCTCCGATCAAGATTATCCTGCCAACGGGACATTAAAAACTGTAATATCTTATGTTTCACCGAATCGTGAATGATGACATGGATAACATACAGCTGGCTGGATTTTCGAACCATCAGCAAGATAGAACAGCTGTAAGACAAGGGATGGCGGTCTGTATCTATTTGTCAATAACAGCTAGTGCACGAAATCTAATATTAAGGAAGTCTCAAGGTTCTGCTCGCCTGAGGAAGAGTATCTCATGATAAGCTGTGGACCACACTATTTACCAAGAGAGTTTTCATCTATATTTTTCTTAGCTGTCTATTTACCAACACAAACTGATGCTGGCACTAAGACCGCACCCAACGGGCTGTATAAGGGCATAAGCAAACAAGAAAATGCTCATCCAGAGGCGGCGCTCCTAGTGGCCGAGGGCTTTAATGCAGGGAAACTTAAAACCGTTTTACCACATTTCTACCTGCATGTGCAACCAGAGGGGAAAAAACTCTTGATCGTCTTTACTCCACACACAGAGATGCGTACATAGCTCTCCCTCGCCCTCCATTTGGCAAATCTGACCATAACTCTATCCTCCTTATTCCTGCTTACAAGCAAAAACTAAAGCAGGAAATACCAGTGACTCGCTCAATAAGGAAGTGGTCAGAAGACGCAGATGCTAAGCTACAGGACTGTTTTGCTAGCACAGTCTGGAATATTCCAGGGATTCTTCCAATGGATTGAAGAGTACACCACAGCAGTCACTCGTTTCATCAGTGCACCGATGATGTCGTCCCCACAGTGTCCGTACATACATACCCCAACCAGAAGCCATGGATTACAGGCAACATCCACACTGAGTTAAAGGGTAGAGCAGCCACTTTCAAGGAGCAGAACTCTAACTCTCTCCCATAAGAAATCTCGCTATGCCCTCCGACGAACCATCAAACAGGCAAAGTGTCAATACAGGACTAAGATTGAATAATACTACACCTGCTCCGATTCTCGTCGGATGTGGCAGGGCTTGCAAACTATTACGGACTACAAAGGGAAGCACAGCAGCGAGCTGCCCAGTTATACAAGCCCACCAGATGAGCTAAATAACTTCTATGCTTGCTTCGAGGCAAGCAACACTGAAGCAAGCTTGAAAGCATCAACTGTTCCGGACGACTGTGTGATCAAGCACTCCGTAGCCGATGTGAGTAACACCTTTAAATAGGTCAACATTCACAAGGCCGCAGGGTCAGACAGATTACCAGGCTGTGTACTCTGAGAATGCACTGACCAACTGGCAATTGTCTTCACTGACATTTTCAACCTGTCCCTGACCGAGTCTGTAATACCAACATGTTTCAAGCAGACCACCAGAGTCCCTGTGCTCAAGAACACCAAGGTAACCTGCCTAAATTACTACCAACCCATAGCACTCACATCTGTAGCCATGAAGTGCTTTGAAAGGCTGGTCATGGCTCACATCTACACCATTATCCCAGAAACCCTACACCCACTCCTATTTGCATACCGCCCCAACAGATCCACAGTTGATGCAATCTCTATTGCACTCCACACTGACCTTTCATACCTGGACAAAAGGAACACCTATGTGAAAACGCTATTCATTGACTACAGCTCAGCGTTCAACACCATAGTGCCCTCAAAGCTCATCACTAAGCTAAGGACCCAGGGACGAAACACCTCCCTCTGCAACTGGATCCTGGACTTCCTGACGGGCCGCCCCCAGGTGGTAAGGGTAGGCAACAACACATCTCCCACGCTGATCCTCAACACGGGGCACCTCAGCGGTGCGTGCTCAGTCCCCTCTTGTACTCCCTGTTCACTCATGACTGCATGGCCAAGCATGACTCCAACACCATCATTAAGTTTGCCGACGACACAACAGTGGTAGGCCTGATCACCGACAACGATGAGACAGCCTATAGGGAGGAGGTCAGAGACCTGGCAGTGTAGTGCCAGGACAACAACCTCTCCCTCAACGTGATCAAGACAAAAGAGATGATTGTGGACTATAAAAAAAGGAGAACCGAGCATGCCCCCATTCTCATTGACGGGGCTGTAGTTGAGCAGGTTGAGAGCTTCAAGTTCCTTGGTGTCCACATCATCAAAAGTTCTACAGCTGCACCATCGAGAGCATCCTGACTGGTTGCATCACTGCCTCGTATGGCAACTGCTCGGCCTCGGACCGCAAGGCACTACAGAGGGTAGTGTGTACGGCCCAGTACATCACTGGGGCCAAGCTTCCTGCCATCCAGGATCTCTATACCAGGTGGTGTCAGAGGAAGGCCGAAAAAAATTGCCAAAGACTCAAGCCACCCTAGTCATAGACTGTTCTCTCTGCTACTGTATGGCAACCGGTACCGGAGCGTCAAGTCTAGGTCCAAAAGGCTTCTTAACAGCTTCTACCTCCAAGCCATAAGACTCCTGAACAGCTAATCAAATGGCTACCCGGACTATTTGCATTGCCCCCCCCCCACCCCCTCCCACACCCCCATGTTTACGCTGCTGCTACTCTCTGTTTATTACTCACTTTACCTTGACTAACCCGTGCCCCCGCTCATTGACTCTGTACAGGTACCCTCTGTATATAGCCTCGCTGTTATTTTATTGTTGCTCTTAATTTGTTATTTTTCTATTTTAATTTATTTTATTTACTTAAGTTTATTTTAGTAAATACTTTAACACTTTTTTTTCTTAAAACTGCATTGTTGGTTAAGGGCTTGTAAGTAAGCATTTCACTGTAAGGTGAAATTCTGTTGTATTCGGCACATGTAACAAATAACATTTGATTTGATTTGCTATTTCAGCAACTCTCCCCTCTACCTTTCATCTCTACCTCTGTCCTATTCAAAAGACAAAAATATGTGAGCAATGGGTCTGTCACACGCCTTAAAAAAAACATTGTTCGATACTGAACAATACCATGATGTTATTGGTATGTTTGATAGGCCTCAGACAGCACTGTCCTTTGTAGGAGAGGATAGGACAGGAGAGGAGAGGGGGGTGAGAGGAGAAGAGGGAGGTGAGGGAGAGAAGAGGGATATGAGGATAGGAAGGGATAATTAGGAAGGGGATGAGAGGGGAGGGGATGACGGCATAGGTGGGGAGGGAGGTTAGGGCATGTGGTGTAGATAATCTTAGGTTAATCACTGAATTTATCACATTTCAGGTAAGACCCAGATGCAGACAACGTTGAAGTAACAACAGTTTATTAATAGAACAGGGGCAGGCAAAAGACAGGTCAAGGGCAGGCAGAGGTCAGTAAACTAGATAGGTGGGGCAAAGGTACAGGATGGCAGGCAGGCTCAGGATCAGGGCAGGCAGAATGATCAACAATGGGAAAACTAGGAAACACTCGAGAGACAGGAGCAGAGGGGAAACTGCTGGTAAGCTTGACGAAACAAAACGAACTGGCAATAGACAAACAGAGAACACAGGTATAAATACACAGGGCATAATGGGGAAGACGGGCAACACCTGGAGGGGGGTGGAGACAATCACAAAGACAGGTGAAACAGATCAGGGTTGACAGAACTGTTGGTGGATAACAGGGAAGGGGGAGAGAGTGTGAGAGGGATTGTTGATGATGAATTAGTGTGTTACATAAATAGTAGGTGGGCAGAGGGACACCGGCTCAGACCTTAGATCCTTATTACATGGTATCTTAGAGGTGAACAAAACAAAGGTAAAAGTGTGTGTCCATTCCTATACCCCTTTATCTCTCCACACCCATAATAACAAAACAAACACAGTGATAAACAGTAAACACATGCATGGACACACACACAAACACACACAGTCAGGGGCCAGGTAGGAGAATACACAGACTTCTGGCTGGTTCACTCTGTTCCCTGTGATGTTTCCCTGGTTACCATGCATATCCCTGTCTGTCACCATGGTGTGTGTGTGCATCTGCGCGTGTGTGCACATTAATGTCAGTGGCGTAGCGCAGATTGGCAGGTGTCCTCCGTAAGGTTCGAGCAAGAAGAATTTGCAGTTTTATAGCTAATCTCATGCTATTTTACAAATTTTGCCATGAGGCTGAGAGAAAATGTTGCAGTTTTGAAGCTAATTTCCTGTAATATTATTATTTTTAAAAATAGGTCTATGATGGGGTTTTTTGGGGGGCGGGGGCTACGCCACTGCTTACCATATATGTACTTCATGCTATATTAAATACTTTCATTCATGTGTGTGTCTGTTTACCACCCCACACAACCTATTTCTTGACTGTCCCGATCTGACTCTTGATTTATTCAAGCACTTACTCAGTGTGTTTTAGTGTGCTGTGCACCAGTGTGTTCTTGTCTGACTCTGCCACGCGCTGTGTAGTGATGTGATGATGTGTTGTTTGTGTGTGAGTGTGTCCGTGCATGCACGTGTGTGTGCCTGTGTGTGTGCTGCGCTGTGGTGAGTGATCAGTTCCATACAGCAGACTGAAGGCTCCTTTCAGCCCTTCAGCCACAGAAACATTCTGCAGCTTTATCACTAGGGCAAACAGAACCACTGGCACCAGAACAAAGAGAAACCATCAGTCCGTCCGCCTGTCCAGAGAGAGAAAGAGAGCATGTGAGTGTTTGCATATATGTTTGTGTGCTGTATGAGTAATAAGGTTAGTTTGGCAGACCAACCACTGCATATAAAGTGATGATGTTCATAGTGATGATGTTCATAGTGGTGATGTTCATAGTGGTGATGTTCATAGTGGTGATGTTCATAGAGGTGATGCTTCTAGTGATGATGTCCATAGTGGTGATTTTCATAGAGGTGATGTTCATAGTGGTGATGTTCATAGTGGTGGTACTTCTAGAGGTGATGTTCATAGTGGTGATGTTCATAGTGGTGATGTTCATAGTGGTGATGTTCATAGAGGTGATGCTTCTAGTGATGATGTCCATAGTGGTGATGTTCATAGAGGTGATGTTTCCAGTGATGATGTCCATATTGGTGATGTTCATAGAGGTGATGTTCATAGTGGCGATGTTCATAGTGGTGATGTTCATAGTGTCGATGTTCATAGTGGTGATGCTTCTAGAGGTGATGTTCATAGTGGTGATGCTTCTAGTGGTGATGTTCATAGTGGTGATGCTTCTAGTGGTGATGTTCATAGTGGTGATGCTTCTAGTGGTGATGCTTCTAGAGGTGATGTTCATAGTGGTGATGCTTCTAGTGGTGATGTTCATAGTGGTGATGTTCATAGTGGTGATGTTCATAGTGGTGATGCTTCTAGAGGTGATGTTCATAGTGGTGATGTTCATAGTGGTGATGCTTCTAGGGGTAATGTTCATAGTGGTGATGTTCATAGTGTTGATGTTCATAGTGGGGGTGCTTCTAGAGGTGATGTTCATAGTGGTGATGTTCATAGTGGTGATGCTTCAAGAGGTGATGTTCATAGTGGTGATGTTCATAGTGGTGATGCTTCAAGTGATGATGTTCATAGTGATGATGCTTCTAGTGATGATGTTCATAGTGGTGATGCTTCTAGTGGTGATGTTCATAGTGGTGATGTTCATAGTGGTGATGTTCATAGTGGTGATGCTTCTAGAGGTGATGTTCATAGTGATGATGTTTATAGTGGTGATGTTCATAGTGGTGATGTTCATAGTGGTGATGCTTCTAGAGGTGATGTTCATAGTGATGATGTTTATAGTGGTGATGTTCATAGAGGTGATGGTCATAGTGGTGACGCTTCTAGTGGTGATGTTCATAGTGGTGATGTTCATAGAGGTGATGGTCATAGTGGTGATGCTTCTAGTGATGATGTTCATACTGGTGATGCTTCTAGTGATGATGTTCATAGTGGTGATGCTTCTAGAGGTGATGTTCATAGTGGTGATGTTCATATTGGTGATGTTCATATTGGTGATGTTCATAGTGGTGATGTTCATAGTTGTAATGCTTCTAGAGGTGATGTTCATAGTGATGATGTTCATAGTGATGATGCTTCTAGTGATAATGTTCATAGTGGTGATGCTTCTAGTGGTGATGTTCATAGAGGTGATGTTTATAGTGGTGATGTTCATAGAGGTGATGTTCATAGAGGTGATGCTTCTAGTGATGGTGTTCATAGTGATAATGCTTCTAGAGGTGATGTTCATAGTGGTAATGCTTCTAGAGGTGATGTTCATAGTGGTGATGCTTCTAGTGGTGATGTTCATAGTGGTGATGCTTCTAGTGGTGATGTTAATAATGGTGATGCTTATAGAGGTGATGTTCATAGTAGTGATGTTCATAGTGTTGATGTTCATAGTGGTGATGTTCATAGTGGTGATGCTTCTAGTGGTGATGTTCATAGTGGTGATGTTCATAGTGGTGGTGTTCATAGTGGTGATGCTTCTAGAGGTGATGTTTATAATGGTGATGCTTATAGAGGTGATGTTCATAGTAGTGATGTTCATAGTGGTGATGTTCATAGAGGTGATGTTCATAGAGGTGATGCTTCTAGTGATGATGTTCATAGTGGTGATGCTTCTAGTGATGATGTTCATAGTGGTGATGCTTCTAGAGGTGATGTTCATAGTGGTGATGTTCATAGTGGTGATGCTTCTAGTGATGATGTTCATAGTGGTGATGCTTCTAGGGGTGATGTTCATAGTGGTGATGTTCATAGTGGTGATGCTTCTAGTGATGATGTTCATAGTGGTGATGCTTCTAGAGATGATGTTCATAGTGGTGATGTGCATAGTGGTGATGCTTCTAGAGGTGATGTTCATAGTGGTGATGCTTCTAGAGGTGATGTTCATAGTGGGGATGCTTCTAGAGGTGATGTTCATAGTGGTGATGTTCATAGTGGTGATGCTTCTAGAGGTGATGTTCATAGAGGTGATGTTCATAGAGGTGATGCTTCTAGAGGTGATGTTCATAGTGGTGATGCTTCTAGAGGTGATGTTCATAGTGGTGATACTTCTAGAGGTGACGTTCATAGTGGTGATATTCATAGTGTTGATGTTCATAGTGGTGGTACTTCTAGAGGTGATGTTCATAGTGGTGATACTTCTAAAGGTGATGTTCATAGTGGTGATGCTTCTAGTGGTGATGTTCATAGTGGTGATGTTCATAGTGGTGATGTTCATAGTGTTGATGTTCATAGTGGTGATGTTCATAGTGGTGATGTTCATAGTGGTGATGTTCATAGTGTTGATGTTCATAGTGGTGGTACTTCTAGAGGTGATGTTCATAGTGGGGATGCTTCTAGAGGTGATGTTCATAGTGGTGATGTTCATAGTGGTGATGTTCATAGTGGTGATGCTTCTAGAGGTGATGTTCATAGAGGTGATGTTCATAGAGGTGATGCTTCTAGAGGTGATGTTCATAGTGGTGATGCTTCTAGAGGTGATGTCATAGTGGTGATGTTCATAGTGGTGATGCTTCTAGAGGTGATGTTCATAGTGGTGATACTTCTAGAGGTGATGTTCATAGTGGGGATGCTTCTAGAGGTGATGTTCATAGTGGTGATGTTCATAGTGGTGATGTTCATAGTGGTGATGCTTCTAGAGGTGATGTTCATAGAGGTGATGTTCATAGAGGTGATGCTTCTAGAGGTGATGTTCATAGTGGTGATGCTTCTAGAGGTGATGTCATAGTGGTGATGTTCATAGTGGTGATGCTTCTAGAGGTGATGTTCATAGTGGTGATACTTCTAGAGGTGATGTTCATAGTGGTGATATTCATAGTGTTGATGTTCATAGTGGTGGTACTTCTAGAGGTGATGTTCATAGTGGTGATGCTTCTAAAGGTGATGTTCATAGTGGTGATGCTTCTAGTGGTGATGTTCATAGTGGTGATGTTCATAGTGGTGATGTTCATAGTGTTGATGTTCATAGTGGTGATGTTCATAGTGGTGATGTTCATAGTGGTGATAGTGGTGATGTTCATAGTGGTGAGCTCACATGGCTGGAACACGCCAACAGAGTCTTAATCGTTCTCTCCCCTCTATTCACTCCCTCACCCAGCTTAGACCTCATAAACCCTGCTGAGCTTTTCTTTTGTTCTGCAGACTTCTTCTCTAAACTTTTCAACTGCACAACACACACACGTGCGCCCGCACACACATTCTGTTTTCTCTATCTTCCACCTGTTGCCAGTCTGAGTGGAAAAGATAGCATGTCTTGAGAACAGCAAGAAGGCAAGGGGGAAAGAGGAAGGGAGGGAAGCATATGGAGAAAGGGATGTAGGGGATGAGAGAGAAGCAATGAGAGTGAGAGAAAGGGCAGAGAAAGGGCCTCCATCCACATCGACAGGGCTGTAGTGGAGCAGGTTGAGAGCTTCAAGTTCTTCGGTGTCCACATCACTAAGGAATGAACATGGTCCACACACAGAAACACATTCGTGGAGAAGGCACCTCGTACCCCTGCTCATCGACTCGGCACTGGTACCCCTTGTATATAGCCTAGTTATCGTTACTCATTGTTTATTTACTGCATTCCTCGTGTTATCTCTCTTTAATTTTCTATTTTTCTCTCTGCGTTGTTGGGAAGGGCCCGTAAGTAAGCATTTCACTGTTAATCTACACCTGTTGTTTATGAAGCATGTGACAAATACGATTTGATTTGAATACCCTCTACCTCCCTCTCCTTCTCTCTACCCCTCTACCTCCCTCTCCTTCTCTCTACCCCTCTACCTCCCTCTCCTTCTCTCTACCCCTCTACCTCCCTCTCCTTCTCTCTACCCCTCTACCTCCCTCTCCTTCTCTCTACCCCTCTACCTCCCTCTCCTTCTCTACCCCTCTACCTCCCTCTCCTTCTCTCTACCCCTCTACCTCCCTCTCCTTCTCTCTACCCCTCTACCTCCCTCTCCTTCTCTCTACCCCTCTACCTCCCTCTCCTTCTCTCTACCCCTCTACCTCCCTCTCCTTCTCTCTACCCCTCTACCTCCCTCTCCTTCTCTCTACCCCTCTACCTCCCTCTCCTTCTCTCTACCCCTCTACCTCCCTCTCCTTCTCTCTACCCCTCTACCTCCCTCTCCTTCTCTCTACCCTCTACCTCACTCTCCTTCTCTCTACCCCTCTACCTCCCTCTCCTTCTCTCTACCCCTCTACCTCCCTCTCCTTCTCTCTACCCCTCTACCTCCCTCTCCTTCTCTCTACCCCTCTACCTCCCTCTCCTTCTCTCTACCCCTCTACCTCCCTCTCCTTCTCTCTACCCATCTACCTCCCTCTCCTTCTCTCTACCCCTCTACCTCCCTCTCATTCTCATTCTCTCTCTATCGCTCTCTCTTCCTTTCTATGCCTCTGCATTTTAAATTCCAATTTTGTCTCTTAGTTTGAGTATCTCTCTCTCTCTCTGTCTCTCTCTCTCTCTCTCTCTCTCTGTTTGTCTGTCTGATTCTGTCTCTGACAAGCCCTTTTCTGTCTGTCTGTCTGTCTGTCTGTCTGTCTGTCTGTCTGTCTGTCTGTCTGTCTGTCTGTCTGTCTGTCTGTCTGTCTGTCTGTCTGTCTGTCTGTCTGTCTGTCTGTCTGTCTGTGTGTCTGTCTGTCTGTCTGTCTGTCTGTCTGTCTGTCTGTCTCTTTCTCTCTCTCTGCTCTGGGATAATGGACTGGTCTGTGGTATGATGCACGCAGCCGTATGTCCAGAGGGATTAATACGCAGGGAGACAGGCAGGCAGGCAGACAGATGAAGAGAGACAGACATATGAAAAGAGACAGACAGACATGTAGGCAGGCAGGCAGAAAATCAAACAGACAGACAGACAGACCAATACAAACAACAACAGACAGACAACGACAGACAGCTAGGACCAGTGGTTTCATCCTCAGCTTCAACCTGCATGGGGCCGCATCTGGATCAAAGGGTTATTAATGTCCTCTGGTCATTGTCACCATAACACCTCCTAGTCACAAACATACAGACCCCTTTGTACTGTATACGGCATGGTGTTATTGTCTGCAGTCTGCTAATGTGATTATAGTGGAACATTTCCGAAAATGGAAAGCTAAACTCATAAGTTCATCCAAAACACTGAGGATTTTACCAGAATGATGATTACGTTGAAAAGCCTGTATAGTTATGGCATATCCAACTATGGAAATGCTTTAAAGGCCCAGTGCAGTTAAAAATGAGATTTTCCAGTGTTTTGTATATATTTCCACACTATGAAGTTTGAATAACACTGTGAAATCGTAAAAAATTATGATAATGCTCTTTAGGGTAAGAGCTGTTTGAAAAGACTGCGTTATAATTTCAGCCTGTTTTGGTGGGAGGGAGCTTTGGCCTTAAACGGTGACATCACCATGTGGTAAATTAGTTAATAGACCAATAAGAAAGAGGGTTCCAAATTTCTCTGCCAATAACAGCTAATTATCAGTTTCCCCTCCCCACTCAGACCACTCCCAGACAGTCCTAGCAAAAGTCTTGCTTGAGAAATTGCCCTTTGCTAAGAAGCTATTTTTGTTTATTTTTGACCATTTGAAAACAATCCTATTCTGTCTCCAGTAGTCCATGATCAGCTCCTTGGTTTTTTTTACATTGAGGGAAAGGTTATTTTCCTGGCACCACTCCGCCAGGGCTCCAACCTCCTCCCTGTAGGTTGTCTCGTCTTTGTTGGTAATCGGGCCTAGCATTGCTGTGACGTCAGCAAACTTGACGATTTAGTTGGAGTCGTGCCCAACCATACAGTCATGGGTGAACAGGAAGTAGAGGAGGGGGCTGATCACACACCCCTGTGGGGCCCCCGTGTTGAGGATCAGTGTGGCAGAGGTGTTGTTGCATATCCTCACCACCTGGGGTCGGCCCGTCAGGAAGTCTAGAACCCAGTTGCACAGGGAGGAGTTCTGACCCAGGGCCCTAAGCTTAATGACGAGCTTGGAGGTCACCATGGTGTTGAAAGCAGAGCTGTAGTTAATGAGCAGCATTCTCACATAGATATTCCTCTTGTCCAGGTGGGATAGGGTGGTGTGCAGTGCAACAACGATGTTGGGGCGGTATGCAAATTGTTGTGGGTCAAAGGTGTAGGGCAAGGTGGAGGTGATATGGTTCTTGACAAGCCTCTCAAAGCACTTCATGATAACAGAGGTGAGTGCTACAGGGTGATAGTAATGGTGGACATCTTGAAGCAAGTGGGGACAACAGACTGGGATAGGGAGAGGTTGAATATGTTCGTAAACACTCCTACCAGCTGGTCTGCGCATGTACTGAAGACGCGGCTTGGGATGCCATCCAAGCTGGCAAGCCTTGCAAAGGTTAAAGCACTTGAAAGTTCTACTCATGTCAGCTACAGAGATCGGGAGCCTGCAGTCCTCGTGAGCAGCGGCGGCTCACGACGGCGGCTCTGTGTTGCTTTCCTCGAAGCAGGAGAAGGTGTTAATTTTGTCTGGGAGTGAGGCATTGTGTCTGCGACATGGCTGGTTTTTCCTTTATGAGTCCCTGCCAAATGTGTCTAGTTTCCGAGCCATTGAATTGTGACTCCACTTTGTCCCTGTAATGTATTTTTGCCTCTTTGATTGACCTACAGAGGTCATAGCTGGGTTTTTATTTTCCATGTTCCCAGTCATCTTACCGTGATTAAATAAGGATGTTCGCCCTTTTAGTTTTGCGGGAATTCTGACATCTATCCACGGTTTCTGGTTTGTATATATTAGTAGGAACAACATTCTCTTTATTCCCAGAAGCAACCTGGAAAATACAGTATCCCAGTCCAAGTGATCAACACAGTCCTGTAGCATTGATTCCAATTGGTCAGACCAACGTTGGTCAGACCAACGTTGAACAGACATTATCACGGAAGCTTCCTGCTTTAATTTCTGCCTGTAGGCGGGGAGGAGCAGAATGGAGGCATTATCTGATTTGCCGAAGGAGGTCTGGGGGAGGGCCTTGTAGCCATCCAGGGAGAATAACAATGGTCAAGCATCTACTCTCCACGTGTAACACAAGAGACAAGGTGGTGGAACTTTGGGAGAAATTTCCTTTGATTTATTTTGTTAAAGTCCCCAGCTATAACAAATCTGGCCTCAGGATATGCGGTTTCCAGTTTGCTTAACCTTTTATTGCATTGGGCTGAATCAGTGTTACATAGAGTGCTTCTTTGTAGTCTTAAATCTAATTTGAAACAAAAGTATACACCTCACACACATGGTTATGACCTTAAAAAAAGAAGACACCTGTACCATGTCAGATATAGAGTTGAAATGTATTTTCTGCATTTCTTAATTATGAAAAAAAATCATAACATTCCACCCATGAGGCAACTAGGTCATTTGACTGCAGGAAAGGGCAACAGTCTCATATAGTTCATTGAGTGCCACTATGGTGTCGACTTAAACGGCCATGTCAATAACCGATTAGAATTTTCTCGGGAGGTAATGGTGTTGGCAATTTATGGTGAGGTAGTCCAGATTGGGAGAGCAAAAGGTCTTCAGTTTTTGTACGTTACCACAATCTCACCGTGAGATTTTAATCATGAAACATACCCCCCCACCTTTACTTTCCCCAGAGAGTTATTCTGTCCTGTCCGTGCGATGTTCCAAGAACCCAACAGGATGTATGGACAAAGACGGTGTAGAAGGGGAGAGCCATGTCTCTGTAAAACAAATTATGTTTCAATCTCTCACGTCCCTCTGGAAGGAGATCCTTGCCCTCAGCCAGTAGGGTACTTTAAGTACAATGATTAGGGTCAAAAGAAGCCAATATGAACAATCACTCTTCAGTCTGTACACTTTCACTTTCAGTCATTAGCTGAGCTTCCCCTTACCGTTGTAGCTTACAGTTTTTCTCAGAAATGGTGTGTGAAGGGTTGACAATGTGGGTGTGTTGTGAGTGTGTGTGTGTGGGAGGGGGCTGTGGTTGATGGAAATTCACACTATAATCATGGGAACATAAACACTTTATAATGACTGCTGTTATAATCTGTGATGACTGTGGGTTTAGTTAATAGACCAATAGGAAATAGGACTCCAAAACTCTCTGCCAATAACAGCTAATTTTCAGTTTTCCCCTCCCCACTCAAACCACTCCCAGACAGTCCTAGCAAAAGTCTTGCTTAAGAATTTGCCCTTTGCGAAGAAGTAATTTTTGTTGACCATTTGAATTAAAAACAATCAGAGTAAAGGTACTTAATTGTTACCCTGAAATTATTTGATATTGATATAAAATGTGGATCGGGGGGCACCGTGTTGAGGATCAGCGAAGTGGAGGTGTTGTTACCTACCCTCACCTGGGGTCAGATCGCCAAAA
Source organism: Salmo trutta (assembly GCF_901001165.1). Lineage (NCBI taxonomy): Eukaryota > Metazoa > Chordata > Actinopteri > Salmoniformes > Salmonidae > Salmo > Salmo trutta. Next base: position 29,346,181 of record NC_042976.1, on the reverse strand, counting down.
GTCTAGGACCCAGTTGTAGACCTAGGGACCTGAGCTTAGTGACAAGTTTGGAGGGCACTATGATGTTGAAAGCAGAGCTGTAATAAAACATTTATTTTATATTTCACCTTTAATTAACAAGGTAGGCTAGTTGAGAACAAGTTGTCATTTACAACTGCGACCTAGCCAAGATAAAGCAAAGCAGTGCGACAAAAACAACAGCACAGAGTTACACATGGGTTAAACAAACACTGTTTTGCAACGATTGTCTACAGTAGCCTGAACAGCACTCTGTAAAGTAGCACCATGGTGTAGTCTCTTCTGGGTACACTGACTTCAATACAAAACCTAGGAGGCTATTGGTTTTCACCGCCTTCCATAAACTTACACAGTAATTATGACAACTTCCGGACGATGTCCTCCAACCTATCAGAGCTCTTGCAGCATGAACTGACATGTTGTCCACCCAATCAAAGGATCAGAGAATGAATCTAGTACTGAAAGCATAAGCTACAGCTAACTAGCACTGCAGTGCATATAATGTGGTGGGTAGTTGACTCAGAGAGCGAAATACAACAGTTGAACAGTTCTGAAGAAATTAATTTCTTAAAAAATTAAGGAAAAGCAAGAGAGAGCTATATTTTGTTGGATTTTCATCACTTTCACTCACTTAGCTAGCTAATGCAGCTACGTAGCTAGTTTAGCCAAGCTAAACACCCGGCTCAAAAAGAGAGGGATGCTCTTTTAGCTAGCTGACTATGGCTATCCAACACTGGAACTCTTCCAGGTCAAGGTAAGTTTTGGTTTTATTTTACCAGGTAAGTTGACTGAGAACACATAAATGAGCCAATTGTTAGCTGGGGATTTTAGCCAGGACACCGGGGTTAACACCCCTACTCTTACGAGTGTCATGGGATCTTTAGTGACCACAGAGAGTCAGGACACCCGTTTAATGTCCCATCCAAAAGATGGCACCCTACACAGGACAATGTCCCCAATCAATGCCCTTGGGATAGACCAGTGGAAGGGGTGCCTCCTACTGGCCCTCCAACACCACTTCCAGCAGCATCTGGTCTCCCATCCAGGGACCAACCAGGACCAACCCTCCTTAGCTTCAGAAGCAAGCCAACAGTGGGATGCAGGATGGTGTGCTGCTGGCTTATTCATTTATTGCCACCAGGGCCCACTGGTGTATCTGCTAAAATGCTTGCTACTTACTGTACACTGTACTGCCTGATTGTAGCGGATTTACTAACACGTTACTTTTAGCAGCTATGTTGACTATGACATTAATATGGTGACAACAATGTAGACTGTGGGTGTGTTCGTAAAGGCACTCTAGAGTGCCAGAGTGCGCTCAGAGTGCGCTCTGGGCATTCATAAATTCAGAGCGTTTCACTCTCAGAGCGTTCAAAGTGCACACTGAGTGCTCTGGCCCGAGGAGTAGGTTTGATCTGAGCATTCTGACCTCACAACTGCTGTCAAGCACCCAAACTAACTGGCTAAAGTTGGCTAGCTTGCTAGCTACTTTCAGACACAAATGAGAGAACACCTCACTATGACCATTTTACTCTCCCTATTAGAGCTGGTTAGAATGCTTTCACGTTAACTAGAGCGTGGGTGACTGTAACTGTGCTGCTGGCAACAATTGCATTCATTTTATTTGCTCACATTTGCTGACACTGGTCGTATTCAATGGGTGTTGGGCATTTGTCAATTTATCAGTTATTCTGCGCTCTGGCACACTCAGAAGAGAGTACTCTGAAATCGGAGTAGATAGCCAGAGTGAATTTACGAATGCACCGTTTATGATATGAAGGTTTGGCTTGGAATGTTTTTTTCCGCCTGGTCACAGAAAGCTGATGTGTTGTGCACTGAAGTCCGCAAGTGAGGGAAAAGGTGAGAGGAGGACAGCGCATAGATGCGAAAAGGAATACAACGATCGAAGGGATCATGCTGTGAAAGTGAACTGTCTTTGTGTGTGATCAGGGGTGTATTCATTTTGCCGATTGTGTTGAAAAGCCTTTCTTAAACGGAACGAAACGGAACGAAACAGGGATAAACATACCTGAATTTGTCCAATAGAAAGTCTCGTTTGCAATTGTTGAACTAATGATTACACCCTAGATCAGCTAGCTGCAGACAAGAATGTGCAAGGCGGTATTGAATGTGTCAGTGTCTGTCACCTTGATTACTCAAATTTCGTTCAACGTGTGCACCTACATTGTAAACTTTAATACATAAGCTAGGTTATAGCAACCTCATGATGGGTATAGGGAAAATTTGAGTATCATGTAGTAGCCTAAACCTATTAATGTTACATTGAGTTGGGTGAATGGAATATGAATGACAGTCATCCAATATACTGTAAAAGAAATAAGGCTATGCTCATAGAAAAAGAATTGTCCTCGCTCATCTTAAACAGCACCGACCGCCACTGATTCAAATGTACAGTGCATTCGGAAAGTATTCAGACCCCTTGACTTTTTCTACATTTTTTTACGTAACAGCCTTGTTCTAAAATGGATTAAAACAAATCCTCATCAATCTACACACAATACCCCATAATGGCAAAGCAAAAACTGTTTTTTAGACATTCTTACAAATGTATAAAAAAAATGTAAAAATGAAATATCACCTTTACATAAGTATTCAAACCCTTTACTCAGTACTTTGTTGAAGCAGTTTTGGCAGCAATTAACGCCTCGAATCTACTTGGGTATGATGCAACAAGCTTGGCACAGCTGTATTTAGGGATTTTCTCCCATTATTCTCAAGCTCTGTCAAGTTGGATGGGGAGAGTCGCTGCACAGCTATTTTCACGTCTCTCTAGAGATGTTTGATTGTGTTCAAGTCTCTGGCTGGGCCACTCAAGTACATTCAGAGACTTGTCCCGAAGCCACTTCTGCATTGTCTTGGCTATGTGCTTGGAGTCGTTGTTCTGTTGGAAGGTGAACCTTGGCCCCAGTCTGAGGTCTTGAGCGCTCTGGAGCAGGTTTTTATCAAGGATCTCTGTGTACTTTGCTAAGTTCATCTTTCCCTCGATCCTGACTGGTCTCCCAGTCCCTGCCGCTGAAAAACATCCTCACAACATGATGTTGCCACCACCATGCTTCACCATAGAGATGGTGCCAGGTTTCCTCCAGACATGACGCTTGGCATTCAGACCAAAGAATTCAATCTTGGTTTCATCAGACCAGAGAATCTTGTTTCTCATGAACTGATAGTCCTTTAGGTACTTTTTGGCAAACTTCAAGTGGGCTGTAATGTGCTTTTTACTGAGGAGTGGCTTCCGTCTGGCCACTCTGACATAAAGACCTGATTGGTGGAATGCTGCAGAGATGGTTGTCAAGTTGTAGAAACATCTCAAGGATGATCAATGGAAACAGGATGCTCCTGAGCTCAGTTTCTAGTCTCATAGCAAAGGGGATGAATACATATGTAAACAAGTTATTTCTGGTTTTATTTTTAATATATTTGCAAAAAATTCTTAAAACTTGTTTTTGCTTTGTCATTATGGGGTATTGTGTGTAGATTGATGAGGAACATGTTTTATTTAATCAATTTTAGAATAAGGCTGTAACAAAATGTGGAAAAAGTGAAGGGGTCTGAATACTTTCCGAATGCACTGTAAGTATTCCTAATGTCCAGGTGGGATAGGGTGGTTTACAGTGCAACGATGATGTTGGGGCAGTATACAAATTGTAGTGGGTCTAGGGTGTCGGGCAAGGTGGAGGTGATATGGTTCTTGACAAGCCTCTCAAAGCACTTCATGATGACAGAGGTGCGTGCTACAGGGTGACAGCCATTTAGTTCAGTTACCTTAGCTTACTTGGGTACAGGAACAATGATGGACATATTGAAACAAGTGGGGAGACCAGACTGGGATAGGGAGAGGTTGAATACACTACATGACCATAAGTATGTGGACACCTGCTCGTCGAACATCTCATTCCAAAATCATGAGTATTAATATGGAGTTGGTCCTCCCTTTGCTTCTATAACAGCCTCCATTCTTCTGGGAAGGCTTTCCACTAGACCTGGAACAAATCCCAGTCCAAGTGATCAACACAGTCTTGTAGCATTGATTCCGATTGGTCAGACCAACGTTGAACATACTTTACCACAGGTGCTTCCTGCTTTAATTTCTGCATATGGGCGGGGAGAAGCAGAATGGAGGCGTGATCTGGCCTTGAGGCCATCCTGGAACTGAGAATTACAATGGTCAAGCGTCTACTCTCCGCGTGTAACACAGGAGCTGTGTTGGTGGAATTTCAGATTAATTTTCCTCAGATTTCCTTTCTTGAAGTCTCCAGCTACAACAAATGTAGCCTTAGCATATGTGGTTTACAGTTTGCTTCAAATTCCATATAATTAGTACTTGGAGTTCCACTGTGGTGTCGGCTTAAACAGCCATGGCAATAACCAATGATCATTTTTGGGGGAGGTAATGGGGTCGGCATTTGATGGTGAGGTATTCCTGATCAGGATACAGATACATTACCACAATCACATCATGAGTTATTAATCATGAAACATACCCCCCCACCTTTACTTCCACAGAGAGTTATTCTGTCCTGTCCGCTTGACGTCCGGATAACCCAGCAGGTTGTATGGATGGAGACGGTGTAGAAGGGGAGAGCTATGTCTCTGTAAGGTCAATTATTTTACAATCTCTTGTGTACTTCTGGAAGGAGATACTTGCCCTCAGCCAGTAGGGTACTGTACACACAATTATTAGGATCAGAAGAAGCCATTGGAGCTGTTTAACTCACGTTACTCACTCTGGATGACATCACTCATCTCCCATCCCTGGTGACTTACTGATGGTCAGGTGACCCTTTGACTTGGGCACCATTTAATGATGTCACAGCACATACGTGGGCATGCCCAGATCTCATCCCACTACCTGTATAGTATTTTGAGACGATGATGACTGATGATGACTGAGGAATATGACATTGCTGTATATTTACAGTAAAACTGCAGACTTCCTGTAGAGGCTTTGTGATGTGATATGAACAATCACCCTTCAGGCTGTTCCCTTTCGCTTTTAGTCATTAGCTGAGCTTCCCCTTACAATTGTGGCCTACAGCTTTTCTCAGAAATGGTGTGTGAAGGGGGTGATTATGTGGTTGTGGTATGTGTGTGTGTGTGTGTGTGTGTGTGTGTGTGTGTGTGTGTGTGTGTGTGTGTGTGTGTGTGTGTGTGTGTGTGTGTGTGTGTGTGTGTGTGTGTGTGTGTGTGTGTGTGTGTGTGTGTTTACGTATCTGTGTGTGTGTTTACGTGTCTGTATGCAGTGGGTATCATAAGTATTCACCCCCACACATTTTGTTGAGTTACGTGGGATTGAAAGTGGGATTGAAATAGATTTAGTTGTGAATTTTTTGTCATTATCTACACAAAAAGTGAAAAGAAAGTTCTACAAATGAATACAATTTAAATAACTAAAATATAGTTGTTGCACAAGTATTCACCCCCTTTGTTAAGGCAAGGTAAATGAGTTCAGGAGTCAAATTTGGCTTAACAAAACACAATAAATTACGTGAAAGGGAACAGGCTGAAGGATGATTGTTCATATTGCATCACATCACAAAGCCTCTACAAGTCTGCAGTTTTACTGTAAATATACAGAAATGTCATATTCCTCAGTCATCATCAGTCATCCTCGTCTCAAAATACTATACAGGTGGTGGGATGAGATCTGGGCATGCCCACGTATGTGCTGTGACATCATTAAATGGTGCCCATGATAGGGGTTGACATAATTTTTGAATGACTTCCCCTTTCTCTGTCCCCTATACATACAACATCTGTTAGGTCCCTCAGTCAAGTATTGAATTTCAAGTATATTCAACTTCAATGACCAGGGAGCTTTTCGAAAGCCCCATAAAGAACAGCAGTGATTGGTAAATGGATAACAATAACAAATCAGACATGGGATATCTCTTTAAGCATGGTCAAGTTCATAACTAGCTGTGGATGATGTATTAAACCACCCAGACACATCAAAGATACAGTCGTTCTTCTGAACTGAGCTCCAGGAAATGAAGGAAACTGCTCAGGGATGTCACCATGATTTATATTGGTGAATATTGGTGAATATAAAACAGCTACAGAGTTCAATGGGAGAAAACTGAGGATGGATCAATGACATTGCAGTGACATTGTAGTGACCTAAATGACAGAGTGAAGAGAAGAATAACATTTGACAGTATAAAAATATTCCAAAACATGCATCCTGAATGCAACAAGGCACTAAAGTAATACTGCAGAAAAACATGGCAAAGGATATACACTTTTTGGCCTAAATGCGGCCAAAAAGTGGGGTGGCAGGTAACCTAGTGGTTAGAGCGTTGGGCTTGTAACCGGAAGGTTGATAGATTGAATCCCCTGAACGTGGCAGTTAACCCATTGTTCCTAGACTGTCATTGTAAATAAGAATTTGTTCTTAACTGACTTGCCTAGTTAAATAAACATTTAAAAATATGCAAAGCCTTATGTTTGGGGCAAATCCAACACAACACATGACTAAGTAACTGCCTACTTATTTTCCAGCATGGTGGTGGCTGCATCATGATCTGGGTATGCTTGACATTGGCAAAGACTGTTTTTTTTTTCTGGATTAAAATAAATGGGACTGAGCTAAGCACAGGAAAAATGCTAGTGGAAAACCTGCTTCATTCTGCCTTACACCAGACACTGGAAAAGGAATTAACCTTTCAGCAAGACAATAAACTACAACACAAGGACAAATCTACACTGGAGTTGTTTACCAAGAATTCAGTTCATGTTCCTGAGCAGCCAAGTTACAGTTTTGACTTAAGTCTGCTTGAAAGTCTATGGCAAGATCCCCTACACTTTGACAGAGCTTAAAAGATTTTGAAAAGAACAATATAGAAATATTGCACAATCCAGATGTGCAACGCTCTTAAAGACTTACCTAGTAAGACTCACAGCTGTAATCGCTTTTTAACATGTATTTACTCAGGGGGTGAAAACGTATCTAATCAAGGTATATTACTATTACTTTATTCGTCTTTTTTTATATAAAGTACCAGGGACTCCCAGATGACGCAGTGATCTAAGACACTGCATCTCAGTATAAGAGGTGTCACTGCAGTACCTGGTTCGATTCCAGGCTGCATCACATCCGGCCATAATTTGGAGTCCCATAGGGCAGCGCACAATTGGCCCAGCGTCGTCCAGGTTTGGCCAGGGTAGGCAGTCTTTCTAAATAAGAATTTGTTCTTAACTGACTTGCCTAGTTAAATAAAAAAAGTTTAGACACACCTACTCTTTCAAGGGTTTTTCTTTTTTTTACTAGTTTCGACATCAAAACTATGAAATATATGGAATCATGTAGTAACCAAAAAAGTGTTAAACAAATCAAAATATATTTTAGATTTCAGATTCTTCAAAGTATCTACCCTTTGCCTTGATGACAGCTTTGCACACTCGTGGCCTTCTCTAAACCAACATCATGAGGAATGCTTTTCCAACAGTCTTGAAGGAGTTCCCACTATTCTGAGCTCTTGTTGGCTGCTTTTCCTTCACTCTGCAGTCCAACTCATCCCAAACCATCTCAATTGGGTTGAGGTCGGGTGATTGTGAAGGCCAGGTCATCTGATACTGCACTCCATCACTCTCATTGGTCAAATAGCCTGGAGGTGTGTTGCGTCATTGTCCTGTTGAAAAACAAATGATAGTCCCACTAAGCGCAAATCAGACGGGATGGCATATCGCTGCAGAATGCTGTGGTAGCCATGCTGGTTAAGTGTGTCTTGAATTCTAAATAAATCACTGACAGTGTCACCAGCAAAGCACCCCCACACATCACACCTCCTCCTCCATGCTTCACGGTGAGAACCACACATGCGGAGATCATCCATTCAACTACTCTGCGTCTCACAAAGACACTGCGGTTGCAAGCAAAGATTTCAAATTTGGACTCACCAGGCCAAAGGACAAATATCCAAGGGTCTAATGACCATTGCTCATGTTTCTAGGCCCAAGCAAGTCTCTTCTTATTATTGGTGTTCTTTAGTAGTGGGTTCTTTGCAGCAATTCGACCCTGAAGGCCTGATTCACGCAGTCTCCTCTGAACAGTTTATTTTGAGATGCGTCTGTTACTTGAACTTTGTGAAGCATTTATTTGGAGTGCAGTCAACTCTAATGAAATTATCCTCTGCAGCAGAAGTAACTCTGGGTCTTCCTTCCCTTGTCACGCCCTGACCATAGAGAGCCCTTGGTTCTCTTGGTTGGTGCTCTTGGTATGGTTCCCAATTAGAGGCAGCTGAGGTTCATTGTCTCTAACTGGGGATCATACTTAAGGGTACCTTGTTTCCACCTGCTTTGTGGGATATTGTTTTGAGTTAGTGCATGTAGCACCTCTGATGTCACGGTTCATTGTTTGTTTCTTTTTGTTTGGAGGTTTCGCTTGAATAAATATGTGGAACTTTAATCACGCTGCGCCTTGGTCCGTCTCTCCAAACAATCGTGACATCCCTGAAGAAAATTTTTCAGTTCTTGAAATTTTCCAGATTGACTGACCTTCATGTCTTTAAGTTATGATGGACTGTCATTTCTCTTTGCTTATTTGAGCTGTTCTTGCCATTATATGGACTTGGTCTTTTACCAAATAGGGCTATCTACTGTATACCACGCCTACCTTGTCACAACATAACTGATTGGCTCAAACGCATTAAGAAGGAAAGAAATTCCATAAGTTAACTTTTAACAAGGCACACCTGTTATTAATTGAAATGCATTCCAGGTGACTACCTCATGAAGCTGGTTGAGAAAATACCAAGATTGTGCAAAGCTGTCATCAAGGCAAATTTGAAGAATCTCAAATATAAAATATATTTAGATTTGTTTAAAACTTTTTGGGTTACTACTTGATGCCACATGTGTTATTTCATAGTTTTGATGTCTTCACTTTTATTCTACAATGTATAAAATAGTAAAAATAAAGAATAACCCTTGAATGAGTAGGTGTTCTCAAACTTTTGACTGGTACTGTATATATATATATATATTTCACTTTGACATTCCAGAGGTTTTTGTTTAGATCGTTGACAAAAAAAAGACCATTAAATCCATTTAAATCCCACTTTGTAACACAATCAAATGCGAAGAAATCCAACGGGGGTGAATACTTATGATAGGCGATGTCTTGCTTCCAGACAAACTAAACAACTTCTTTGCTCGCTTTGAGGACAATACAGTGCCACTGACACAGCCTGCTACCAAAACCTGTGGGCTCTCCTTCACTGCAGCCAACGTGAGTAAAACATTTAAACGTGTTAACCCTCGCAAGGCTGCAGGCCCAGACGGCATCGGCCGGCCGCATCCTCAGAGCATGCACAGACCAGCTGGCTGGTGTGTTTACGGACATATTCAATCAATCCTTATCCCAGTCTGCTGTTCCCACATGCTTCAAGAGTACCACCATTGTTCCTGTTCCCAAGAAAGCTAAGGTAACTGAGCTAAATGACTACCGCCCCGTAGCACTCACTTCAGTCATCATTGAAGTACTTTGAGAGACTAGTCAAGGACCATATCACCTCCACCTTACCTGACACCCTAGACACATTCCAATTTGCTTACCGCCCCAATAGGTCCACAGACGATGCAATCACACTGCACACTCCCCTAACCCATCTGGGCAAGAGGAATACCTATGTAAGAATGCTGTTCATCGACTACAGCTCAGCATTTAACACCATAGTACCCTCCAAACTCATCATTAAGCTCGAGACCCTGGGTCTCGAACCCACCCTGTGCAACTGGGTCCTGGACTTCCTGGTGGGCCTCCCCCAGGTGGTGAGGGTAGGCAACAACATCTCCACCCCGCTGATCCTCAACACTGGGGCCCCGCAAGTGTACGTTCTCAGCCCTCTCCTGTACTCCCTGTTCACCCATGACTGCGTGGCCATGCACGCCTCCAACTCAATCATCAAGTTTGCAGACGACACTACAGTGGTAGGCTTGATTACCAACAATGACGAGACGACCTACAGGGAGGAGGTGAGGGCCCTCAGCATGTGGTGTCAGGAAAATAACCTCTCACTCAATGTCAACAAAACAAAGGAGATGATCGTGGACTTCAGGAAACGGCAGAGGGAGCAGCCCCCTATCCACATCGACGGGACAGCAGTGGAGAAGGTGGAAAGTTTTAAGTTCCTTGGCGTACACATCACGGACAAACTTAAATGGTCCACCCACAAAGACAGCGTGGTGAAGAAGGCGCAGAAGCGCCTCTTCAACCTCAGGAGGCTGAAGAAATTCGGCTTGTCACCAAAAACACTCACAAACTTTTACAGACGCACAATCGAGAGCATCCTGTCGGGCTATATTACCGCCTGGTACGGCAACTGCTCCGCCCACAACCGTAAGGCTCTCCAGAGGGTAGTGAGGTCTGCACAACGCATCACCGGGGGCAAACTACCTGCCCTCCAGGACACCTACACCACCCGATGTCACAGGAAGGCCAAAAAGATCATCAAGGACAACAACCACTCGAGCCACTGCCTGTTCACCCCGCTATCATCCAGAAGGCGAGGTCAGTACAGGTGCATCAAAGCTGGGACCGAGAGACTGAAAAACAGCTTCTATCTCAAGGCCATCAGACTGTTAAACAGCCATCACTAACATTGAGTGGCTGCTGCCAACATACTGACTCAACTCTAGCCACTTTAATAATGGAAAAATTGATGTAATAAATGTATCACTAGTCACTTTAAACAATGTCACTTTATATAATGTTTACATACCCTACATTACTCATCTCATATGTATATGATGTACTCTATACCATCTACTGCATCTTGCCTATGCCGTTCGGCCATCACTCATTCATATATTTTTATGTACATATTCTTACTCATTCCTTTACAATTGGTTAGGTTAGATTACTTGTTAGATATTACTGCATGGTCGGAACTAGAAGCACAAGCATTTCGCTACACTCGCATTAACATCTGCTAGCCATGTGTATGTGACAAATAACATTTGATTTGATTTAGCCACCGTATGTGTCTGTGTGTGTGCGTACGTGTGTGTCTATGTCTGTGGAAGTGTCTTTGTGTGTGTGATCCGTGAGGCCTCTCACCATTAGTATTGTTTGTTTGTGGATGAGAGCTTGACGCACATTCTCACGAGGACAGCGATCGTCTACCAAAGTCAACAAACAGAGACAGAACCGCACTAATTACCAGTGAAGAATGGTTCCTCTATCCTCCCAGAGATTATATTACTCTAAACTCTCACACAAAGGGCCTTTTAAGAGAGTGTAGATGGAGGTCAGTCGCAGAAGGGTCAACCCCAAGGAAATTGCCTTTCAGTGGGGTCAGAGGCTAAAATCACACACACACACAGTCAGTAAACCAGGTGGATGGATTGCCCTTATCATGTTTTCTGAGAGATTTGAGGCTTTGGCTGTGCTCACACCCTGAGTTTCATGTTCAAACACACAATGTATTCTCACCAACAGGATTGACCAACTTTACAGGTACTTCTGGCCTCTGATCCTGTTTATGGTTATGGTTATTGTTAATGTTAGGGTTAGGGCTAGGCTAGGGTTTAAGGTTAGGGCTAGGGCTAGGGTAGGGTTTAAGGTTAGGGCTAGGGTAGGGTTTAAGGTTAGGGCTAGGGTAGGGTTTAAGGTTAGGGCTAGGGCAAGGATTTAAGGTTAGGGCTAGGGTAGGGTTTAAGGTTAGGGCTAGGGTAGGATTTAAGGTTAGGGCTAGGGTAGGATTTAAGGTTAGGGCTAGGGCAAGGGCAAGGATTTAAGGTTAGGGCTAGGGTAGGGTTTAAGGTTAGGGCTAGGGTAGGGTTTAAGGTTAGGGCTAGGGTAGGGTTTAAGGTTAGGGCTAGGGTAGGGTTTAAGGTTAGGGCTAGGGCAAGGATTTAAGGTTAGGGCTAGGGTAGGTTTTAAGGTTAGGGCTAGGGTAGGATTTAAGGTTAGGGCTAGGGTAGGGTTTAAGGTTAGGGCTAGGGTAGGGTTTAAGGTTAGGGCTAGGGTAGGGTTTAAGGTTAGGGCTAGGTTAGGATTTAAGGTTAGGGCTAGGGTAGGGTTTAAGGTTAGGGCTAGGGTAGGGTTTAAGGTTAGGGCTAGGGTAGGGTTTAAGGTTAGGGCTAGGGTAGGGTTTAAGGTTAGGGCTAGGTTAGGATTTAAGGTTAGGGCTAGGGCAAGGATTTAAGGTAGGAACGTCCCGATGATTCTGGATAAAACCAACCTATGAAACAGCTCAACACCCCAATTAACCTTTATACATTTGACATTTTGTAGGGCATGAGTGTAACGTGAGCAGGGTGTTAGGGTGTAAAGCAAGAATAGCAGGTGAACAATCCAGGCCATGTCTCAGTGTGTGCCTGCAGGGCAGCTATTGTTCAAACACAATGAGGTTAGAATTTCTCACCACATTGTTACATCCAACAGCTATGTGGATGTGACGCACAACAAGGAGGGTGGTATTTCCAAACACCATTTATTACAGAAGTCTTAGTTCAAATGAGGGATGAAATGTCACAGTAAATCATCTCACAGTTTGTAAAAACAAAACAAAAGTATTGTTTCATTGTGACGTGCATTTCTTTGTGCTTATGCTGATCCAATATGACCTTTGAAAACCAAATAGTTCACGTGTGAGAGACCAAACAATAGTGATAATGTTTGTGTGATGTATCCCTATCAGCACATACCAAGACAGGAGCATTGCTATTGCCTAGAAAAGCAGGGAGTAACAACGAAATAAAAGACAAACTAGCAAAACATGGCTGATAAATGTGTTTGGAAGTAAACAGTGATTGGTGATGTTCAAGACAAAACAGTGTTGACTTTGACTATCGCTCAACGTCAGTGTTTGTGTTTGAAAGAGTGGTGGTCCTTGCTCTCCTGAGTATGAATGACAACACATCAGGCCCAATCAACCAACTGCCTAAGGGGTCACACACACACATATACACACACACACACACATTGACCCTGAGTACTGATGTCATATGAAGGCTGTTTGGAGAGTGCAGTGAACAATTGCCCATGCCAATACACTCAGGGGCTTATTGGCAGATGTCAATGTATACGTGTGTGTGTGTGTGTGTGTGTGTGTGTGTGTGTGTGTGTGTGTGTGTGTGTGTGTGGCACTTTCTTTCCAGGAAAAATGATAAATACATTTTTCAGGTCATATGTGATCATAGGTGCAAGGGTAGTCCACAGAGCACAGTCCCAGCTCCCTCCTTCCTCTGAGCTCTAGCAATGGGGAATGTAACCTACTTTTATATCAAAATGTATTAGTTTACCCTCATGCTACTTTCACACCAAGTCTGGCATTTTCACATAAAAAATGCAAAGTATATCTGCCACACCTGCCAGTTTGGTGCTGTATTGTGGGAAGATATTTTGGGGTGCTTGGCATTTCTTCATTCTAACTAAGTATCTATAAGCAACATTTGAGCAACATCACATGGAAAGCAATGCAATTGAAAACCATCATAAAATGCCATAAACCTCCATTTCAAATGACTGGACTTCCGGGGAATGTCTTGTGTGGCCCCAGCATAACCCTAACCCTGGTCTTCCAGCTGAATGTCTTGTGTGGCCCCAACATAACCCTAACAATGGTCAATCAAAAAGAGATCCTAACAGCACACAGTTCACGCCTTCAAACCTGGTCTCCCAACATGCCGGTCCCTCTCTCAGGTCAAGCTGTAAGAGTTACATAACCAGTGATATGTCAAACAGGCACAGACACAACCACAACTTTAACATGCAAAGCTGTGACAGATACAAATGGAGCTGGAACATTTGACATTTAACTGAGCAAACAAAGACAGCAGAAGGAAAAGCGTGCAGCGTGGTTGGCTGTCAGGATGCTTTGCATTCAGTTTGCATTCCTCTATCATAGTAATGTAGAGCATGGGAGCGGTAGACTCCTTCCCTCTACTGTGGTGGGGCGTGAAATTTCTCTCTCTCTCTCTCTCTCTCTCTCTCTCTCTCTCTCTCTCTCTCTCTCTCTCTCTCTCTCTCTCTCTCTCTCATCCCACCTTCTGTCTATCACACTTGGCCTCTGTCTGTCATTCTCTGAATATTTCTCTCTATCCTTTCTCTCTTTCTTTGTGTCTTCTTGTCTTTGGGTGGTTGATTCATTTTCCCCTCTCATGATCTGTGTCACAAGTGTGTTTCAACCACTATGTTATCAGGGAGCACAGAGGGATGGTATGTCCCCAAGTGTCTGTATGTTCATGCTATTATATTGCATTACAATGTCATTGCACTTTTCGTCTGATGTCTGTTCTTGTGCAATGCAATTTCCCTTATTGCTCTGACTCTTATGTGACTGTTAATGTAGTGGCGTAATTATTTGCTAAGCAAAGATTACCTCGTTGCGCCTCCTTGGTATTGTATTGTATTCTACTCTATTCTATGCTATTTTATTATATTATTGATTATAGTTATACCCAGGCTATTGTCAGGAATTAGTGGGTATACCCATGTGCTTATTTTTCTACTCAGGAAAGAATGGTTATACCCGAGTCATGGTAAGAGTTGTAAAAGTCCTCTGTGTTCCTCTCAGGGCTGTGTCGGCTGAGTGTCTCTCCCTGAGCGGGGGAGTATAACACCTCTGCAGGGGTACCCCCTAATTACTGTCAAGGCCTTGTTTATGATGCTGTGGCTCCTTGTGTGAACAATAGAAATAGACTACTAAACCACCTAGAATGTTGGGTGCTTTCCAGCACTAAGTACAGTACACACCCTCAATAGCATAAATCAGACAGAGATTACAGATATTTCAATGTACCACAACATCAATCAAAGGTAGAGACACAGAGAGAAAAGAGAAATGACAACTATGTTGATTGTCCAGTAGCATAAATCAAGAGTTGTGTGGACGTTAAGAAAAGAGGAATGAGGCCCAGTAGAAATGAGGCCCATCTGTTTGGAGGCCCAGTAGTATAACTCTGTAGTTACTGACACGTAATGAAAGGAGAAAGGACAGATATGTAAACTTACATTTCACATGAGAAGCATATTGTTACATGTATTAAACTTAGAGTTCACATGTTAACACCACCTTTTCACATGTGGTGCCAGAACAACAACCTCTCCCTCAACATGATCAAGACAAAGGAGATGATTGTGGACTACAGGAAAAAGAGGACTAAGCAGGCCCCCATTCTCATCGACGGGGCTGCAGTGGAACAGGTTGAGAGCATCAAGTTCCTTGCTGTCCACATCACCAACAAACTAATATGGTCCAAGCACACCAAGACAGCCATGAAGAGGGCACGACAAAACCTATTCCCCCTCAGGAGACTGAAAAGATTTGTCATGGGTCCTCAGATCCTCAAAAGATTCTAAAGCTGCACCATCGAGAGGATCCTGACTGGTTGCATCACTGCCTGGTATGGTGCTCCGCCTCCGACGGCAAGACACTACAGAGGGTAGTGCGAATGGCTCAGTACATCACATAGCTTGTCTGTTTGTACACATCCATGTTCCCAGTCACCTTCCCGTTGTTAAATGCGGTGGTTCACGCTCTCAGTTTTGAGCGAATGGTGCCATCTATCCACGGTTTTTGGTTTGGTTAAGTTCGAATCATCACAGTGGAAACAACGTCCTCTATGCACTTCTTCATGAGCCCAGTCACCGGGTCAGTGTATACGTCGATACTATTCTCAGAGGGACCCTGAACATTTCCCAGTCTGTGTGATCAAAACAATCTTGAAACAAAGATTCCGATTGGTCAGACCAACATTGAACTGTCCTTGCCACGGGTGCTTCCTGCTCAAAGTTCTGCCTATAGGTGGGGTGGAGCAGAATGGAGGCGTGATTTTATTTGCTGAAAGGAGGGCGGGAGAGGGCCTTGTATCCATCCCAGAAGGGAGAGTAGCAATGATCTGGAGTCTTCTATGCGCGTGTAGTATAGGAGATGGGTTGATATAATTACAGTAGCGTTTCTTCAGATGTCCCTTTTTAAAGTCCCCAGCTACAGTAAATGCAGCCCCAGAATATGCGGTTTCCAGTTTAAACAAACTCTAGGGTAGTTCCTTGAAAGAGAGATTTTTCAAAATACACTGATAACATCAAATACAATCTATACAGCTAAAAACAACAAGGGGATGTGAAAGCAAGTTGACATTGAGATGAAAGAAAGTGAGTTTTATTAATTTACCAGATTTTGCTAACCGTTGCTTTGGACAAAATCAAGACGTCAATGTTCTTGTAATATAGAAATATCTTAAATTACAGCTCAATTTGATAAAATTCTGAATTTGAGATAAATTGTGATTAATCACAGCAAATCCTGAGGTTATCTCAATTAAATTGTTAAATGTTTGACAGCGCTATTTTGAATTCTGAGATTGAGAGAATTTGCTATACATTGGAAGAGAAACCCAGTGTTGGCCCTCTTTGTCTAATGGTCAAGACATTGGCTTCTCCCTTGGGTTCTAATCCCGCCGCTTACAAAATGTACAATATCACATGTGAAAACCGCTTGTCTGAGTCACATGAAAAATCCATGTAAAACTTCACACGTGTCTAAAATCCACTTGTCTGACTCATGATTTTTTGTAAGGGTGTTGACGTCAACCAATCGATCAAATTAATTTTATAAAGCCCTTTCTACATCATCAATTATCACAAAGTACTTATAAAGATACCCAGCCTAAAACCCCAAAGAGCAAGCAATGCAGATGTGGACGCACAGTGGCCATGAAAAACTCTGAAGAAAAGCAGGAACCTAGGAAGAAACTGTCAGGGGTTCACCTAGGGGTCATGATAGGGGCTGTACCAAATGTTTGATGTATTATAATAATTAATTATGCTTAGGTTGTATTAATAAAGGGGGGGTTATAAGACCCCTCCCTCCATACATTTATAGGGTCCTAGACTACAGATTAAGAATATATATTCATTATAGAGGTTTAATATTGTTGCACAGTCTTTTCTAATCTCTGCCTCTTGTAAAGAAACTGTCTGAGAAATGTGTGACTGTGAAGACAGAACTCTGCAGGGGAGTGTAAGAGATAAGAGACTAGTCAGACATTCCACTATAAATCAACTTGGACATTTACTGCTAAGCTTTCAGATAACACTAAAACTCTTGTTTATATAGCTGTGTAGGCATGGTTTTGATCTCATGAGTAGAAGGTAATGACGTAGGCAGTTACATCACAGGGGGTTGACTACAAACATGATAAAAGCAACTTGGGACCTTTTCTATTTTGCAGAACTTACTCGGAAACATGCGTGCTATGTTCCTGTTGTCAACTTCTGTCTGCAATTGCATTAATAAAGGTTTTTGAATGGTTTAGTTAAAGATATTGTCTGAATGCTAATTTGACCAATGAGCCAAAGATTGACAAGGAACAAGGAACGAACCCCAACAAAAACTAGAGAGGAACCAGGCTCCGATGGGTGGCCAGTCCTCTTCTGGCTGTGCCAGGTGGAGATTATAAGAGAACATGGCCATTAAGGTTGTTCTTCAGATTGTTCTTCAAGATGTTTAAACGTTCATAGATGACCAGCAGGGTCAAATAATAATCACAGTGGTTATAGAGGGTGCAACAGGTCAGCACCTCAGGAGAAAATGTCAGTTGGCTGAGTGTTGAAAAAGTGTGAGTGCATTTGTGCATGTGTGCGTATTGCAGCAAACCAAATGCAGAGCCACTCAGTCTACGCTCTCACGATCCAATTTCTCTTTTCCTGTCCTCTCGTCTCTCTCACCTTCCTTCTTTCTCTGATACCCTCCCCCTCTACCATCTCCCTCTAGGCTAGATCTCTCTTATTCTCTCTCCTTCCCTCCCCCCTCTACTCTTCTCTTATCTTTTTTTCCACCCCTCACATTTGCTCTCTCTTTCCCTCCTCCTTCACTCTTATATTAATCCCTACTCCCTGCTCTGCTCAAGTGCATGTAATTTTGCGTGTGTGTTTGTGTTTATACAATGGGTGGGTCTAGTCCTGAATGCTGATTGGTTAAAATCGCATTCTAGCCTGTGTGTATTCGACAAGTTACCACCCGCTAAATATATGACATTAAAATGCCTATTTACTCTGTTCCATCTGACTGCGCAATCCACTGTCTCATCAGCCCAGCCAAGCAATTTAGAAACTTGATCTCCATTATAAAAAGCATTTAGACATTATCTCACATTTCTTTTACACTAACATTTAGTTTGAAACAGCCGAGGTTTGTATAAACCTTGCTGTCTGTCTCTCCAATATTTGCAACATTGTTTTAATATTCAAATTCGATCTCCAGCTGTCCCATAGTAATGAACGTGTTGGGAGTCAGGAAGAGACAGACAGACAGGCAACGTTTCTCAGCCAGTCGAAATCATGAATCAGCTAGCAACATTTTTATGGATATATACAAAGAAATGGCAATTGAAAAAAAGGTCAAATGAAACAAAGTGCAGCTAGTTTGCAGTCTTTCCAGCTTCAGTTTAAAGTGATTGTGCTTGCTGGGTTGTTGCCTAGCTCCTCTGAACAACAGTATCCTGACAAGTGAGCATGTTTTCTAATCCAGGTGAAATCGAGCTTGTGTGGCCTACCACTTCACGGCTCAGCCGTTATTTCTCCTAGATGTTTCCACTTCACAATAACAGCACTTACAGTTAACCGGGGCAGTTCTAGCTGGGCAGAAATTTGACGAACTGACTTGTTGGAAAGATGGCATCCTATGACGGTCCCACGTTGAAAGTCACTGAGCTCTTCAGTAAGGCCATTCTACTGCCAATGTTTGTCTATGGAGATTGCATGGCTGTGTGCTCAATTTTATACACCTGTCAGCAGTGGGTGTGGCTGAAATAACGGAATCAACTTATTTGAAGGGGTGTCCACATATTTTTGTATATATAGTGTACATGTCAATATATACACACAAAAACGTGGTCACATGGGGGAGAGGCGTTGTGCCGTGAGGTGTTGCTTTATTTGTTTTTTTAAACCAAGTTTGCGGTTCACTTGCTCTATGTGAGATGAAACGGAGATCCATGCAATCATTGCTCTATATAATACTGTATGTTTTCTTGAATTTGTTCTGGACATGGGGACTGTGAAGAGACCCCATGTGGCATGTATGGTGGGGTAAGTACAGTATGTCTGTCAGAGCTATATTTTTTAAACACATTAATATTGCTCACCAAAAGAATAATTTATACAATCAATCTCTCCTCTGCAGTGCGCCAAGAGAGACTGACATGCATACTGTTGACATTAGCCCTCTGACTACAATGAAGGGCAAGATGTGCTGCTTTGTTCTGGGCCAACTGTAGCTTTTCTAGGTCCTTCTTTGCAGCACTTGACCATATCGCAGAGCAATAGTCAAAGTTAGATCAAACTAGAACCTGCAGGACTTGTTTGGTCGACTGCTGCACAGAAGAAATATCAGCACGGGGCAGAGAAGCACCAGATTGAACTTCACTGAGCTTTCTAGAGTTTTCTCTGTTAACACTGTCAACATTTCCCTTTACTGTGGAAATTGTGATCGAATCAACGCAATATTAGCCACTTTGAAAGCAAAATACTCAAACAAACAAACTATGCAAGACTTAGTATGCAAAACTAACTATGCAAGAGATTTTGTTGTAGGCAGAGCGCATCGAAGTAGGATTCTATTGCAATGACAGGCAGGCCCATTCTCTACACAGACCGGTGTGCCATATCCAATCAGAGCTGCTGTAGGCCTATATGCAAATAGACCATTGCCATACATGGATTTGTGCTATTAACTTTGAACTGGACTGTTTTACAGCATGATCGTCACGATTATTATGGGCTTGTTTTGAGATCAAAGGGAGAGCTGCATGTAGCCAAGTGTTTACATTTGTTCATATTCTTTGCAAGTTAGTGAGTTATTAGCCAAGTTATAACTAACTTGTAGTCAGCAATGTGGGAGTGAATGCTTCCTATAAGAGTACAAAATTTGTACATTTCTAGCCATCTTTGAAAAGGGAGTCAGGTAAAGAGCTTTTTTTGTCTTAAAGGGGCAGTGTTGTATTTTGAGACCGATTTGAATAAGCTAAATAGCCAATAGGCAATGGGTAGCATACTTTGTCTGATTCTCTGTAATAATGGTATGGGAATAATTTTGCATTTTATTTTGTAAAGTTGTTTCTTGCATCAAACAACACAACAGAATGTTCAGACCTCGTCTGAAGGACAAGTGGATTTCCCCAAAGTTTGCTAAGAGCTGGCAGCAAGCTGATTGATCTGCTGTTAGAACCATTAAAGGATGCTTGGGTTGCGGAATGACTTTAGCTTCCTTCCTGGTCTGAGGACAAACACTTTTCTCCAGGCTCAGATTAAAGATATGACAAACAAGACAGGCAATATTGTCCACTACCATTCTCAGTAGCTTCCCATCTAAGTTGTCAATACCAGGTGGTTTCTCATTATTGTTTGTTAGGGTGTAACTCTGTGTTGTTGTTTTTGTCGCACTGCTTTTCTTTATCTTGGCCAGGTCGCAGTTGTAAATGAGAACTTGTTCTCATCTGGCCTACCTGGTTAAATAAAGGTGAAATAAATACAAAAATGAAAATTGATGAACAACAATCATTTTTCCACCTCTCCTGTACTAACTTTACATATTTCAAAATTACAATGTTTTTCTTTCATTATTATCAATTTTATGCATGAATATGGTGGCTCACAGATTGGTGGCTCACAGTTGGCATTTCATGTCTGAGTTTGCCCACTTTGCCAATGAAATAGCCATTTAAATAATTGCCAGTATCAAAAGGTTTTGTGCTGAATGAGCCTTCTGATTCTATGAAAGAGTTTAATTAGTCTTTCTGCCCACAATTTCATTTAAAGTACTCCATCATACTTTATATCGTTTCTCTTAGTTCCGTAATACAGTTCCTTCTACTTTTTGTTCAGTTTAGTAATATAATTATAATATAGAATAGTGTATAGAATGTGTGCAACAAAAAAAAAGGTTCATAAGGATTATAACCATTTTTGGTTTCACTTTTTCCGCGGAAGTAAGGAGAGGAACTTGAAAGTCGAGGGAGCGAACATAAACGCCGTGATGAGTGAGTGGCAACTCAAGCTCTGCTATAAATCAGCAGCTTGGGAGGAAACATCACGTGGTGACACATCTCCGGGACTGACGTCACCGTCCTCGTCTCCAAGCAACCTCTCCATCCGCACCCGCGTCACCGCGCGCCAAGCCGCACGGTTGCCCAGCAACTTCGGCTTTGCGCTCGCGCCCGGCCTTGAGCCCCACTCGAAGCTCTGACGCGAATGTGACGTTATTGAAATGTTATCAATTTGTTATGGGAGGAGAGGAGGAGTTTCCCCATGAACACTGTGGATGTCCGCATTCCATAGGAGCGCACATGCAGACAGAGCAGGGCAGTGCAGGAGCCGATTATATGACCGGCCAAGTCACCCTGTAAATAGTTCTTACTGGTACGACTGGGACACTGTGCTGTACATTTCTGTACATATTTCGTTAAAATAAAGACAATTAAAAAGTTATATGCTGTTTTATTATACTTTTCTCGTATTTTCTTCTCGTAATATCCTTATAGAATGACTTGTAGCGACCTGCCTATGAAAACCGATTGAAATGAGAGAGGTGTACGGACATAAAAAACGGTAAGACACTGCAATGCTCTTATGATTGTTTGGAAAAAACTGGCTTACAGTTCAGTGTGGTTCTATAATGGGCATGTATAATATTTTTTTTTTCATCGTTTTTTTTATTTGTCTCGGATTTTGGCAGCCTATGTGCGCGGAGCTGCCATTGAACTTTTAATTTAACACAACAATTGTGTATTGTGTGTTGTGTTATAAAGGCCTACATGTCTATTAACCATTGACTTCTCACATTTGGGCATGTTTATAGCTTGAATCCGGCGCTTATCAAATATAATGAATAGGCTATATGTTTAGTTCAGTAGGATAATTACATTTAGTGCAATATTGTACAGATGTGAAGGGATATGGTCTAGATTTACTACTTTTCAGCGTCATCATGGTGCAACGCAAATGTTAATTCAGAATCTTAATTGTTGATGAGCACGAATAGGCTACGCCTAGCTAAATGTGTAGCCTGATGATTAGGACTATAATTATAACCTTATTATTATTCGTTATAATAATACATTGATAATATAATGCATTTGATAACACACTAATAATAGGCCTACAATAATAAAAACAAAAATAACGTCATTACGCATAGGATTATGTGCATTTGATATTTACAATTTTGTATTTTGCATCGCAGATAGCCAACTACACACAATTTGAATCCTATCCTTTGGAATACATTGATCAGTGTGGCATCATGGTGATCGTAACGGAGAGAAGCCCGGGGTCCCAGCCCAACCATTCTCATGGAAGGCCTCTACAGGTCGGCTTCTACGAGATCATCCGAACGCTGGGGAAAGGAAACTTCGCGGTGGTAAAACTGGCAAGGCACAAAGTCACCAAAACACAGGTTAGCATCCCTGCTCTTTCATTAACAATGCTTTCATGTCATATTTTATTAATTTCAAAATCACACAGACAGAACTAATTATTATTCTTTCTTTAATTGATAGAATCATATCAGCCTCTCATATTGCATTTGTCCTAGATATAGTAGACCTACATACCCGTGTGTTTACTGTTTGCTTTGTTGGTTGGTTGTCCACTGCCAGGTGGCCATAAAGATCATTGACAAGACCAGACTGAACCCATCCAACCTAGAGAAGATCTACAGAGAGGTCCAGATCATGAAGCTGCTGAACCACCCCCATATCATCAAACTCTACCAGGTGTGTGTGCTGTCTATTATAATACGGTTACATTGCTATTGGATGTGTGTGTGTGTGTGTGTGTGTGTGTGTGTGTGTGTGTGTGTGTCTGTGTGTGTGTCTGTGTCTGTCTGTGTGTGTCTGTGCGTGTGTGTGTGTGTGTTCTTTTGGGTGTGTCGACTGACACCGTATCCTGCATGGATACAGCTGAGTGACTGGTCCATGTGTTTGGCTACGTGTCCACAGAGAGAGACACAGGCTGAGCGCGTGCTGAGGACAAACAACACAGGCAGAATAAGTAGGAGAGGTGGAGAGAGAGGGAGTAGGGATGGAGGTGTGGTGGCAAGGAAGAGAGGGATGAAATTGTGGGATTAGATGGAGAGAACGTAAGGAGTCAGTGTGTGTTATGATACATCAGGGTTTGTGGTATATCGTCTTGAATATCACAGCGCTGCAGCTGTACTATGGTCATGGAGTGTGTGTGCACGTGTGTATGGCTTCATCTTAAAGCTAGCTGCTGACTCCTAGGACACGTTGCTGTGAAACACACATATTAATTCAGTCCTTTTTGACCTCTCTTTGTCTTTGGTGAGATGATGACAGAGGAGCAGAGAAGTAGACAGAGGGAAGGAAAGAGAATTGCTTGGATGAGTCAGTCTCTATAGGTCTGAGTGTCAAGCTCAATTAGCGTCTATGGTAGTCTAGTGCAATGTTTCTGTTCCTCACGTAAATGTGGCCCCGCCAAGCACTACAGCTGCTCGGCCCCTAATGACACAACCACAAATCCACTTTTTCCCTCAGCAGGCCTGACACTGATGCAGATGCCCTTACACACACACACACAAAGTACACAAAGTACACACACACAAAGTACACACACAGCGCCCAATGCGACCCCACTCGCACGCCTTGAGTGAGACAGGAAAGCCTGAGTCAGGCAAGTCATATGTTCTCCAGAGGACGATTTCTCAGTTACTCTCTATGTCAGATGAGCCACTGTGAGCAGATTCATACGGAGGGATAGTCCCCCTAAAGAGACACAGGGCTCTATCTCTCTCTCTCTCTCTCTCTCTCTCTCTCTGCCCCCCCTCTATCTCTCTCTCTATATATATATCTCACTCTATATATATATCTCTCTATATATATCTATATCTCTCTCTCTCTATATATATATATATCTCTATATATCTATCTCTGTATATATATATATATATCTCTATATATATATATCTCTATATATATTTATATTATATTTCTCTCTATATATCTCTATATATATTTATATTATATTTATCTCTCTATATATATTTCTCTCTCTCTCTCTCTCTCTCTCTATATATATCTCTATATATATATATATATATATATATATATATATACTGCTCAAAAAAATAAAGGGAACACTTAAACAGCACAATGTAACTCCAAGTCAATCACACTTCTGTGAAATCAAACTGTCCACTTAGGAAGCAACACTGATTGACAATAAATTTCACATGCTGTTGTGCAAATGGAATAGACAACAGGTGGAAATTATAGGCAATAAGCAAGACACCCCCAATAAAGGAGTGGTTCTGCAGGTGGTGACCATAGACCACTTCTCAGTTCCTATGCTTCCTGGCTGATGTTTTGGTCACTTTTGAATGCTGGCAGTGCTTTCACTCTAGTGGTAGCATGAGACGGAGTCTAAAACCCACACAAGTGGCTCAGGTAGTGCAGCTCATCCAGGATGGCACATCAATGCGAGCTGTGGCAAGAAGGTTTGCTGTGTCTGTCAGCGTAGTGTCCAGAGCATGGAGGCGCTACCAGGGGACAGGCCAGTACATCAGGAGACGTGGAGGAAGCCATAGGAGGGCAACAACCCAGCAGCAGGACCGCTACCTCCGCCTTTGTGCAAGGAGGAGCACTGCCAGAGCCCTGCAAAATGACCTCCAGCAGGCCACAAATGTGCATGTGTATGCTCAAACGTCCAGAAACAGACTCCATGAGGCTGGTATGAGGGCCCGACGTCCACAGGTGGGGATTACAGCATAACACCGTGCAGGACGTTTGGCATTTGCCAGAGAACACCAAAATTGGCAAATTCGCCACTGGAGCCCTGTGCTCTTCACAGATGAAAGCAGGTTCACACTGAGCACGTGACAGATGTGACAGAGTCTGGAGATGCCGTGGAGAACGTTCTGCTGCCTGCAACATCCTCCAGCATGACCGGTTTGGCGGTGGGTCAGTCATGGTGTGGGGTGGCATTTCTTTGGGGGGCCGCACAGCCCTCCATGTGCTCGCCAGAGGTAGCCTGACTGCCATTAGGTACCGAGATGAGATCCTCAGACCCCTTGTGAGACCATATGCTGGTGCGGTTGGTCCTGGGTTCCTCCTAATGCAAGACAATGCTAGACCTCATGTGGCTGGAGTGTGTCAGCAGTTCCTGCGAGAGGAAGGCATTGATGCTATGGACTGGCCCGCCCGTTCCCCAGACCTGAATCCAATTGAGCACATCTGGGACATCATGTCTCGCTCCATCCACCAATGCCACGTTGCACCACAGACTGTCCAGGAGTTGGCGGATGCTTTAGTCCAGGTCTGGGAGGAGATCCCTCAGGAGACCATCCACCACCTCATCAGGAGCATGCCCAGGCATTGTAGGGAGGTCATACAGGCACGTGGAGGCCACACACACTACTGAGCCTCATTTTGACTTGTTTTAAGGACATTACATCAAAGTTGGATCAGCCTGTAGTGTGGTTTTCCACTTTAATTTTGAGTGTGACTCCAAATCCAGACCTCCATGGGTTGATAAATTGGATTTCCATTGATTATTTTTGTGTGATTTTGTTGTCAGCACATTCAACTATGTAAAGAAAAAAGTATTTAATAAGATTATTTCTTTCATTCAGATCTAGGATGTGTTGTTTAAGTGTTCCCTTTATTTTTTTGAGCAGTGTATATATATATGGGTGTATATCTCTCTCTCTCTATATATATATATTTATATATATATGTGTGTATATCTCTCTCTCTATATATATATATCTCTCTCTATATATATATATATCTCCCTGTCTCAATAGATTCTCTCTCTCTCTCTAATTTCAATTTAAGGGGCTTTATTGGCATGGGAAACATGTTTACATTACCAAAGCAAGTGAAATAGATAATTAACAAAAGTCTCTCTCTCACTCTCACTCTCTCCCTCTCTCTGTTGCTCCCTCTCTCTCTGGGAAACAGTGAGGGTTGAGCTTGTCAGGTGCTAGCTGTTTGATGAAGGTTAGAGCAGGTTTCTATGACCTGAGGGAAACCCTTTTCTCTTTCACACCCCATCATCTGCCCACTGAGGGGGAGGTGTAGTACAGTGAAGGTGATCGTGTGATCCAGAGGTCACATCCTCTCCTTATCATCATCCTCTTCCAATAACCAAAAACAGAACAGTGAATTACGAGCAGTCTGTACCGTATGACTAGTCGAGGAGAGAAAGTAGCTAGAAGAGAAGAGGGGGAAAGCCTCAACAATAACACCAAAGCGTTGATCCTTGACCTTTAGCTGCAGTTTCCATCTTATGTGAACAAAATGTCCCTTTTTTCTGCATTTCTGGAGATCATCACAGCCTCTCTCTCTCTCTCTCTCTCTCTCTCTCTCTCGATTTCTGTCTGTCTGTCTCTCTCTCTCGTTCACACACTCCCCCACACACCACTCTTCAGGGGCCAATATGAGGGCCCTTAATGTGCTAGACTTCTTCTCTGGAAGCCTGTATGACATCAGCAGCACCTCTAGGTGAGAGGGACACAGAGTGGTTCTCATCTCTCTCAGATAAAGACTATAAATTACTCCCTGTATGGGAACCTCTGTGCCGCCCTAAAAATGACTGCTCCCCAACACCTCACTGTCTCTCACAGAGTTAGAAAACTTAAAGAGAAACTGGGTTGGAAATGAAATGAGGCTATAAAATGTGTGACATAGCTTTAGGTGTTGGTTTATTGAGTCCTGGCAGTGATGAATATTCAACACTCCCACAATGTTTGGTCCCCGAGGGCTCTCCTGGCCCTGGGAATTTTCCCGGGAATTCCAGGAAGGGGATGGGACATTGCGTCTTTCCTTCTTTTTGTCTTTGCGGTGGTGATGGGTTCTCGATATACAAACTCGTCCTTTGTGTCTGAACTTTTCTCTTCCTTTCCCAGAAGGAAAGAGATTTGCTTTCTGTTGAAAACTGATGACAGACAACACAGTATTAGTGGGAATAACGGTCAGGATGCTCTCGATGGCGCAGATGTAAATCCTCAAAAGGTTTTACAGCTCCACCATCGAGAGCATCCTGACCGGTTGCATCACCGCCTGGTATGGCAACTGCTCGGCATCTGACCGTAAGGCGCTACAGAGGGTAGTACGAACGGCCCATTACATCACTGGGGCCAAGCTTCCTGCCATCCAGGACCTATATAATAGGCAGTGTCAGAGGAAAGCCCATAAAATTGTCAGAGACTCCAGTCACCCAAGTTTTAGACTGTTTTCTCTGCTACCTTACGGCAAGTGGTGCCAGAGCGCGAAGTCTAGGACCAAAAGGCTCCTCAACAGCTTCTACCACCAAGCCATTTACATTAACACCCCCCCTCTTGTACACTGCTGCTACTCGCTGTTTGTTTGTTACCTATGCATAGTCACTTCGCCCCCACCTACATGTACAGATTACCTCAACTAGCCTGTACCCCCGCGTACTGACCTCGGTACCGGTGGCCCCTGTATACAGCCTCGTTATTGTTATTCTTATTGTGTTACTTTCTATTTTAGTCTACTTGGTAAATATTTTCTTCTTCTTGAACTGCACTGTTGGTTAAGGGTTTGTAAGTAAGCATTTCACTGTAAAGTCTACACTTATTGTATTCGACGAATGTGGCAAATAAAGTTTGATTTGATTTGAATGCTGGTTTGAACTATTTCTGTGTTCATATCCTATAAACAAAGAGCATGCAGGAAGTGCCTGTCAGCTCTGTTATGCAACAGTGCATATCATGGAAAGTCGTCGTGTCGTGTCGTGTGTGTGTGTGTGTGTGTGTGTGTGTGTGTGTGTGTGTGCGTGCGTGCGTGCGTGCGTGTGTGTGTGTGTGTGTGAATGAGAGGAAGTGTGGTCAGGGGAAATGAAGGTGTCCAGAAAACATCCCCAGTGCCCAGTCCTGGCTCTGGTAAAACACTTACAGCAGCCTTTACAATGGAAAGACATCTTTCCTCACGTTATCACTGTATGTCTTATCACTGCAATTGTGTGTAGCCTACTTCTTGCTAACCTCTTTCCATTGTCTCTCTTTGTATTCCTCTTAGGTTATGGAGACTAAAGATATGCTGTATATTGTGACAGAATACGCCAAAAATGGAGAGATGTTCGGTAAGGATTAAATTCAATATCCCCTTTGTTGTAAACTGTGTTGGGCTGTTTCATTTTACATAATAAAGGGGTCAAATAGATATCAAGGTCCTCTCTTACCCAGTATGTACAGTCCTTATTTAGTTCTCTGAATCTAAACTGTCCCCCTCTCTTCTTCTCTCCCTCTTTTCCTCTAGACTACTTGACCTCAAACGGGCGCATGAGCGAGGATGAGGCACGGAAGAAGTTCTGGCAGATCCTGATGGCGGTGGACTACTGCCACAGGCACCACATCGTTCACCGTGACCTCAAGACTGAGAACCTGCTGCTGGACACCAATATGAACATCAAACTGGCCGGTGAGTCTGTGTGAGAGATAACAGATAGCAGACTACCCTCTGTCCTTGATGCTCCCTACTGATATTCAGACTGCTAAATGTCTCTACTAATGAGAAGCCATGCGTCACTGGGTCTGTGCTAATGAAGTGTCAACTGCCAAGAATTAGAGGGTTCTTCATGGTAAAATAGTTGAATAAGAGCAGGGCTGATCTGATGCCACAAAGACCCAGTGTGACAGTCTGTAGTCAATAAACACAGAAAACTAACACACGCACGCAGCAACACAAATAATCATTAGTCGATCTCTCTCTCCTTCCCATTCAGACTTTGGATTTGGAAACTTCTACAACTCAGGCGAGCCCCTGTCTACGTGGTGCGGTAGCCCCCCCTATGCAGCACCCGAGGTGTTTGAGGGGAAGGAGTACGAAGGGCCACAGTTGGATATCTGGGTAAGGGCTCACAGGGAAACCGCACACAACATGGCTACCCATGTTTTGAATGCAGGTTGGCATTTATTGTCATGAATCTTGCCTTGAAGGCAGCTCTGCAGAGTGGTCACTAGCTGGCACAGCCACAGAGTCATAAGATCTGATTTTAAACCTAACATGTTGACCACACCGACGCGTTGCGTGTGCGAGCTTTGCAAAATAAATGTAGACATACATGTTATTCAGTAATTTCAACTGCTCGCGCCCATCAACGAGGTTCTGCGTAGCCAGGCGCTAAAATATAACTTGGTTCTGTTTTTGTCGCGTTGCAAGTCCCGCCTCTCCCATCTCCTCATTGGTTTTTAGGAGCATATACGCACGTGGGTGATTGAAAGATGAACTAGGGTCCATACTCCAGTCCCGTTGTTGGTGGTAATGCACCTTAAAGTTGTTTGCTAACCGCCATATAAAGTCCACAGGAGAAGAAGCCTGAAGGAGGAGAGTTTACTAGACAGTAACTAGGTTTCCCCTTTTATCTGTGGATGAATTGTCAGAGTGGAGATCTCATGATTTTGTGTGACTCAAAATGGGTCAGAATTCTACAAAGATCAAAAAAAAGGACCTTGTGTATTTCAGGTACAATAACAACCTAATGTTTATATCCCAGGGCAGATTAGCTACAGCAGCTAGCTAGCTAAATGTCCATGAATGTTTCATGTGTTTCGACCTGCTTCAGAGTATGTTTTGCTATTTCAACCTGGGTGTCCTGATTGCATCTGGTATGGATGGACAAAATCAACACGTGTATGATGGCGGACTCACCCGCGTGCCCGGTCTAGTCAGCATGTAACCCTAACCTTAACCATAACCACACTGCTAACCCTAATCATAAATAAAGACCAAAAGCTCTTTTTAGTTTTCATACATGTATAGCCAATTTTGACTTTGCAGCTGGCCTATCTAGCAGAAATCACTCAGTTCTGCCACCAGGGCAAGATTCATGACAATAAACGTAGCATTTTGAAATCAAGTTCTACTATTTTCATGTAAAATGAATGAATACAGAAGTAATGGGAGAAACCATTTGTTGACGTTCTCCTGGTCTATCTCTCTACAGAGTTTGGGTGTGGTTCTGTACGTTCTCGTGTGCGGATCCCTTCCGTTCGACGGGCCCAGCCTCCCCGCCCTCAGACAGAGAGTCACAGAGGGGCGCTTCAGAATCCCCTTCTTCATGTCTCAAGGTACCCATCACCATGGCAACAACACAGTGACACATTTCCTAGTGTAATTGGGATTGATAAATTGACTGGTGAAATGGATGGTTTATATTAAATAAAAGCACATGCTCTAGCATCGCAGAATGACCTTGCTTTCCCTTCTACCTCCCTCCTTCCATCCTCCCTCTCTCGCCTTCCCACTCTTTTCCCCCCAGACTGTGAGAACCTGATCCGTAGGATGCTGGTGGTGGACCCAACCAAGAGGATCAGCGTGGCCCAGATCAAGCAGCACCGCTGGATGCTGGCTGACCCCACAGCTCCTAACCAGACCCTCAGTATGGCACTGCCCCTCACAGACTACAACTCCAACCTGGGGGACTACAGCGAGCCCGTCCTGGGCATCATGCAAACCCTGGGCATTGACCGCCAGAAGACCATCGAGGTGAGTGGCAAATTGGTCGATGTGTTAATTGGCTGATTGGTTGATTGGTGTTATCGTCATGGAAGGAGGATTAGAGGAGGGTAAGGAGTGAGTGGAGCTGTGTTGTTATACAGGTTATAGGTTATATAGTCGTTTATACAGAGTATCACTAGTGTCCTAGAAATACAGTATTTGAAGTACACTGTAGAGACAGCTAATGGGGTTGGGTACTGGGTTGAAAGTGGTGGGGCTTTGAGACAGTTAGTCATGTCTGGCAGTAGAGTAGGTGGTATGTTATGCTGCCTCCCAGGCAGGGGCCACAGTCAAACCCACCCTGGATCCCTGTATGCCTGGTGGGCTTACTACTCATTTTGTAGAGAGAATTAGGGGGATAACTGGCATCTGCTTTTAGAGGCTGACACTGAGCTGAGGAGACGAGCTCCAACAGTAGTCTCTCAGTAGATCAGACTGAGTGAGTGCAGAGTGATGGGCGCAGAGCGTGTGTGTCCATGTGTGTGTTTCCTGTCTGAGAGAGAAACAGTCCTAAATGGCTGACTAACATGTCCTTAGCTGTGTTCGAATACTCATACTAGCCGCACTAACCATAGTATTTGTGACGTAAATCAAGTATATAGTATGCTTATTGGTCATAGTTTGGAAATAGTTAGTATTCCAAAAGTTCCCGGATGTCGTACTACATTCGCCAAAATATGAAGTATACAAGCAGTGGACACTATTTCCGTGCTTTTAGGGCCCATAATGCAATTCTTTAGAAATTGGTTTTCAGATTTGAAGAAAATGGCGGAAAATATGCAGCCGAAGACCAACGAGAGTTAAGATGTTAAGATACCTTACATGTTACGTTGGCTGACTATCTCTTAGCTACGATATCTTTATTAACTGCATAGCATATCATTACAGCAGTATTGACCGGTATGTTAGCTAGCTAGCTAACGTTTTTTGGCTACTAATACATCCAACTTGCCAGTATATTAACTATATGTGTCACGCCCTGACCTGAGAGAGTCGTTTTTCTCTGTTTGGTTAGGTCAGGGTGTGACATGGGGTGGGCATTCTATGTGTTGTATGTCTATGTTGTTTTTGTATTTCTTTGTTGGGCCGAGTATGGTTCCTAATCAGAGGCAGCTGTCTATCGTTGTCTCTGATTAGGAATCATACTTAGGCAGCCTATTCCCCACATGTGTTTGTGGGTTATTGTATTTTCTGTGTGTGTTCGGCACAGCGCATTACGTTTATTGCTGCATACCTGTGTTTTGTTTTGGGTTTCCGTCAATAAAGATGTGGAATTACCGGCACGCTGCACCTTGGCTCCTTTATGACAGGGAATTTGAAGATTCAGAACGTGACAATATGCTATTTAACTAACTACCCAACGTTTATTAACTTAATTATTCCCGTTATTCTTATAGTTTAGCTAAGTGGTATAGTCGTTAAGCGTTCTTAATGGACATTCAGGTACATTCGTAAATTCACTCTGGCTATCTACTCCGATTTCAGAGCACTCTCTTACATTTTTACATTCTAGTCATTTAGCAGACGCTCTTATCCAGAGCGACTTACAGTAGTGAATGCATACATTTCATTTCATGCATTTTTTATGTACTGGCCCCCCGTGGGAATCGAACCCATAACCCTGGCATTGCAAACACCATGCTCTACCAACTGAGCCACAGGGAAGGCTCCTCTGAGTGTACCTGTGCCAGAGTGCAGAATAACTGATGAATTTACGAACGCTCAACACCTGTTGAATATATGGTGTCAGTAAACATCGTCAAATAAGCGTAATTAAATTATTGCCAGCAGCACAGTTACAGTCACCAATGCTCTGGATAACATAGAAACAACCTAACCAGCTCTACTAGGGTGAGAAAATGGTCAGAGTGAGGTGTTCTCTCATTATGTGTCTGGAAGTAGCTAGCAAGTAAGGATCAACCCTACTCCTCAGCCAGAGCGTCCAGTGACACTGCCTGGCATTTACAAATGAACAATCAGACAACGCTCTGAGCGCACTCTGGTACTCCAAATTGAATTTAATAACACACCCGAAGTCGTAAAGTGTCTAGCTAGTAATTTGTTATGCTCACAAGCTAGCAAGAGGTTGCATAGCAACAGCATCAACTTCCGATAGACACGCAAAGCGCTAGTAAGCTCAACTGAAAGAATACCGTTAGTTTACAGTATACTAAAGTGAACTAATAGTATGTAGTATATACTCATTAAGTATGTAGTATACAGTATGTTAGTATGGGTCTTCAAACACAGCTTTTGTCTTTCTCCCCAGTCTCTGCTGAGCAGCAGCTACAACCACTTCTCAGCCATCTACTACCTGTTGTTGGAGAGGGACAGAGAGCACCGGGCCTTGCAGCCCAGTCGCCAGTGTGGACCCTGGACCCAGAAACCCAGGAACACCTCCGACTCCGGTACCCCAGAGGTCATCATGGAGGACAGCTTCAGAACTTCAGCCTACCCCATTCAGTGCAAGACCACCCCCCCCATGCAACCGGAGATGGAATATGACCACGGTGCATTGTTCCAGCGTGTGGCGTTCCCGGTGGAAGCCAGTCTGAACCGACTGCTGTGTAACCGCTCCATCTCCCCAAACAGCCTGCTGGAGACCAGCATCAGTGAGGAGGTGTGGCCCCGTGACTTGGAGGAGGTCACACACACCTGCTCACCGCTCGTCCTGCCCACCACCACCTCCCGGCGACACACCCTGGCCGAGGTCTCCCCTCACTTCTACCAATGCAACCCCCCCTGCATCGTGGTCAGCCTCTCCGATGGTGCATCGTCTGACAGCTGTCTGAAGTCCTTGTCCACCCCCAACCCTGCCCTGCGCCCTCCTGTGGGGGGCCTGTCAGCCATGTCAGCCTCTGGGACTGGCCCCAGGGCGCTGGTCTCTGCCGGTACCCAGCTGGCCCTCTCCTCTCATCTCCTCCCCCAGGCCCAAGCTTCCAACTTCCAGGAGGGCCGCAGAGCCTCTGACACCTCCCTAACACAAGGTATGGGTGATGTTAGTTTATAACCATTACATACACTATGTATCATTCACATCATCATCATCATCACTACAAGGAAATGTATCAGGCCCAACAGAATCTAACCCATCCCCTCTCTGTGCGCCTTCCCAGGTCTGAAAGCCTTCCGCCAACAGCTGAGGAAGAACACGCGCACTAAGGGTCTTCTGGGTCTGAATAAGATCAATGGTCTGGCGAGGCAGGTCTGCCCTCTGACCTCCGACCACAGTAGCCGTGGCAGCCGAGGGTCAATAGGCTCCACCATCAATGAGCACCGCAGCATGCTGGAGGAAGTTCTGCAACAGCAAAGGTAAGATGGAGACACACACAGAGACACACACACCTGCACATAAATATAATCACATCCACATAGTCACAGTAAGTGAAATTCTAACCCCTCCTCTCTCTCTATTTACAGAATGCTCCAGATCCAGCACCAGCCCCAGGCCCCTCAGTCAGCATCTACCCAGAACCCTCTGCTCTTCCTGTCCCAGCAGCAGCCACCCTCCCCCACATCCGTTCACGCCACCTCAACCCTGTTTGACACCTCTGCCTCCTCCCTCCCCCAGGGGGAACATCAACACCCCCTTTCCCCACACCAGAGTCTCCTGGCTCTCCAGCACGCCTTCTGGCAGCAGCCTTTGGAGTCATCTTCCTCCTCCTATGGCTCCTCTTCCTCCTGCTCCTCATCATCATCCTCCTACTGCGCCTCCTCTACCTTCCTCTCCCCTGTGGCCTCCGCTGCTTACCTCCTCGAGGCTCGCCTGCACATCAGCCAGCAACCCAGCCTCCATCCCCAGACCAACCTACACTACCAACCCCAGGCCCAGAGCCAGGCCTTCACCCAGGGCCCCTTACCCCTCATGGCCAGGCAGGGGATGTGGACTCTGGATTCAGCCTCCGGGAGAGAGTCAGAGATGCAGGAGCTGAGCCTGGGTGGGCAGCAGAGCAGCTGTGTGATGGTGAAGTAATGGAGAGAAAGAAAGGAGAAACAGGAAACAACAAATTCCTACTAGACCAGAGTACTTGTTCTTTATGGCAGCCAGAATAAAATATGTCATGGTGATGTCATCACTGATGGACAGGAAGGGTGAGCACTTTTTGACAGTGGGAACAGAACTTTGAGCTATGGAGTTGCTCACAGATCATCAGATGATGAGAAGATGATAGGACGACAAAAAAAATTGTCATAAGTGTGAAAAGAGAACTATTGGGGAGAACTCTATGAAAAACTGAGCATAGAGTGGACAGATAAAAAAGAAATGATGCAAGTGACAAATCTAAATTCTCTTGAACAACATGCAAACACTCACATCTAGGTGTGTGTGTATCTGTGTGTGATCACATAAGCTGGCAATTAAGCAATAACAAAACTCTGGAGAGGTGACTCTGAGTTCTTGTCGGATCCCCAGAGAAGCAATAAAGGTCTGGGACGACCTCAACGCAACAGGGAACCCCTGTACCTGTCCTTTCTCCCTAATAGGGACCCCAACACTCATCTCCTTTTCTGGAGGGGTGTGTGAAGGACTAATCTTGAAAAGACAATGAGGAGTGGTATCAATGTACCATCGAGGTAATGTAAGACCTATTTCAAAAAACATTTTCTTCCGTTTTTTTGTTTGTTTGAAACAGGAGGATCTAGTCTTCCTGATTTTGTTTTTTGTTACTTTTTCAGTTTTGCTCACTGTATAGAGACTTTTATTACATTTCATTGTTTTTTACTTAATTTTTTTAAAACTTTATTTGCCTTTTGGAGAATATATTACTTTGTGGCAATCCTACAAGCATGCAGCATCAGAACAATTTTAATCTTCCAAACTTTCTTTGAACACAATGTTATAGTGATTTGACAAACTGTGATTTGTTTGTGCAAGATTCTAGCTGAGCTAATGCTGCTTTTACCTCAGAAGATAAACACCTGGTATATCTTGATCAGCCAAAACGGAATAAAAAATGTACTTGCTGAGTGTCTAAAACACAATAGGTATTGCTATTAGCAAGCTGTGTGTGTGTGTGTGTGTGTGTGTGTGTGTGTGTGTGTGTGTGTGTGTGTGTGTGTGTGTGTGTGTGTGTGTGTGTGTGTGTGTGTTTGCCTTACAAAAAGGTTGATTTCAATTCATAATTTATACCTATATATGTTTCCTTTCTAATCATATTCCCTCTGTTGTTATGTCATTTTGGTGAGGAATCCTCAATCATGCTATTCTGCTGTTTTATCACTACCTTCTCAGGTAACCGAGTCCCAAAAAATGTGGAAACATTGTCTAAACTTAAGATCCTGAAGACCTACAGTATGAGCATGATGTCATTCCCTATCAGAGGAAAACAAGACTTTAACCACTTTACTTTTCACTTGATGTATAGGCTGTGTGTAGGCTAAATGCTGTACTGCTTTCACATAGCCAGAACAAAGACTTTGGGACTATAATGCAATATTTCACATTGAAATGCAGAGGAAATGAGAAATGAAGAGCTGACAGGATCGTACATTACCTGCCTGCTGGCATTTATTTGATTTCTTTGTTTTTATTATCACATTTTTGTATGATTGTAAGAGGTTTTAAAACCTTTGGAGGGCGCTAGCTGAGTAGATCAGGTACCTGAACGCTTCTGTTTTTGTTGAACATGAACATAGATATGAATAGATGTAAAAGAAAGGACCCAAACCATTTCATAGTGCTTTTCCTCTTGACATCACGGTTGCCTCTGCCATTGTACAATGGCAGAACTAGAGATGAGCCAAAGAGAGAGCAGAGTAAGAGAAAGAAGCACTGCTTACTTTCCAGCAACTCAAAATGCTAGCTAGCTAGTGCTTTCATGGCGTACTCTGTGTGGCTCCTGCTATGAGCAAGCTGCTTCTGCCACAAGATGCGAATGTGTTGAAAATTCTCCTAGCAGTTGGGTTCCAGGACCATGGCTGTCTTTGTTTTTGTAATTTCTAAGAAAATAAAATGGAAAACAACTTGTAGCACTACAATAATTTTTGCTGCAATGTGAGTTTTTCAATGAATTGGCGTAGGTGGTAGAGGTCTCTAGCTAGAGGTTAATACAACGTACTTGGGTGTATGTGTTAGGCCTATTTATTTTTAGAGAATGTGTTTGAAACAACACCATTTACTTCAGCTGTTTACACCATGACAGCGGTGAACCTTTGTTATTTTGGTTAGTTTGACCGTATCTGTGAAGTGGTCTTCTTTTGAACAACATGTTGAAGAGGAAAAGTGTTGGAAGCCTGAAGCTTAAAAGTTGTTTGATCAATTTCTCTCTGAAATAAGCAGTGTTAATATTTCTAAATGACGTTATATTTTGATTGATTACACTCATCAACAGTGTGCCTTCTTCAGAACAAACCCCCTATGATCAGAGACACCCTCTTTTGTCCAATCAGATTTGCTACTTTTGCTGTATTGAAGAAAAAAATAAGCATTTCACTTTACAATGAATATATCTCATTTCCAAAATATGTTTAGTTTCTCCTGTTGGTTCAGAAAACTCTTCATAAACTTAGTTTGACCAAACTATTGAAAAACAAAATAGCCTTTTCGACGCAGATCTGTAAGATGTCCTTTTGGTAAAATGTTGGATATGAAGAAATATGTGTTATGATTTTCCTGATTTTCTACTTGACTGTGTGTGTGTGTGTGTGTGTGTGTGTTTGTATGAATGTTATATGAAATAAAGATTGTTTATTTGTGTGGCTAATTTATTTGAATAAAACATGAATAAACATATAACTCCAGTTGTTGGTCGTAATTCTGTGTAAATGTCTTAAGCCCTGTTTATACCTGTTTCTAGCATGCATGCTTTTCCCTAATCTTGTCCAACAATCTGATTATGCCCATATTTTTAGACAGTGTAGAAGATGAAAAGAAGCATTGTGATCAGATCTTCCTGACCACCTCCTGAGGTAGTCAGACACTTAGATGGACTCTTCACAGTGAAACCATTTAAATCATCATTATCCCGCCGTCTAAAACCATTGACGTGTGATATATAACCTTAACCCAATTCGCCATTGACTTATATCATCAATATATGTCTTAAAATAAATTATTATTATTATTTGGAAACAATATCTGTCAAATAATTTGCATACAGGAAGGGACCAGGACATCTGGTCACAATGCGGAGAAAGTGGACAGATAATAAACACATTTTACTACCATGTGTAGATGCAACAGCTACAATGTGGGCACAATCAGAATGTGGATAAGATCAGGACAAAGGATGTATGTTAGCCCCAGAGTATAAACAAGGCTTTAGTCATATGATAATACATGCTAATATGTATTCATCAAAAGTAGGTTGACTAACAACCACTATAGCTGATGTTAAATCAAAATGGATGACATGGAAAGCTGAAGCTGAAAATATTCCCTTGAAAACTACTTCAACGTTTTTAACGCCATATTTTGAAGGCCAGACAAGGAATCACTCTTCCCCCTGGTGCTGATGCACATTGATGATGCTCTAGTTCGCTGTGATGACGCGATGACTGGGAAAAATCGATTTGAACGGTCATCCAACTTGGGAACTCAGGCCTCTTTCTAGAGCTCCGACTTTCCATCCTGAAGATCACTGACGTCATTTATTTTTCAGAGTTCCCGGTTGTTTTCAACGTGGCATATTACTCATAAGGCAGCAGGCAGTGACAGACGGCTGATGGCTGACATGGACCCATGTGTGGGAGGGATGGAGGCAACACGACAGTGGGCTAACCAACCATGATTCCACCTTATTAGATCAAACTTTTAAAAATGTTTAGCTTCAATGAAGCTTATAGAACTGTATGAGTTCCCTAAGCCTATGTAAATTCCATTGTTGGGATACATTTTTTTATTTATTTAACTAGGCAAATCAGTTAAGAACAAATTCTTATTTTCAATGACGGCCTAGGAACAGTGGGTTAACTGCCTTGTTCTGGGGCAGAACGACAGATTTTTACCTTGTCAGCTCGAGAGTTTGATCTTGTAACCTTCCAGTTACTAGTCCAACGCTCTAACCACAAGGCTACCTGCCACCCCACATTAAGGTGGCATACCTTATTATGCAATTAGTTGGTGTACCTTATTATATATAGCA
The DNA here is from genome assembly GCF_901001165.1 of Salmo trutta. Classification (NCBI taxonomy): domain Eukaryota; kingdom Metazoa; phylum Chordata; class Actinopteri; order Salmoniformes; family Salmonidae; genus Salmo; species Salmo trutta. The sequence goes on along the minus strand of NC_042976.1, from coordinate 29,307,572 downwards.
TGTAATAAATACACTTAATATTATAGAAGAATGTGTCAAATGCAAAAATCATTAAGGAACATTTTAATTTGAAATATGTAAACTTAACTCTCACAGGTGGCCAATAAGATTTAGCTAAAAGCCTTGCTCCTAATAAGCCAAGCCTCCTGAAAATAACCTAAGGATTACATTCATAAAGACCCAGCTGCAAGGTCAACCCAACCAATTAACCCATGTTTGGGTAATCCCAACAACCTAACTTGTTGGGTTAGTCACGCAACCCAGACAGACAACCAGAAGATTCTGCGGTAGGCCAGTGTAGGATGAAAGCATCCCCCCAAATCACACTGGTTAGAGAGTTGGGAGGAGAACTATCAATGCTATGTTCCTCACTGAGCTCCCCTACAACCCAATGGGACATATTTAGCATGTTCCCAATGTGTCTGGGTGTCTGTGTGTGTGTGTGTCTGGTCCTGGTGTGTGTGATAGTAATGCTGTTTAATAGCGATCAGGCCACCCTACAAACACATCCATCACCATCCAGCCGCCTGCTGTGGACACGACCTTGTACTGACTAATGAGCTCGCAGTTGCACAGTGTCACAACAATGCACACTGATGGGCTGATTTATGATGTATGTGTGTGTGTGTGTGTGTGTGTGTGTGTGTGTGTGTGTGTGTGTGTGTGTGTGTGTGTGTGTGTGTGTGTGTGTGTGTGTACACAGTACGTGTTTTTAGTGCTCACTGCACCACAGGACACAGTACTGACAGGCAGATAGACAGGGTACCAGTTGCCATTTCCCTCATTCCCCCCCCCCCCCCCCCCCCCAAGTAGAAAGAGGATAAAACAATATTTTGGGAAGAGATGGCTGAGAATATGTGTGTCTGAGCAGCCTTGCCTCAGAGCCATACGAAACATACTGCCATAAATTCCGGACTATAAGCCGCAACTTTTTCCCCAGCTTTGAACCTCGCGGCTTAAACAATGACGCGGCTAATATATGGATTTTTCCTGCTTTCAATTTTTTTTTCTCCAAAAAAACACATTCTGTGACGTGCTCAGTTTTTTGGCGGCATGAAGCTTTCATTAGACCAATGAAATTGCCGAACGGGTTAAGGTCAAACAACTTTTTTGTTTACTGTTTAGATTAAATCGAGCGCTCTTAAACTTCCCATCGTTCTGATTACGGTAGTCATTTTGTCACCCTCATCATGGCAAAGTTACGGAGAAATGCATATGATGCAGCTTTTAAGTTAAAGGCGATTGATCTGGCTGTTGGAAAAGGAAATAGAGCTGCTGCACGGGAGCTTGGTCTTAATGAGTCGATGATAAGACGTTGGAAACAGCAGCGTGAGGAATTGACTCAGTGCAAAAAGACAACTAAAGCTTACTGCTAATTTTTTATTTTTTGTTACAAGCCGTGTTTCGTTAAAGCCTATTTATTTTTGTTACAAGCCGTGTTTTGTTAAAGCCTGTGTAAAGTTAATTTGTTTCAATGTACCGGTAGGCACCTGCGGCTTATAGACATGTGCGGCTTATTTATGTTCAAAATAATATATATTTTTTTAATTCAGTGGGTGCGGCTTATATTCAGGTGCGCTTAATAGTCCGGAAATTACGGTATATGTATTTCGGAGCACCTCTAAGACGTACAGTATGTGCTAATGGTCTAGTAGACAGAAACAAAAGCAGGGAAGTTGGTTGAGGAAGATGGGTGTATACCGCCACCATTTTGCAATCCCAAGGTTGTGTGTTCGAGTCACGTCTGTGACAAATGTAGCATTTTAGCTAACCCTTATTCTAACCCTAACCCAATTCACATAACCTGCTACGGGATGGAGAGACAGAAAGAAAGAGAAATGGCCCAGTGGTTGCCTCAGAGGAAATTCCCAGCCTGATAGTTTGGACTCAGATGAACCTTGCAAAGCATTCTGGGATCTGGGACCTCAGGTCTACACTCTTAAGTGTAAAGAGCTCTTAGACAGACTTGTCTCTCCTTACCAGCTGCCACACACACACACACACACACACACACCACACAACACACACACACACACACAGAATAAGTGAGATTTCTTGAGGTTCCAGACACAACCTGCCATAAAAGTTTCACAGTACCCTCAATAAGTAACTATGTTATCACCATGAAAGCACACAGAGGAATGTTATTTTCCAGTTTCCTTGTGTGAAAGCAGAAGCGAGGGGAGGAGGTGAAGACAGAGGAGGAGGAGATTAAGAGGTTAGCCGCTTCTCTGGTCAAATTACTCAAATGTTACAAAACACAATCTAAAGAGAGATACATTAATGATTCATACCAAGAACAAGAGACAAGATACAAGAGCCCGCATGCAGTCCAATATCTGTACATAGCCTCAGCCTGGTGCCGAGCTTGCCGCAGGACACACAATGGGAGTTCAACAAGGATAGTTTACACATACCCCACAGTCAGATAAGCAGCCTTTAATGATTGAGTGTGTATGAGTTCACACGCACATTTACGTCATTGCTCAGAATCAAATTATCTGGCTTGGGTAGTGTGAATACCAGAGGATTTGTGGACGTTTTGGGTTAAGTGGAGGGAAAAGGCTGAAAGAACATTCTGTTCAATTCACAAAACTGCAAACTACCAAAGTGACAAACACATAGAACAAACACCACACAATACGATGCAGCAATACAATACAATACAACACAACAACATAATACAATACACCATCCCCAAGCCTAAGACAGAGATATTGAAACATTTTATATTCTCCAGAAGTGTGCATTATGCTAGAGCTTCACCAATGCAAATATGTGCAAACTGAAACTCGGCGCAAGAGTTATGAGTTCAGTTTTGGAGACTTTTACAAAACACCTTGGTGTGTTCTTTGTTCAGCATGGGGGAGTGACAAAGATAAGTAACTTCACTACGCAACCCTTTTTCACACATTCTCGTGCCACACCTACTGTAGGACAAGTGCATGCTGCATAGTTATCTACGTTACATTTGCACCAAAATAACCAGTCGACTCTTTACACTTTCAGACACGTTGTCGTATCCATCGTTATATATGTAGAACTGATACTCTGAGGTGATATGGTGCTGTATCCATGGTCATGCCAACCAGAGCTTTGGCTTTGAACTGAGCTTTGAACTGAACTGTCAGAGTACACTTGAGAGAAAGAGAGACTGAGCGGTAGAGAGAAAGGGACTCTGAGAGAGAGAGTGCCACACACACACCCCCCTGGGTCAGCTGTGAGCTGTATGACGCACATTGGGCTCTGTTAATATTGTAAAGGAGGCTCTGGCGTCTGTATGAGCATTCCATTACAGACCTCTCACACTGAGTTCACTAAGCAGCTGTGTGCTGAATTAGCACTCTCTCTATATACCATTATTTCCCTCTACCACTCTCTCTCTCTCATCTCTCTCTCTTCTCTTTATCATCTCTACCATCTCTTTTTTCCTCTCCCTGTTTTTTTCTCTGTTCTCTCCCTCCCCCTTTCTTTCTGTCTCACTCCACTTCTCTCTTTAGAACACTTTTGCTCTCTCCCCCTCCCTCTTATTGTCCCTTTTTTCCCTGGAAACTAAGAGATTTATTCAACCCTTATCGCAGAAGTTCAGCGTTCCATTGTGAGTGAAATATAAAGGCAATGTTTCTGTGTTAGCGGAGACTGCATTCACAGTAAATGCTGCATATGTCAGCTCAATCAGAAATTGCTTTTAAATTTCTATCACACAATCTGTAATGCTTCAGCAATACAGATTGAATAGAACCCTAATAATTAAATTTCGTCTCTCTCTTGCTCTCTGTCCTTTTTTAATGTTCTGTCCTTTTCCTTTTCCATCTGTGAGTCATACACAATAACACCTGCAGAAAAACATTATTTATTCCAAATTGGATCATTTTAATCAAACAAGTTTAACAACTTTAATCTAATAGTGTAATTGTAGGATGTGCCTTACTGTTTTGAAAACGAATCACACATGCAGCATGCCTCTGAGCAACATGGACTCAGAGCATTTCGTATTATTCTGTATGTAAATCCGAGACACACATTTAGTATGATATGTTACATTTCATACAGTATGGAATGTATTTGTGGATGTCCACCATCACCCATTTCATATATGATATGATATGTTAAAATTACAATTCATATTATATATCATGAATTAGCAAAATGTGCAATATGTTACGAATTTGTAAAACATACAATATGTTATGTATTTGCAAAACATGTGATATGTTACGAATTCTAGCTAGCTTGCTAACGTTAGCTTGGCTAGGGTTAGGGTTTAGGGTTAAGGTTTGGGTTAAGTTTAGGAGTTAGGTTAGGGGAATGGTTAGCTAACATGCTAAGTGGCTAAAAAGTAGTAAGTAGTTGAAAAGTTGCTCATTAGCTAAAATGATAAAGTTGTCTGTAATGAGATTCAACTCCCAACCTATGGGTTGCTAGACTTTCGTGTTATACGCCTCCCCGGATTTGCATAGAGAATAATACAAAATGCTCTGAGACCAGGTTGCTCTGAGGGGTCTTGAACATTGGCAACATCAAGCCAATAAGACGGATGAGCTTCGTTTGAGCATCTCCTATCAGAGAGACTTGAAAAGCTGCAATACTATATGTCTTACTGAAACGTGGCTGGATGATGACGCTATGCACGTAGTACTCAGTGGATTCTCCATGCAGTGGCTGGCTTCAGATAAGTCGAAAGGAGGTGAAGTGTGTTTTTTCATTAATAACAACTGGTGTGCTGCTTCAAGTGTGAATGAAATCTTGATCTTTTGTCCACCTATTATAGAATACCTAATTGTAAGCTGCAGGCCCTTATTCCGACCAAGAGAGTTCTCATCCGTAATTATCACGACTGTCTACATCCTGTCCCAAGCCAACACCACTCTGGCACTAAACCAACTGTATGGGGCCATAAACAAACAAGAAAACGCTCAACCAGAGGCAGTGTTTCTGGTGTACAGAGACTTTCATTCAGGGAGACTTAAAACCGCCCTACCTCACCCCTACCAACGTGTCTTCTGCACCACTAGTATTTGTCAGTATTTGTCAACATGAAGAGAGAAAGTAGAATAACGCATATCTCAGGATATTAAATGAGTCCATATCCGGCCATAGGAAATGTCCGTGTGTGATATTCGGAGTAATCGCAACATCATACGTCTAAAAGACTCATCTGGATTCAGAATTTTCAGGATATGGTGCATATCCATAAAACTTCAAATATGCATTGGAAATGATCTGTATTCTCTAGAATATCAAAAACATGCCATATAAAGATATCCTTTGATATGGACCCTTTTCACCCATTGTAAATGCTCTCGGGATTTGAACTTGCAACCTGTTGGTCTGGAGTGCATTAATGTTTCAGCAGTGCCACCAGATGTTTTTTTGTTACCAAGCATATACAGTGCATTCAGAAAATATTCATACCCCTTGACATTTTCCACTTTGTTACATTACAGCCTTATTCTGAAGTTGATTAAATAGTTTTTCCCCCTTATCAATCTACACACAATAACCCATAATGACAAAGTAGACCCTTATTGAGTACTTTGTTGAAGCACCTTTGGCAGCGATTACAGCCTCAAGTCTTCTGGAGTATGATGCTACAAGCGTGGCACACCTGTATTTGGGGAGTTTCTCCCATTCTTCTCTGCAGATCCTCTCAAACTCTGTCAGGTTGGATGGGGAGCATCATTGCACAGCTTTTTTCAGGTCTCTCCAGAGATGTTTGATCGGGTTCAAGTCCAGGCTCTGGCTGGGCCACTCAAGGACATTCAGAGACTTGTCCCAAAGCCACTCCTGTGTTGTCTTGGCTGTGTGCTTAGGGTCGTTGTCCTGTTGGAAGGTGAACCTTGGCCCCAGTCTGAGGTCCTGAGCACTCTGGAGCAGGTTTTCATCAAGAATCTCTTTGTACTTTGCTCCATTCATCTTTCCCTCGATCCTAACTAGTCTCCCAGTCCCTGCCGCTGAAAACAATCCCCACAGCATAATGCTGCCACCACCATGCTTCACCATAGGGATGGTGCCATGTTTCCTCATGACGCAACACTTGGCATTCAGACCAGAGAATCTTGTTTCTCATGGTCTGAGAGTCATTTAATGTGCCTTTTGGTAAACTCCAAGAGGCTGTCATGTGCCTTTTACTGAGGAGTGGCTTCAGTCTGCCCACTCTACCATAAACGCCTGATAAGTGGAGTGCTGCAGAGATGGTTGTCCTTCTGGAAGGTTCTCCCATTTCCACAAAGGAACTCTGGAGCTCTGTGACCATTGGGTTCTTGGTCACTTCCCTGACCAAGGCCCTTCTCCCTCGATTGCTCAGTTTGGCCAGGCAGCCAGATCTAGGAAGAGTCTTGGTGGTTCCACATTTCTTCCATTTAAGAATGATGGAGGCCACTGTGTTTTTTGGGGACCTTCAGTGCTGCAGACATTTTTTAGTACCTAGATCTGTGCCTTGACACAATCCTGTCTCGGAGCTCAACGGACAATTCCTTTGACCTCATGGCTTGGTTTTTGCTCTGAAATGCACTGTGAACTGTGGGACCTTATATAGACAGTGTGTGCCTTTCTAAATCATGCCCAATCAATTGAATTTACCACAGGTGGACTACAATCAAGTTGTAGTGTCACGTGTGCTCCCTCTCATTTAAGATTTAAGTGCCTTTGAACAGGGTATGGTAATAGGTGCCAGGCACACCGGTTTGCGTGTGTGTCAAAAACTGCAACGCTGCTAAGTTTCTCATGCTCAACAGTTTCCTGTGTGTATCAAAACTGTTCGACCATCCAAAGGACATCCAGCCAACTTGACACAACTGTGGGACGCATTGCAGTTAACATGGGCCAGCATCCCTGTGGAACACTTTCAACACCTTGTAGAGTCCATGCACAAACAAATTGTGGCAGTTCCGAAGGCAAAAGGGGTTGCAGCTCAATATGAGGAAGGTGTTCTTAATGTTTTGTGCACTTAATGTATATGGTGTTGGACCACCCCAAAAAAATAGTTGTCTAAAAAAATATCCCAATTCCCCAGGGCCGTGATTGGGGACATTGCCCTGTGTAAGGTGCTGTCTTTCGGATGGGATGTTAAACGGGTGACCTGACTTTATGGTCACTAAAGATCCCATGGCACTTACCGTAAGAGTAGGGATGTTAACCCTGGTGACCTGGTCAAATTCCCAATATGGCCCTCATATCATCATGGCCACCTAATCATTCCCAGCTTCCAATTGGCTCATTCATCCCCCTTCCTCTCCCCTGTAACTATTCCCCAGGTAATTGCTATAAATGAGAATATGTTCTCAGTCAACTTACCTGGTAAAATAAGAGTAAATAATAATAATAATTATGATGTTACGCAATATCATCTCATATTGTACTTTTAACCATTACACAAAGAGGTCTCTATCTCTTGATAAGGTCACTCCATGTTGGATTAAGGGCATTTCATTAATATTTACCAGACTTTATTGCCACATGCTCTTATGTAAGCATTATAAAGACTTCAGAACTGGCAGCAGACATGCTTAAACTTGAATCTTCTTCTTCTTCTTTGAGATTGGGTTGGCGGATCGCATCCAACTTTTAGGTGCATACACCGCCAGCTACTGTACTGGAGTGTGAGGCCAGTCATGGCCTAACTACATTAAATTCCGGTAATACAAAATTGGGGAAAAGGAAAATTACTCTGCCAACTATTATCCTTCACAAAACAACCACCACCCCATTCCACTATTTAACCCTATCTAATCCTACTCCAGGCCCACAGTCTGGGAGGACAGAACACTACCACTCAACATGTCCTGCGAATCTTCTGCAGTAAAACCTTGCAATCAAATCAAATCAAATCAAATTTATTTATATAGCCCTTCGTACATCAGCTGAAATGTCAAAGTGCTGTACAGAAACCCAGCCTAAAACCCCAAACAGCAAGCAATGCATGTGAAAGAAGCACGGTGGCTAGGAAAAACTCCAATCCCAAGTACTTCTCTGCAGCTGCCACCACATCCTCTATTTTCTGGGACTAACGTTCCATTTCTGCAGTACAGTTGACAACCATGGCTATGAAAGCTAAGAAACCCACTTTACTCAGAGACATGTTATTCTCATCCTCTTCATTGGTCTTTGCCAACTCACACGAATCCTCTCAATATCCCTCACCCTGTACCCATCTTCCTCTACCACTCTCTTCACTGCTTCAGCATGAAACACTTTCTGTACTACTCTGACCGTGGCAACCTCAACATGCTTTTCTTTTACCAGACACCTCTGTGCTCCAGCCGCATGGGCTCCCCCACAGCTTACACACACATTACTTTCTACACATTCTTTCTCATGCCCAGGTTTGGCACCTTAAACACCTTAGTGTTTTGTAGTAAAAAAAATGGAAGATAAGTGTTTCCAATAACATCATCAACCAATTAGTAGGCTCGCTAGCTAAAGTTACGTGTATGAGCTTATTATTCGTATCTCAGGGCGATTTGCTTGACTAGTTATAGCCTAATGTTGGCTAGCTGACATTGAACCTGGTTGGTTAGCTACCTGCAGATTCATGCAGGGTAGTAATGTCATGAGTTGGGATTATGGTTCATTGTTTAGCTTGCTACATGTCTTAACAAAAGACTCCACTATGTAAGTAACCATTTCAGGTGCGTTCGTAAATTCAGTCTGGTCATCTACTCCGATTTCAGAGCACTCTCGTCTGAGTGTGCCAAAGTGCAGAATAACTGATGATTTACGAACGCTCAACACCCATTGAATATGGCAGGTGTCAGTAAACGTTGGCAAAAAAGCGAAATTAAATTGTTGCCAGCAGCACAGTTACAGTCACCAATATTCTGGATGACATGTAAACAGCCTAACCAACTCTGCGAGGGCGAGTTGTAGACAAAGAAGAGCTCTCCAGTATGTACCAAAATATTCAAAGGCCATTTTCTCAAAAGTGAGGTTGCAAGTTTATCGATTTTCAAAGCAGAATTACTTTCCCGTTGTTCCTTATATGCAGTGTATGATATACCATTTTGTAGCTCTGTCTCTCTGCTTTTATCCAATGTAAAAAACACAATTTCAAATTTTGCTACGTAAGACCGAATCAAGGTGGTCAGTCACATATGTTGAGGCGGTTCTCTCTCTCTCTCTCTCTCTCTCTCTCTCTCTCTCTCTCTCTCTCTCTCTCTCTCTCTCTCTCTTTCTCTCTCTCTCTCTCTCTCACTCTCACTCTCACTCTCACTCTCCCTCTCACACACACACACATCCTTACAGGAAACACTGGCCCCCAGTAAGTAGACACTGCTTTTTAGAAAATGCGCTCCAAGAAAGATGAAACACACCTTGATATGAATGCCTGCAGTGCTGGGAGCAGGTAGAGAGGAGGAGACGAGTAGAGTTGTGGAGCCATTTCTCGCTCAGTGATGTGCAGGCCCTGCCATCCACTGACAAAGCCTGGTGGGTGGACAAGAGCTCCCAAAATGGAATAACAGTCCATTCTGTCTGACTGGACAACAATATGAACTTACCTCATCAGCATATGCACATAAACTGAGCATAAAAAGAAACGTCCATTCGTAAAAATCCAAATAACTTCACAGATCTTCATTGTAAAGGGTTTTAACACTGTTTCTCACGCTTGTTTCTCATGATCAATTTGGAGGTGGAGGGTCCGTCATGGTCATGGTCTGGGGGCGGTGTGTCACAGCATCATCGGACTGAGCTTGTTGTCATTGCAGGCAATCTCAATGCTGTGCATTACAGGGAAGACATCTTCCTCCCTCATGGGGTACCCTTCCTGCAGGCTCATCCTGACATGACCTTCCAGCATGACAATGGGACCTGTTGGATCGGAGGGTGAGGGCTAGGGCCATTCCCCCCAGAAATGTCCGGGAACTTGCAGGTGCCTTGGTGGAAGAGTGGGGTAACATCTCACAGCAAGAACTGGCAAATCTGGTGCAGTCCATGAGTAGGAGATGCACTGCAGTACTTAATGCAGCTGGTGGCCACACCAGAAACTGACTGCTATTTCTGTTAGTCACGTCTGTGGATCTTGTTCAGTTTATGTCTCAGTTGTTGAATCTTGTTATGTTCATACAGATATTTACACATGTTAAGTTTGCTGAAAATAAACGCAGTTGACAGTGAGAGGACTTTTTTGTTGTTGCTGAGTTTATAAACACACAGCATACAGACACAGACAGATGCTCACACACACAAACACACACACACAGCATGCACATACAGGCAGATGCACACACACACTCAAACAGAAGTGTTCTCTTCTATCCGTGTCTCCAGAGCACAAATAGGTGGACGGCTCAAAGGGTTCCTCATACCCTATTGTTTCCAACTGATCTAAAATCAGCTTCTCAGATTGCGAAGCCAATCATAACAATTGTGAGATAACACACCAAACAGGCTCTGAATCAGAGGGGAGCTTAACTGAGGGTCCTGGTAACATCATAGGTTAGTACACAGTACTAGGTCACACAGTAGGCTACAGTACTATTGACATTCTGGCCCTGATGGACCCCTGCCTGCCTCTCCAGTGACAGCAGCTCAATTTACACCTCAGTGAAAAAACGTACTTAACAATGTGGTATGCAAGGTCACAGATAGCAGAGTCATTTAGGTACAAAGGGTGGCAGAGATCAAACACCTGTGACGTAGAGGTACACAGGCTAGCTTTGCTGTATGAGACCGTATCTATGGGAGAGTTCAATACTGTCAACATGAATCCTGAATTTCTGTTCACTTCCTGAATTGATTGGGTTAAATGGAGCAACAACCCCTACAACCCTGCAACAAAGCGCTGGAGTTCAGGCAGCTGCCATCTATTTCTAGATTTCACAACATATTAAAGGGTTACTATTTTCTGTATCACTGCTACTTTAGATCTCATGGGCAGCATGTTATTATGAACTGCTGCTACTTGCTGTTTATTATCTACAGTTGAACTCGGAGGTTTACATACACTTAGGTTGGAGTCATTAAAACTCGTTTTTCAACCACTCCACACATTTCTTGTTAACAAACTATAGTTTTGGCAAGTCGGTTAGGACATCTACTTTGTGCATGACACAATTCATTTTCCCAACAATTGTTTACAGACAGATTATTTCACTTATAATTCACTGTATCACAATTCCAGTGGGTCAGAAGTTTACATACACTAAATTGACTGTGCCTTTAAACAGCTTGGAAAATTCCAGAAAATGATGTAATGGCTTTAGAAGCTTCTGATAGGCTAATTGACATCATTTGAGTCAATTAGAGGTTTACCTGTGGATCTATTTCATGGCCTACCTTCAAACTCAGTGCCTCTTTGCTTGACATGGGGGGCAATGCAAAAAGTCTGGGTAGGCATTTCATGAGATGTTCAGGAGTCTTGTGGGTTGGGGGTAGAAGCTGTTTAGAAGCCTCTTGGACCTAGACTTGGCACTCTGGTACCGCTTGCCGTGCGGTAGCAAAGAGAACAGTCTATGACTAGGGTGGCTGGAGTCTTTGACAATTTTTAGGGCCTTCCTCTGGCACCGCCTGGTATAGGGGTCCTGGATGGCAGGAAGCTTGGCCCCAGTGATGTACTGGGCCGTACGCACTACCCTCTGTGGGGGGTTGCTGTCAGAGGCCGAGCAGTTGCCATACCAGGCAGTGATGCAACCAGTCAGGATGGTCTCGATGGTGCAGCTGTAGAACGTTTTGAGGATCTGAGGACCCATGACAAGTCTTTTCAGTCTCCTGAGGCGGAATAGGTTTTGTCGTGCCCTCTTCACGACTGTCTTGGTGTGCTTGGACAATGTTAGTTTGTTGGTGATGTGGACACCAAGGAACTTGAAGCTCTCAACCTGCTCCACTACAGCCCCGTCGATGAGAATGGGGGCGTGCTCGGTCCTCCTTTTCCTGTAGTCCACAATCATCTCCTTTGTCTGATCACGTTGAGGGAGAGGTTGTTGTCCTGGCACCACATGGCATGGTCTCTGACCTCCTCCCGATAGGTTGTTCGTCGTTGTCGGTGATCAGGCCTACCACTGTTGTGTCATCGGCAAACTTAATGATGGTGTTGGAGTCGTGCCTGGCCATGCAGTCATGAGTGAACAGGGAGTACAGGAGGGGACTGAGCACTCACCCCTGAGGGGCCACCGTGTTGAGGATCAGCGTGGCGGATGTGTTGTTACCTGCCCTTACCACCTGGGGGCAGCCCGTCAGGAAGTCCAGGATCCAGTTGCAGAGGGAGGTGTTTCGTCCCAGGGTCCTTAGCTTAATGATGAGCTTTGAGGCTACTATGGTGTTGAACGCTGAGCTGTAGTCAATGAATAGCATTCTCACATAGGTGTTCCTTTTGTCCAGGTATGAAAGGGCAGTGTGAAGTGCAATAGAGATTGCATCATCAGTGGATTTGTTGGGGCGTTATGCAAATTGGAGTGGGTCTAGGGTTTCTGGGATAATGGTGTAGATGTGAGCCATGACCAGCCTTTCAAAGCACTTCATGGCTACAGACGTGAGTGCTACATGTTGGTAGTAATTTAGGCAGGTTACCTTGGTGTTCTTGGGCACAGGGACTATGGTGGTCTGCTTGAAACATGTTGGTATTACAGACTCAGACAGAGAGAGGTTGAAAGTGTCAGTGAAGACACTTTCCAGACTAGGTAGCGGTGTCCGCTGTACATAGCCTCGTTATTGTTATTTTATTGTTGCTCTTTTATTTTTTAAACTGTGAGCCAGATAGTGTTGTTTGTTTCCAACAAAAACAGAGAGAGAGAGCGAGATAGAGTCCAATCATTGTTATAAATATATTAGGCTGAGGCAGCAATTATATTTCTGAACTAAGCCAAGTCATTGTGCAGTGCATTTCTTTACAATTGCACTTTAAATTCATTCAATCTGAGCATCATGCCCAAACAAAGAGGATATTTTTGTCACCTCAGTCTCTATTCAACAGGTCTCTATCTTTCATCTGCTCTAGATAGACTCCTTGCATCCTGTGAAGGTATGACCACATTTGGTCACGGTCACTCTTCATGGGTCAGGGAGAATCACTTCAAGCATCAAAGGTTAGCATGGCCACTTAATGGTTCGTTACATTTGACCCTGGTCACTCCTCGGAGCAGACAGATCACAGGAGGTGAGTGAGAGGTCCTTAGGGAAGACATGCACACACAGATGGAGGTGGTGGGAAGGAGGTCTGTGTGGTAGTCGTGCTTTAGGTCACCGTATGCAGACTTCCAGTAAACATCCTTTCAGCAGCCAACCCACTCTCCACTGTAACGTTCAGAGGTTAGCTATAAGCAAACATGCAAATGACACTAAACTAAGAACAGCTGCTTTCTCTTTCTCTCTATCTCTCTAATGTTCTGACTATCTCTTGCTCATTCTCTCTCTCTCAATAAGCTTTTTCACTCACTCCCTCTCTCATTCTGTCTTACGGAAACATCTCAAACTCGGTAGAGCAGTAGATAAAACAGAGGAGCCATTTCCTGGTAGGGATCAGGCCCTGGAAGTGGTGATGTCGGAATGCTGAGTTCCCAGGGAGGGAGCTATCAGAGTGGGAATAAGGGAGGGAGCTATCAGAGTGGGAATAAGGGAGGGAGCTATCAGAGTGGGAATAAGGGAGGGAGCTATCAGAGTGGGAATAAGGGAGGGAGCTATCAGAGTGGGAATAAGGGAGGGAGCTATCAGAGTGGGAATAAGGGAGGGAGCTATCAGAGTGGGAATAAGGGAGGGGGCTATCAGAGTGGGAATAAGGGAGGGGGCTATCAGAGTGGGAATAAGGGAGGGGGCTATCAGAGTGGGAATAAGGGAGGGAGGTCAGTGAAGGAAATGGGCTACTCTGATGGAGTGACCTTGTGCAATTACAGATAGACAGATAAGAACTGTGGACTATGTATAAACTGGCCAGTGTCCATAGAGATGGTCATACACACACACACACACACACACACACACACACACACACACACACACACACACACACACACACACACACACACACACACACACACACACACACACACACACACACACACACTTCTTGCTCACAGAATAGAGGCAAAGAAGAGGCAGGCAGTCAGACCTCAGCACACACACACTAGGGTTGAATATTTTCCTGGTATTTTACAAACAGTCCATCCCGAGAATAAATCACTTTTCTCCCAGGTAACCCAGTATTTCCCTCCAAAAACGGAAGTGTAATGCAAAAACATTAGAAAGCATAGAAATATGTCTGGATTTGATTGGAGCTTTGATCAGGATGAAAATTAAAACCTGATGCTAGCTGAGCCTGACGATCCATATATTAAATACGTTTTATGAGCCCTACATTAACGACATTTAATCAGCGCAGGACCAAAAAAGCCCAAATGATTGTGCCATTATCCAATACATACAGTTGAAGTCGGAAGTTTACATACACTTAGGTTGGAGTTAATAAAACTCGTTTTTCAACCACTCCACAAATTTCTTGCTAACAAACTATAGTTTTGGCAAGTAGGTTAGAACATCTACTTTGTGCATGACACAAGTAATTTTCCCAACATTGTTTACAGACAGATTATTTCACTTATAATTCACTGTATCACAATTCCAGTGTGTCAGAAGTTTACATACACTAAGTTGACTGTGCCTTTAAACAGCTTGGAAAATTCCAGAAAATGATGTAATGGCTTTAGAAGCTTCTGGTAGGCTAATTGACATAGTTTGAGTCAATTGGAGGTGTACCTGTGGATGTATTTCAAGGCCTACCTTCAAACGCAGTGCCTCTTTGCTTGACATTGTGGGAAAATCAAAAGAAATCAGCCAAGACCTCATAAAAAAAATTGTAGACCTCCACAAGTCTGGTTCATCCTTGGGAGCAATTTACAAATGCCTGAAGGTACCCCGTTTATCTGTACAAACAATAGTACGCAAGTATAAGCATCATGGGACCACACAGCCGTCATACCGCTCAGGAAGGAGACGCGTTCTGTCTCTCACAGACGAACGTACTTTGGTGCGAAAAGTGCAAATCAATCCCAGAACAACAGCAAAGGACCTTGTGAACATGCTGGAGGAAACAGATACAAAAGTATCTATATCCACAGTAAAACAAGTCCTATATCGACATAACCTGAAAAGCCGCTCAGCAAGGAAGAAGCCACTGCTCCAAAACTGCCATAAAAAGCCAGACTACGGTTTGCAACTGCACATGGAGACAAAGATCGTAAATTTTGGACAAATGTCCTCTGGTCTGATGAAACAAAATAGAACTGTTTGGCCATAAAGACCATCGTTATGTTTGGAGGAAAAAGGGGGAGTCTTGCAAGCCGAAGAACACCATCCCAACCGTGAAGCACGGGGGTGGCAGCATCATGTTGTGGGGGTGCTGTGCTGTAGGAGGGACTGGTGCACTTCACAAAATAGATGGCACCATGAGGGAGGAAAATGATGTGGATATATTGAAGCAACATCTCAAGACATCAGTCAGGAAGTTAAAGCTTGGTCACAAATGGGTCTTCCAAATGGACAATGACCCCAAGCATACTTCTGAAGTTGTGGCAAAATGGCTTAAGGAGAACAAAGTCAAGGTATTGGAGTGGCCATCACAAAGCCCTGACATCATCCTATAGAAAATTAGTGGGCAGAACAGAAAAAGTGTGTGCGAGCAAGGAGGCCTACAAACCTGACTCAGTTACACCAGCTCTGTCAGGAGGAATGGGCAAAAATTCACCTAACTTATTGTGGGAAGCTTGTGGAAGGCTAACCGAAACGTTTGACCCAAGTTAAACAATTGAAAGGCAATGCTACCAAATATTAATTGAGTGTATGTAAACATCTTACCCACTGGGTATGTGATGAAAGAAATAAAAGCTGAAATAAATCATTCTCTCTACTATTATTCAGACATTTCACATTCTTAAAATAAAGTGGTGATCCTAACTGACCTAAGACAGGGAATTTTTACTAGGATTAAATGTCAGGAATTGTGAAAAGCTGAGTTTAAATGTATTTGGCTAAGGTGTATGTAAACTTCTGACTTCAACTGTACATCAGTTATATTATATGCATGTGTTTGTGACAGACATTGAGTGACAGTGACAGACACAATAACAGACGTTGGGTCATTGACGTAACGTAACTGTAGCTTTCTAGGCATGGGTCCTGGTTTGTGACCCTGCTGGTACGATCATGTGACTATTCTGGCATTAGCTAATGGCAGACCTGAGGCGGTGATCCGGTGTATCGGAGGGGTTGTCACCGACACTGGCGCTCAGGGACAAGTGGCCCATGTCTAACCGGGTGACATAACCAGGGCCAAGGGCCCAGTGACAAGCGTTCTCCGTCATTGCTTATGGCCATTTGCCCGTGCTGAAACTGATAGGGCTCAAGTGCCACCAAGAGACACCACAGGGACATGTTATCCACACCATGTGTGTGTGTTTCTGGTGTACATTTTCTGTTATGAATACAGTGTCTTGATTCTCTTCCTGTGACAGGTGTCACAATCTCTCTCTCATCATGTTTTGTCTTAATACTGAGGGTTTGAATGAGCTACAGGCCTATAGTGTGTGTTAAAGAGAGAGTCTGTATATACACTACATGCTCGTCAAACATCTCATTCCAAAATCATGCCCATTAATATGGAGTTGGTCACCCCTTTGGTGCTATAACACCTTCTGGGAAGGCTTTCCACTAGATGTTGGAACATTGCTGCGGAGACTTGCTTCCATTCAGCCACAAGAGCATTAGTGAGGTCGGGCACTGATGTTGGGGGATTAGGCCTGGCTCGCAGTCAGCGTTTCAATTAATCCCAAAGGTGTTTGATGGGATTGAGGTCAGGGCTCTGTGCAGGCCAGTCAAGTTCTTCCACACCGATCTCAACAACCCATTTCTGTATGGACCTCGCTTTGTGCATGGGGGCATTGTCATGCTGAAACAGGAAAGGGCCTTCCCCAAACTGTTGCCACAAAGTTGGAAGCACAGAATCGTCATTGTATGCTGTAGAGTTAAGATTTTCCTTCACTTGAACTAAGGGGCCTAGCCCGGACCATGAAAAACAGCCTCAGACCATTATTCCTCCTCCACCAAACTTTACAGTTGGCACTATGCAGTCGGGTAGGTAGCATTCTCCTGGCATCCAACAAACCCAGATTCATCCATCGGACTGCCAGATGGTAAAGCGTGATTCATCACTCCAGAGAACGCACTTCCACTGCTCCAGTCCAATGGCAGCGAGCTTTACACCCCTCCAGCCGACGCTTGGCATTGCGCATGGTGATCTTAGGCTTGTGTGCGGCTACTTGGCAATGGAAAACCATTTCATGAAGCTCCCAACAAGCAGTTCTTGCTTCTATATTCAGTTTGGAACTCGGTAGTGAGTATTTTTTTACGAGCAACGCGCTTCAGCACTCGTCGGTCCCGTTCTATGAGCTTGTGTGGCTTACCACTTCCCGGCTGAGCCGTTGATGCATCTAGACGTTTCCACTTCACAATAACAGCACTTACAGTTGACCGGGGCAGCTCTAGCAGGGGAGACATTTGACAAACTGATATGTTGGAAAGGTGGTATCCTATAACGGTGCCACGTTGAAAGTGACTGAGCTCTTCAGTAAGGCCATTCTGCTGCCAATGTTTGTCTATGGAGATTGCATGGCTGTGTGCTCGATTTTATACACTTGTCATCAACGAGTATGGCTGAAATAGCCAAATCCACAAATTTGAAGGCATGTCCACATACTTTTGGCAATGTAGTGTATACTGTATGTTAGGGTCATGTCTGTCTGTATTAACAAGGTTGTGTCTGTGTATGTAGGTCATTTTTGTATAACTGAGGTTGTATGTAATTATGAGGCCCAGTGTAATTATGGTGTTGTGGGTTGAGCCTATGGGATGACAGTGGGATGGATTCCCATTGCGTGCAGAGCGAGGTGAGATCAGGAACTACGGGAGGAAGAGGGGGAGGCACTCAGACAGAGAACAGGAAGATGGAGAGGAAGAGTTGCTGACGTGAATGAAGGTGGAGGAGAAGAAGTCAATAAAGTGAGGAGCAGGGAGGAGGATAGAGGGATTATAGTAAAGGTTAGGGTCACACTTTACATTCAGTTGTTCAGACACCAAGTGGTTAATTGTGGGAAGTCTCATTCCATTCATCACAATTCAGTCATTGTTTTCTGTACCTAGTTGTTTTATGTGTAGTTACATTGTGCAGCTGAGTAATTGCATGTTGGCTACAGCTGAATACTTACTAAGTAAGCCCTAACTACAGTCATAGTGGCAACATAACTACAGTCATAGTGGCAACCTAACTACATGTCATAGTGGCAACCTAACAACATGTCATAGTGGCAACCTAACTACATGTCATAGTGGCAACCTAACTACATGTCATAGTGGCAACCTAACTACATGTCATAGTGGCAACCTAACAACATGTCATAGTGGCAACCTAACTACATGTCATAGTGGCAACCTAACTACATGTCATAGTGGCAACCTAACTACATGTCATAGTGGCAACCTAACTACATGTCATAGTGGCAACCTAACTACATGTCATAGTGGCAACCTAACTACATGTCATAGTGGCAACCTAACTACATGTCATAGTGGCAACCTAACTACATGTCATAGTGGCAACCTAACTACATGTCATAGTGGCAACCTAACAACATGTCATAGTGGCAACCTAACTACATGCCATAGTGGCAACCTAACAACATGTCATAGTAGCAACCTAACTACATGTCATAGTGGCAACCTAACTACATGTCAAAGGGGAAACGTAACTACATGTCATAGTGGCAACCTAACAACATGTCATAGTGGCAACCTAACTACATGTCATAGTGGCAACCTAACTACATGTCAAAGGGGAAACTTAACTACATGTCATAGTGGCAACCTAACAACATGTCATAGTGGCAACCTAACTACATGTCATACAGGAAACCTAACTACATGTCATAGTGGCAACCTAACTACATGTCATAGTGGCAACTTAACTACATGTCATAGTGGCAATCTAACTACATGTCATAGTGGCAACCTAACAACATGTCATAGTGGCAACCTAACTACATGTCATAGTGGCAACCTAACTACATGTCATAGTGGCAACCTAACTACATGTCATACAGGAAACCTAACTACATGTCATAGTGGCAACCTAACTACATGTCATAGTGGCAACTTAACTACATGTCACACAGGCAACCTAACTACATGTCATAATGGCAACTTAACTACATATCATAGTGGCAACCTAACTACATGTCATAGTGGCAACCTAACTACATGGCATAGGGGCAACTTAACGACATGTCATAGTGGCAACGTAACTACATGTCATACGGGCAACCTAACTACATGTCATACGGGCAACCTAACTACATGTCATAGGGGCAACCTAACTACATGTCATAGTGGCAACCTAACTACATGTCATAGGGGCAACCTAACTACATGTCATACGGGCAACCTAACTACATGTCATATGGGCAACCTAACTACATGTCATAGTGGCAACCTAACTACATGTCATACGGGCAACCTAACTACATGTCATAGGGGCAACCTAACTACATGTCATAGTGGCAACCTAACTACATGTCATAGGGGCAACCTAACTACATGTCATAAGGGCAACCTAACTACATGTCATATGGGCAACCTAACTACATGTCATAGTGGCAACCTAACTACATGTCATACAAGCAACCTAACTACATGTCATACAGGCAACCTAACTACAGGTCATAGTGGCAACCTAACTACATGTCAAACAGGCAACCTAACTACATGCCAAAGTGGCAACCTAACTACATGTCATAGTGGCAACCTAACTACATGTCATAGTGGCAACCTTACTACATGTCATACGGGCAACTTCACTACATGTCATAGTGGCAACCTAACTACATGTCATACAGGCAACCTAACTACATGCCAAAGTGGCAACCTAACTACATGTCATAGTGGCAACCTAACTACATGTCATAGTGGCAATCTAACTACATGTCATAGTGGCAACCTAACAACATGTCATAGTGGCAACCTAACTACATGTCATAGTGGCAACCTAACTACATGTCATAGTGGCAACCTAACTACATGTCATACAGGAAACCTAACTACATGTCATAGTGGCAACCTAACTACATGTCATAGTGGCAACTTAACTACATGTCACACAGGCAACCTAACTACATGTCATAGTGGCAACCTAACTACATGTCAAAGGGGAAACTTAACTACATGTCATAGTGGCAACCTAACAACATGTCATAGTGGCAACCTAACTACATGTCATAGTGGCAACCTAACTACATGTCATAGTGGCAACCTAACTACATGTCATACGGACAACCTAACTACATGTCATAGTGGCAACCTAACTACATGTCACACAGGCAACCTAACTACATGCCATAGTGGCAACCTAACTACATGTCATAGTGGCAACCTAACTACATGTCATAGTGGCAACCTAACTACATGTCATAGTGGCAACCTTACTACATGTCATACGGGCAACTTCACTACATGTCATACAGGCAACCTAACTACATGTCATAGTGGCAACCTTACTACATGGCATACGGGCAACTTGACTACATGTCATACGGGCAACCTAATTACATTTCATAGTGGCAACCTAACTACATGTCATAGTGGCAACATAACTACATGTCATAGTGGCAACCTAACTGTATGTCATAGTGGCAACATAACTACATGTCATAGTGGCAACCTAACTACATGTCATACAGGCAACCTAACTACATGTCATAGTGGCAACCTAACTACATGTCATAGTGGCAACCTAACTACATGTCATAGTGGCAACTTAACTACATGTCATACAGGCAACCTAACTACATGTCATGGTGGCAACCTAACTACATTTCATAGTGGCAACTTAACTACATGTCATAGTGGCAACTTAACTACATGTCATAGTGGCAACCTAACTACATGTCATACAGGCAACCTAACTACATGTCATAGTGGCAACCTAACTACATGTCATAGTGGCAACCTAACTACATGTCATAGTGGCAACATAACTACATGTCATAGTGGCAACCTAACTACATGTCATAGTGGCAACTTAACTACATGTCATACGGGCAACCTAACTACATGTCATAGTGGAAACCTAACTACATGTCATAGTGGCAACTTAACTACATGTCATAGTGGCAACCTAACTACATGTCATAGTGGCAACTTAACTACATGTCATAGTGGCAACTTAACTACATGTCATAGTGGCAACCTAACTACATGTCATAGGGGAAACTTAGTGGGTCAGGGATCCAGACAAGGTTATCTGTATACAGTATGCGGGGTAAGTAAGAGGACGTCACTGTGTTGGGCTCCTGAGTGGCGCACCGGTCTAAGGCACTGCATCTCAGTGCAAGAGGTGTCATGACAGTCCCTGGCTCCATCAGATAGAATCCATAGCAAGCAGTGCACTGGGTTAGTCAGATTTGATTGAATATAACAGAACAGATGAACTGAAATGACATTCACTCTCACAGGACGGGAAGCCATCCGCATAATGAAAAAGCAAAAACAGGTTTAGAAATGTTTGCAAATTTATAAAAAATACAAAACATAAATACCTTATTTACATAAGTATTCAGACCCTTTGCTATGAGATTCGAAATTGAGCTCCGGTGCATCTGGTTTCCATTGATCATCCCTGAGATGTTTCTACAACTTGATTGGAGTCCACCTGTGGTAAATTCAATTGATTGGACATGATTTGGAAAGGCACACACCTGTCTATATAAGATCCCACAGTTGACAGTGCATGTCGGAGCACAAACCAAGCTATGAGGTCGAAGGAGTTGTCCGTAGAGCTCCGAGACAGGATTGTGTCAAGGCACAGATCTGGAGAAGGGTACAAAAATGTTTTTGCAGCATTGAAGGTCCCCAAGAACACAGTGGCTATCATTCATAATTGGAAGAAATTAGGAACCACCAAGACTCTTCCTAGAGCTGGCCGCCCAGCCAAACTGAGCCATCAGGGGCGGCGGGCATTGATCAGGGAGGTGACCAAGAACCCGATGGTCACTCTGACAGAGCTCCAGAGTTCCTCAGTGAAGATGGGAGAACCTTCCAGAAGGACAACCATCTCTGCCACACTTGACCAATCAGGCGTTATGGTAGAGTGGCCAGACGGAAGCCACTTCTCAATAAAAGGCACATGACAGCCGCTTGGAGTTTGCCAAAAGGCACCTAAAGGACTCTCAGACCATAATAAACAAGATTCTCTGGACTGATGAAACCAAGATTGAACTCTTTGGCCCGAATGCCAAGTTTTACGTCATGAGGATACCTGGCACCATGCCTACGGCGAAGCATGGTGGTGGCAGCATCATGCTGTGGGGATGTTTTTCAGCGGCAGGGACTGGGAGAATCATAAGGATCGAGGGAAAAATGAGAGAGATCCTTGATGAAAACCTGCTCCAGAGTGCTCAGAACCTTAGACTGGGGCAAATGTTCACCTTCCAACAGGACAACAACCCTAAGCACACAGCCAAGACAACACAGGAGTTGCTTTGGGACAAGTCTCTAAATGTCCTTGAGTGGCCCAACCAGAGCCTGGACTTGAACCAGATCTAACATCTCTGGAGGGACCTGAAAATAGCTGTGCAGCAACGCTCCTCATCCAACCTGTAATCAAGGCTGTAATCACTGCCAAAGGCGCTTCAACAAAGTACTGAGTAAAGGGGCCGAATACTTTCTGAAACCACTGTATAAAACTGCACATTTTCCTCTCTGCCCCATGGTAAATTGTGACATAATTTGCAGGAAATTAGCTTTAAAATAGCAACATTTTCTCTCAAACTCAGTCCCGTGTGGCTCAGTTGGTAGAGCGTGGTGTTTGCAACGCCAGCGTTGTGGGTTTGATTCCCACGGGGGACCAGTACGGAGAAAAAATGGATGAAATGTATGCATTCACTACTGTAAGTTGCTCTGGATAAGAGCGTCTGCTAAATGACTAAAATGTAAATGGTAAAATTGCAGTACATTTGCGTAAATGCTAATATCGGTCCCATGACTTGAATGGGATTTGTGCAACAAATGTTAAAACATTAGCATTTGGAAACAGTGCCAGGGAAACTCAACCAAAGAATGTGTTGCTGTCATACCTTGTCCATAAGCATGGGTAGGCAACCCTGTTCCTGGAGTGCTGCAGGTACTGCAGGATTTTGTTCCAACTAGGCACCATAGGCTAGCACTGCCCCCTTGTGGGAAAAATGTATACTGAATGTGCACAATCTTCCACTGTAATCGTCTTTAATTAAAGCATTGAGCATTAAGACCATAACACACGCATCCACACCTCCTACCCACATGTAAAACTGTGATAAACAGGAAAACATGTACACCCACGTGCCCACATACACCACCCCCTGGTTGATGCTTATTTATAAAACCCTGTTAGGCCTCACTCCCCCCATCTGAGATATCTACTGCAGCCCTCATCCTCCACATACACCACCCCCTGGTTGATGCTTATTTATAAAACCCTCTTAGACCTCACTCCCCCCTATCTGAGATATCTACTGCAGCCCTCATCCTCCACATACACCACCCCCTGGTTGATGCTTATTTATAAAACCCTGTTAGACCTCACTCCCCCCATCTGAGATATCTACTGCAGCCCTCATCCTCCACATACACCACCCCCTGGTTGATGCTTATTTATAAAACCCTGTTAGGCCTCACTCCCCCCATCTGAGATATCTACTGCAGCCCTCATTCTTCACATACACCACCCCCTGGTTGATGCTTATTTATAAAACCCTGTTAGGCCTCACTCCCCCCATCTATCTACTGCAGCCCTCATCCTCCACATACACCACCCCCTGGTTGATGCTTATTTATAAAACCCTGTTAGACCTCACTCCCCCCATCTGAGATATCTACTGCAGCCCTCATCCTCCACATACACCACCCCCTGGTTGATGCTTATTTATAAAACCCTGTTAGGCCTCACTCCCCCCATCTATCTACTGCAGCCCTCATCCTCCACATACACCACCCCCTGGTTGATGCTTATTTATAAAACCCTCTTAGACCTCACTCCCCCCATCTGAGATATCTACTGCAGCCCTCATCCTCCACATACACCACCCCCTGGTTGATGCTTATTTATAAAACCCTCTTAGACCTCACTCCCCCCTATCTGAGATATCTACTGCAGCCCTCATCCTCCACATACACCACCCCCTGGTTGATGCTTATTTATAAAACCCTCTTAGACCTCACTCCCCCCATCTGAGATATCTACTGCAGCCCTCATTCTTCACATACAATACCCGTTCTGTCAGTCACATTCTGTTAAAGGTCCCCAAAGCACACACATCCCTGGGTCGCTCCTCTTTTCAGTTCGCTGCAGCTAGCGACTGGAACGAGCTGCAACAAACACTCATACTGGACAGTTTTATCTCAAGCTCTTCATTCAAAGACTCAATCATGGACACTCTTACTGACAGTTGTGGCTGCTTTGCGTGATGTATTGTTGTCTCTACCTTCTTGCCCTTTGTGCTGTTGTCTGTGCCCAATAATGTTTGTACCATGTTATGATGCTACCATGGTGTTGTTATGTTGTGTTGCTACCATTCTGTCTTGTCATGTGTTGCTGCCTTGCTATGTTGTTGT
The DNA here is from genome assembly GCF_901001165.1 of Salmo trutta. NCBI lineage: Eukaryota > Metazoa > Chordata > Actinopteri > Salmoniformes > Salmonidae > Salmo > Salmo trutta. The sequence continues at coordinate 29,282,951 of NC_042976.1, read as the reverse complement.
CTTAGGTCTCTCTTTATGTAGTGTTGTCTCTCGTTGTGTTGCTACCATGCTATGTTATTATCTTAGGTCTCTTTATGTAGTGTTGTCTCTCGTTGTGTTGCTACCATGCTATGTTATTATCTTAGGTCTCTCTATGTAGTGTTGTCTCTCGTTGTGTTGCTACCATGCTATGTTATTATCTTAGGTCTCTCTATGTAGTGTTGTCTCTCGTTGTGTTGCTACCATGCTATGTTATTATCTTAGGTCTCTCTATGTTGTGTTGTCTCTCGTCGTGATGTGTGTTTTGTCCTATATTTATATTTTATTTTTAATCCCAGTCCCCGTCCCCGCAGGAGGCCTTTTGGTAGGTCGTCATTGTAAGCAAGAATTTGTTCTTAACTGACTTGCCTAGTTAAATGAAGGTTAAATAAAATAAAAATGTTAAAGAGAAAAATAACAAGCCTTTATTGGAAGCTAGTAATAATATACTTACATCACAAAAGAACCTGAATTTTAAAAAATCGAGAGAAATATGAAATGAACAACTGAACCCAGAGCCAGGGTGGAAATAAAGAGACAGGAATGTAGTTCAAATATCACCTCCATAACTGCATCACCTCACGCAAATACTGCAGCATCTGTTTTAGGAAAACTAAAGACATACAGTATATACATACAAATACATCCCTGCTAAAGTGAATAGATCATAACATCTCTGGGTCCATGGTCATACATAACATTACACATGAATGATTGTACATGAAGTCAACAAGTACAGAAAAATAGTACAAAGTTCAAACAACCCAACCATTGGTGTAAACAACCTGCCCCAGACAGACAGGCCTGTATAAAAGAGCTGCACTGTGAGGGGCCTCTCTGCTTTAAATACTTTCAACCAACAAACTATTCAATACAGACTTATTCAATACATCTTGTTTCAATACAAGAAGAAAATGATCCAACACAAGTCATACTGTTTGGGTTGCAGTTTGGTTGTGGGCCAAACTCTCCTATCCTTAACCTGACCTACCCTGCGACCTTGGTTACTTTGCCAAAGCCTTCAAACAAAAAGACAGGATGTTGGTGAAGAGTACCTATCTCTTTGAATGTTGTCAATGTAACGCTTCTTCTTGGTAACCATTTCACACTGAGCAACCCAAATAGTCCTTTTTGGCCCATGCCCTGTCTTTAGCTGCCACTAGATGGCGATGTAACTTCATTGGTATCAAAGAAGCAAACAAGAATCTATAATGTGCTTTTAAGTCTTAAGATGAAGCTCACATTCGCATATCAGTTACATACAAATCTCAATGCAATGATTACTATTTAACTGAAAGATTCAAATTTACTGAGTCGTTAGTCTAGCGATTTACTGAGTCGTTAGTCTAGCGAGGATATTGTAATGTTGTAGCGTCCTCTGCAATAAAATGAAGTCAGAGAAACACTATTATTTTTAAGTAGATAAAAAAAAGTTCGAGACTTTCAATAATGAAGAAGCAAGGCAGATGGAAACGTCTCTAGTCGCACACTGTTTGTTTCTATACCTTAAAGTTAGCGGAAAACTATGTACCTGAAACCAGCTACGCTGCTTCAATCGCAGTATAAGCTACACTTAATCATTATTATCATCACAGACAAATAAGTAAATCAATTTAGTCAAAAGGGGAGGAAATTAATATATACTTATTTTAAGACTAAACCACAACCCCCACCACTTCTAAAAGTCTACATCATCTTCATCATCTTCTTCATTGTCGTTACTTAGAGGGTGTCAGGCAGGCGGTCACTTCCTCCTATCCACAGGAAACAGGAAGTGGTCACAGCTAGTCGGTCAGCGAGCACTCTGACGTCATTGAGCACTCTGACAGCGTGCGCTCGCGTGTGCTTCCCTGCCTCTCGCGCGTGGTGATGTAATTAAGCATGTCAATGGCGGTCACCACCCCGAATACCATCTGTCTAAGACAGGGCGAGCCATCCTCCATGTCTTAACAGAGAGAGAAAGAGAGGGAAGAGAGATGGTTATTACTACTATTGAGATAACAGACTGTGGAAAAGGTTTGTGACGAAAGGTGAATTAAGAGCAGTAGAACCACATCAATTCTGTCAAATTACTTCTCCAAGTTCAAGATTTTGTAGATGGGAATGTTTTCCACAAAGGAAGTTGGAAACTAACTTCCCAAGCTCTTTATCCAAGGATCCAATAGCTGGCCATTACGCTAAATCAAACCAATCGGTTTACAAGAAGTTATGTAACTTGCTTCCTGTTTTCGAGAGACAGGGTTAGGGTTAGGTCCCAACGAGAGTTTTCAGTGTAACATTTCTAGTGTTGATTCAGGAGTTAAATTAATAACCAGTGTTGAGTGTGTCAGTTTTACTCTGTTGAGAGTAAAACATTCCCATCAAAACCATACCCAACATTTCCCAGCATGCTCTACTGCAGCTAGATTTTTTAAAGATTGTTTTTTAAATCTGTGTTTTTGCTATGTACAGTACATTGACTGAATGATTGATTAATCTTATGCGACACAAAGATAAATAACATACATTTTTCTAAACTAATCCAATCAGTTAGATTTATTGCACCCGGTACTTAAATGGTTGTTCCAGTTTCAAATGGTTTATGTAGTTTCCTTTATCAGTGTTCCTAACTCTGACAGTCATTATGAATGCAGGTTGCAGGTGAATACAAATTCTAACTGTTAGATGTCTGAACTGGATTCCAATAAGAATTACATATAATTTTGCAAGCCAGCATAATGTGACTTGCAGGCCTGATGTGGCCTGTAAATCAAACATGGCCATCAAAGTAAGGCCTTATGATATATGTAACATATTGTCATAAACAGTTAGATTGTAATGATAACATTAGCCAAGAGTAGGAGCTCACTTGGTGAAGTCCACAGGACTGAAAAGAAATGAATTCAACAACCATGTCTGTGTCACTAACAAATAGAGTCATGGGTGGTAACTCTACAATTCACTCGAAAAGGCAAAGCACACTGGGAAATGATGTTGGGTATGTTGCTCAGTGGGGCCGTGGCTTTCAATGAATAATTTCTGGCCACCCAAGAGTGGAAGTGGTCTATGCTTATGTTGATTCAAGTTTGAGCATGTCTGCTGCCAGTTCTGAAGTCTTTGTACTGTAAATGCTTACATAGGAGCATGTCGCAATAATGACTTAGAGAGACACAAATATTTAGAGACTCAGGCCTCTTGGTGTAATGGTCAAAAATACAATATGATGGGTTATTGCATAACACCATTGGTGCAAACAATATACACTTCCTAGTGTTAAAAATACTTTATAAGCTGTTATTACATAATACTGAAAGTGTTAATTCCCTAACACTGAAAAAGTCTAACAGCATCAGCACTAAGCTCAGTGTTCATTTAACACTCAAAAGTGTGGACACGTATAGACACTGTCCCAGTGATAAATTGAATACTGCTGATTTAACACTGGAGAATGTGCGATATACCAACGAGTATAAACTAAATAAATGTTGAAAGTTCTTTGTCTTCTGATGAAGGTGTGGTGGTGGGTTGACAAAAATATTATGACCTATTAAGTCCCCTTATCTGTCCTTACACAACAGTCTGAGTATTGCACCATTCTGCTGGTGGCCAGGCACTTCCCAGGCACACAGTCACCAAAACACCACCGGTGGACTTTGACACCCAACACACACCTTGTTTACCTAGTAGACCACAACACTGCCAGGAAACAAAGCTGATGTAACAGGGCCTTAGAGCAAGATAATCAGATTCATAGAGAAACATGGGAAAAACACCAGCGAGGAAAAACAGCCGTCACGTTGCCTCTGGCTGGTCACCTTCAACAGAAGAGAGCAAGGCTGCATTCAGTGGGTTTTTACGTTCTGGAATGTTCAATTCAACGGAAATGGTGCTGTACTTAACAACCAATTGAAAAACGTGGAGGGTTGTGGGTTGGGGAACGCTGGCCACTGCCCTTTCAATATGTCACTCATTGCTTCAAGCCTCACCTCGCCACACCCACCAAACGGGCGCAAACGTTCCTCAAAGTCTGTTCAAGAACGTAAAAGAGAGTTTTAGGGAAATATGTCGTTCAGTACAAACCGTTCCGCAACGTAGCAAATGTTCAGGCGAACTGAACGCACCTCAGGTGTTTCTAAGACGGTTCGTCTCTACTGTCTGACAGAGGAAACTAGCGGTGGTAGAAAAAGGACAGAAGGAGCAAAGTGGGGGCTATAAAAGGTGGGAAGACAAAGATGGCGTTGGTGAGAAGATCTTTTTTTTAAAGGAGCGAGAGGAAAAACAGGATGAAGCAATACAAGAAGAGTAGGAGTGTGATAAGAGGAAGTGAGAGTGAGAAACAGGAAGACAGAAAGACGGGAAGATGAAGGTCGATAAAAGAGAGGAGACGAGGAAGGAGGGTAAACTTACATTGGATCTGCTCATGCACCACCAGGGCAAAGTGATCTGTTTCCAGGATACGGGACAGCTTTCCCAAGTTATCGCTCAGTCGCACCTGAGGACGACAAAATGACAATTAGGAAACCCTACTCAATGATGGCCTTTTTGTTTGAAAGCTATTTGTTTAGGAGGTTACGGTTGAGTGGAGGTATGAGGACATATAGGTGAGGTGACTGACCTGTTTGAATTGTTTGTAAAGCACCTTGGCGACAGGGTCAGAGGCCTTGACCTTCCCAGCCAGTACTGAAGACAACATATTGCCCAGGGTAACCATCCCTAGGATCACGCTACACAGACACAGATAGAGAGGATATGGTCATTATTATTATGACAACTGAATACAGGCAATGTTTTTTCAATACTAATCAATGTTTTGTCAATAACAATACTAATGTTTTGTCAACATTTGGCACATGGCCTCTATGACAACCAGGTAACTAGGGTAACCAGGTGAAATCGTACCCGGACTCGTCAACGACGGGTGCCTGGTCGAAGGCCTTCTCCTTGAGGATCTTGATGGTCTTCTTGATGTTGACGGAGGGCAGCACAGTGAGGGGGGAAAATAGGTTCAGACACTGCAGACTCACGTTCCACCACCAGGGTTTGGACACCATCAGGTCTTCTAGGGTTAGGAAGCCCTTATCACACATCCAGTTGTCACTCAGGAACTTAGACCTGGGGGGTAGGGGTTAGAACTGGGTTAGAACTGGGTTAGAATTGGTCCTACTGAAGTTAAATCACTGGTACCCCATAAAAAAAACCTTAGCAATTCTCCTTCATCCCAAACTTAACTCCCCCACATCATCCTCTTCCCCTCAACCTCCCTCCTCTTCCCCTCATCCCCCTCTTCTCTCCCGCTCCAGTTGCTTACATGTAGTTGCGGATGGAGTCAGGCAGGATGACGACACAGCGCTGGCCCTCCTTCAGCTCTGTGGCCATTCTAACTGCTGCAGCCATGGCCGTGCCTGAACTACCTCCTACACTTACAGACAGAGAGAGAGAGAGAGAGACACAGAGAGAGAGTGAGACCCAGAGAGAGACAGAGAGAGAGACCGAGAGAGAGAGAGAGCTAGACCATACAGTACTACACAGAGACACACTATTAGATAATTATGCTTTTTGGGAGCACCAGTCATTGTGTGTGACGTCAACCTACCGCAGAGAAGCCCCTCCTCCCTGATCAGCATGCGTGACATGGCAAAAGACTCATCATCATTGGACTTATACCACCTGTCAATTACCTGCAAAACAGAGAAACATTCATATGCATTCTACCATAGCACACAGATACAACATACAGTATGTATAGATAATGAGTCATTTTCCTTCCACAATTTGAACACACTTGAGTTTGAGCTGTCATACTGTATATTATTGTAGATCTTACTGTATACAGAATAGAAAACCCAGCATCACCACAGTCTCACACACAGCTCATCTCAGGAGGTCACACACTCACAGATCTGTCCAGTACAGTAGGGATGAAGTCATATCCAATGCCCTCCACCTCGTACTGGGTCTTATCTGTTTTGTTCAGCTCCTCTGGCTCAGCCAGTATAGAACCCTCAGGGTCCACACCCACGATCTACACAACACAGAACAACAATGTTAACTAACCATTCCATCAATAGGCCAAAATAACACGGTAATAAATACATCACACACAAAGGTAAAGCAAAGGCAAGTGAGGCAACTGTTTGATCTTTACTTTATCAATTTGAGATACATTTTATGGCTTTATTTATCAGTGGCAGGCTTAATATTATTTTAGGATCCAACTTCATGGCTTAGCTCAATACGTTACACTACATGACCAAAAGTATGTGGACACCTGCTCGTCAAACATCTCATTCCAAAATCATGCCCATTAATATGGAGGTGGTCCCCCTTTTGCTGCTATAACAGCCTCCACTCTTCTGGGAAGCCTTTCCACTAGTTTGTTGGAACATTACTGCAGGGACTTGCTTCCATTCAGCCAGAAGAGCATTAGTGTGGTCAGCATTGATGTTGGGCGATTACGCCTGGCTCGCAGTCGGAGTTCCAATTCCCCCCAAAGGTGTTCGATTGGGTGGAGGTCAGGGCTCTGTTCAGGCCAGTCAAGTTCTTCCACACCGTTCTCGACATAACATTTCTGTATGGACCTCGCTTTGTGCGCGGGGGCATTGTCATGCGGAAACAGGAAAGGGCGTCCGCAAACTGTTGCCACAAAGTTGGAAGCACAGAATCGTCTAGAATGTCATTGTATGCTGTAGTGTTAGGGGCCAAGCCCGAACCATGAAAAACAGCCTTTTTGAAAAACAACCATTATTTATCCTCCACCAAACTTTACAGTTGGCACTATGCATTAGGGCAGGTAGCATTCTCCTGGCATCCGCTAAACCCAGATTCGTCTGTCAGACTGCCAGATGGTGTAGCGTGATTCATCACTCCAGAGAACATTTCCACTGCTTCAGAGTCCAATGGCGGCAGGCTTTACACCACTCCAGCCAACGCTTGGCATTGCACATGGTGATCTTAGGCTTGTGTGCGGCTGCTCGGCCATGGAAAGCCATTTCATGAAGCTCCTGACGAACAGTTATTGTGCTGATGTTGGCGGTCCTGTTCTGTGAGCTTGTGTGGCTTACAACTTCACGGCTGAGCCGTTGTTGCTCCTAGACGTTTTGTCTTCGCAATAACAGCACTTACAGTTGACCGGGGCAGCTCTAGCTGGCCAGAAATTTGACGAACTGACTTGTTGGAAAGGTGGCGTCCTATGACAGTGCCACGTTGAAAGTCACTGAGCTCTTCAGTAAGGCCATTCTACTGCCAATGTTTGTCTATGGAGATTGCATGGCTGTGTGCTCGATTTTATACACCAGTCAGCAACAGGTGTGGCTGAAATACCCTGTGGGTCTTAAATTGACGTTGTTGCTAAAAACGTTCAGCTAAATTAATTTGGAATTGTCTCTCCAAGACAAAGTACACAGGGCAGGGCAATAACATGCAAGTCAGATTGCCTTATAGATCTCTACCTTGATGTTGGGGCATCTCTCCTTCAGCTTGCGGGCGATACCAGTGATGGTGCCACCTGTGCCAGCTCCTGCCACCAACATGTCCACCTTACCTGCAAGAGCAGAGTGGCACAGAAAGATTTATCTATTAGTACAGTAGTAGGAAAAGGGTATTCTTCACTCAATTTCTCTATCACACACACACACACATACCATCGCACTGCTCCAGGATCTCCTCGGCAGTGGTGTCGTAGTGGGCCAGGGGGTTGCTAGGGTTACGGTACTGGTCCAGGATATGAGAGTTGGGAATCTCATTCTTCAGACGCCAAGCCACGCCCACGTGGGATTCCGGCGAATCAAAGCGGGCGGCGGTTGGGGTACGCACGATCTCCGCCCCCAAGGCTCTAAGCACATCCACCTGAGGAACACAAGACCAGATTATAGTTAGTTACATAACAAATGCCTATGCATGGACACACAGACACAACCGTACACGAGTGCACAAACACACAGCAGCCTCGCCTTTTCCATGCTCATCTTCTCAGGCATGACGATGATGCAGCGATAGCCTTTAACTGCAGAGGCCAGGGCCAGACCAATACCTGCAGCACAAAGAGAGAGAGAGAGAGGACAGGTGTGAATACAGGTGTGAATACCTGCAGGTCATGTCAGCAGTACAGACCATACTGCACAACACAGGGCTACAGTGGATCCTAATGTCAAAGGTAGGCTGGGAGGTCTCAGTGATCACACCAGGCAAAACTCATTTTAAACACACACACACGTGTACACATAAACATAAATCCTTTGACTGGGGTGTAATCTTTCTGCTGTGAGTCACATAGCCAGTTCCACAGAGAGGGCCTTGTCTGTCTGTCTCTCTCTCTCTCTCTCTCATGCGTCTCACACACACTTGTACCTGTGTTGCCAGAGGTGGGCTCGATGATGGTGTCTCCTGGTTTGAGGATCCCATCTCTCTCTGCATCCACCACCATCCTTAGACTGATACGGTCCTTCACACTGCCCCCTGCGTTAAAGAACTCACACTTGGCCACTACACACACACACACACACACACACACACACACACACACAGAAAGAAAAAGAAACAGGGTGGTAACGTGTGAGGAAATGTTGAATAATGAATATGTACTGCGCTGGCTCATGTTACCGTTTACTTAAGCGTAACAACATATGTGCAAAACAAACCAATTTAGAAAACACTTAAGATCTTTTAATACCACAGAAAGGACTGAAACTAAAATCCCCCTATGTACAAGCTAACTATAAAGCCCCTTAACAACACAAGGGATTACAGTAGAAGTTGCCCCAGGCAGGGGGGATCATGGGAAGAGACTGAGCCCCCATGAGCCGATTTGGAAAATGGGGGGGGGGGTCATACAAAGGTCCGCACACATACCACACCCACTCTCCCTTTCACACGTACACAAGTACAATAGCCGATTGGCACAGATTCCAAACTGCCCCAAATCCACTATGGACAGCCAAAAAGTAAATCTGAATCACGTGAAAATCCATGGAAGTACCATGGAAACAGGCCTCTTTGTCCCACTAAGCCATGTGAATCAACCAGAGATTGACTCTAAACAATCAGGCCCATAAAAAACAGTCACTGGCGAGAGGGGAAGGATTTAGACCGAGGACCGTGACATGGTTCACATGCAGTGAACTCAAAACACCCCCGACATGGAGGGTGGTACCAAACGGCACTATTATTAAGTCTAATATTACTGTACTTTACCGGTCATTGGTCAACTGTACCAATTCATCAGAGAAAAAAACGTGGGTCTGTCTGAGCTAGCTAGTCGCCGTGCAGAATAACTGGTCTTTAACAAGAACAACAGATGCTATTAGGTAATGACGGGAACATTTCCCTCAGAATCGACATCCTGACTTCCCAAGACTTCCCAAACCTTGTGACCGTCACAATCCTGCCTAGTGGCACCTGATACAAGACCTCGCCCCTCTCCTGCCACCCCTCCCACCCCACCTTGCTACAGTGGCCCTCAGAAGGTCACCTATTCCCACAGAGCAGAGGGTCTTTCCGGTTACCATACCCCCCTCCACCCAGAGTGGAATAACCTACTTCAGACAAGACCCCTACCATCACACACTGAAGCCTAGTGGACTGTAACGTCAGGAAAGGAGGCTATGTGATACCCTTAGGTTTACTTTGAAGTAATGACAGTATAATAAAGGGGAAGCGTTCACAGCTAAACTGTACTACAGGAGGAGTCTAGAGAGCCTCCTCTACCTCGCTTTTGCACTCTTCTTTAGTCAATTATTTCATTCTCCCTCACTTCTATTTTATCCCTCTGTCTTTATTTCATTGCCATGTACCCATTTCTTTGTCCTTCTCCCTCTCTCAATTTCTCCTAACCCTCACTCCTTCCTCTCTCTCGATCCCTCCCTCTTTGTCATGTCCTCTACTACTGGATTTATGGATTTATGCTTTAAAACATATAACTGCTCTGGGGAAGACAGCTGATCGTCCACAATTTGTAAATCAAACACACTTGCACAGTTTTTTGGGGGAGAACATAAAATGTGAGTTAAAAATGACACAGCCAGATAAGTTACTGTATTTCCATCATGTTGACACAAACAAGGAAGTGCAAATACAGACATTGCCTTTATCTGGTTGTCTTTTGGCTAGTGTCAATATGCATAGTGGGTGCCATGCTGTGTGTGTTGACTGTGTGTCATGCCTTCAAGGTTGACTGGGTGTGTCATAACATGACTGTGTGTGTATGTGTAAATACTCACAGAGTTCACACTTAAGGCCAAAGGCTTTGGGGATCTTGTTCATGCGGACCAGAGGTGTGTCTCCGATCTTCCCGAGGATGTTGGGTAGAATGCTGGGGGCTTCAGTCCTGAGAGGCGAGTATGGGATGGAAACTCAGTTAATATACACAGAAAGAACATGGATCATTCCCAAATAGCAAAGGAAACAAGGCAACAAAAACAAATCAAATGAAATTGTATTTGTCAAATGCTCTGCAAACATGGGTACATTTGCTCCAAAGTACACTATATATAAAAAGGTATGTGGACACCACTTCAAATTAGTGTATTCGGCTATTTCAGCCACACCTGTTGTTGACAGGTGTATAAAATTGTGCACTCTGCCATGCAATCTCCATAGTCAAACATTGGCAGTAGCATGGCCTTACTAAAGAGCACAGTGACTTTCAACGTGGCACCGTCATAGGATGCTACCTTTCCAACAAGTTAGTTCGTCATACTTCTGGCCAGCTAGAGCTGCCCCGGTCAACTGTAAGTACTGTTATTGCGAAGACGAAACGTTTAGGAGCAACAACGGCTCAGCCGCGAAGTGGTAAGCCACACAAGCTCACAGAACAGGACTGCTAACGTCAACACAAGAACTGTTCGTCAGGAGTTTCATGAAATGGTTTTCCATGGCCGAGCAGCCGCACACAAGCCTAAGATCACCATGAGCAATGCCAAGCGTCGGCTGGAGTGGTATAAAGCTTGCCGCCATTGGACTCTAGAGAAGTGGAAACATGTTCTCTGGAGTGATGAATCACGCTTCACCATCTGGCAGTCTGACAGACGAACCTGGGTTTGGCGGATGCCAGGAGAATGTTACCTGTCCCAATGCATAGTGCCAACTGTAAAGTTTGGTGAAGGAGGAATAATAGTCTGGGGCTGTTTTTCATGGTTCGGGTTAGGCCCCTTAGTTCCAGTGAAAGGAAATTTTAACGTTACGGCATACAATGATATTCTAGACGATTCTGTGCTTCCAACTTTGTGACAACAGTTTGGGGAAGGCCCTTTCCTGTTTCAGCATGACAATGCCCCCATGCACAAAGCGAGGTCCATACAGAAATGTTTTGTCGAGATCAGTATGGAAGAACTTGACTGGCCTGCACAGAGCCCTGACCTCAACCCCATCAAACACCTTTGGGATGAATTGGAACGCCGACTGCGAGCCAAACTTCATCGCCCAACATCAGTCCCCGCAGCAATGTTCCAACGTCTAGTGGAAAGCCTTCCCAGAAAAGTAGAGGATGTTATAGCAGCAAAGGGGGAACTAACTCCATATTAATGCCCATGATTTTGGAATGAGATGTTCGACGAGCAGGTGTCCACATACCTTTGGTCATGTAGTGTATCTTCTTGAATGTTGTTACAGTTTTGTAATTTGGAAACTTGTGTAATTTGGCTACTTTTGTAACAGGGTAACCTCTGTATCATGAAATCTTTGGGACAGAATTTTGTAACATGGTACTGTAGCCTATGGATTCTGTTTGTCAGTGAGACAAACACGCCTGTGCATGTGGCAGGCAGCACTGAGTGGTTGATAACTTATATAATAACTCTCCTTCCGTGGCCTCCAACTGCTCTTAAACGCAAGTAAAACTAAATGCATGCTCTTCAACCGATCGCTGCCCGCACCCGCCCGCCCGTCCAGCATCACTACTCTGGACGGTTCTGACTTAGAATACGTGGACAACTACAAATACCTGGGTGTCTGGTTAGACTGTAAACTCTCCTTCCAGACTCACATTAAGCATCTCCAATCCAAAATTAAATCTAGAATCAGCTTCCTATATCGCAACAAAGCCTCCTTCACTCATGCTGCCAAACATACCCTCGTAAAACTGACTATCCTACCGATCCTCGACTTCGGTGATGTCATCTATAAAATAGCCTCCAACACTCTACTCAACAAACTGGATGCAGTCTATCACAGTGCCATCCGTTTTGTCACCAAAGCCCCATACACTACCCACCATTGCGAACTGCACGCTCTCGTTGGTTGGCCCTCGCTTCATACTCGTCGCCAAACCCACTGGCTACAGGTCATCTACAAGTCTCTGCTAGGTAAAGCCCCGCCTTATCTCAGCTCACTGGTCACCATAGCAGCACCCACCCGTAGCACGCGCTCCAGCAGGTATATCTCTCTGGTCACCCCCCAAAGCCAATTCTTCCTTTGGTCGTCTTTCCTTCCAGTTCTCTGCTGCCAATGACTGGAACGAACTGCAAAAATCTCTGAAGCTGGAGAATCATATCTCCCCCACTAGCTTTAAGCACCAGCTGTCAGAGCAGCTCACAGATCACTGCACCTGTACATAGCCCATCTGTAAACAGCCCATCTATTTACCAACCTCATCCCCATACTGTATTTATTTATTTATCTTGCTCCTTTGCACCCCAGTATCTCTACTTGCACATTCATCTTCTGCACATCTACCATTCCAGTGTTTAATTGCTATATTGTAATTACTTCACCACCATGGCCTATTTATTGCCTTAACTCCCTTATCTTACCTCATTTGCACTCACTGTATATAGACTTTTTGTTTTCTTTTGTTCTACTGTATTATTGACTGTATGTTTTCTTTATTCCATGTGTAACTCTGTGTTGTTGTATGTGTCGAATTGCTATGCTTTATCTTGGCCAGGTCACAGTTGTAAATGAGAACTTGTTCTCAACTAGCCTACCTGGTTAAATAAAGGTGAAATAAAATAAAAATAAATAACAACTTATATTTATTGAGTGGAGAGACTACAGTGTCAAACAGCCAGACTGTGCCAGAGAAATGCACACGCACATACCCTTTTCCTTAGGCCAAAATGCCAGCTCACTTCAGTGTTGCTGGAAACAATCCTAAAATTGCCATGTCATGGTGAAACACCAAACATCTTTGGCCCAACCCTTCCTCATTCCTGGGTCCTCTCTGTGGCTCTGGCCCTTTCAGGTCTGTCATTACGCAGGAAAATGGAGCCAGGCTAAATATCAAATTCTTGCAAGTCAAAACAACATCCTGCTTTTAATGTTGTTGCTCAACAAAACGAGACACAAAAGCACATGGGGCTGGGCTATCTTGGTTCTTTTTTCTCTGCTCAAGTGAAGCAAGCTGGTGACTATATCTTAGCTACAAAGCAAGGGAAATTAGTGGAGTCAGGGAACTATGTAAACTATACAGTGCATTCGGAAAGTACTCAGACCCCTTGACTTTTTCCATATTTTGTTACGTTACAACCCTATTCTAAAATGGATTAAATAAAATAAAAATCCTCATCAATCTACACACAATACCCCATAATGACAAAGCAAAAACAGGTTGATAGAAATGTTTGCAAATGTATTAAACATATAAAACACATACCTTATTTACATAAATATTCAGACCCTTTGCTATGAGACTCAAAATTGAGCTCAAGTGCATCCTGTTTCCACTGATCATCCTTGAGATGTTTCTACAACTTGCTTGGAGTCCACCTGTGGTAAATTCAATTTAATGGACATGATTTAGAAAGGCACACACCTGTCTATATAAGGTCCCATAGTTGACAGTGCATGTCAGAGCAAAAACCAAGCCATGATGTCGAAGGAATTGTCTGTAGTCCTCCGATATCTGGGGAAGGGTACCAAAACATTTCTGCAGCATTGAAGGTCCCCAAAAACACAGTGGCCTCCATCATTCATAAATGAAGAAGTTTGGAACCACCAAGACTCTTCTTAGAGCTGGGCGCCCGGTCAAACTGAGCAATTGGGGGAGAAGGGCCTTGGTCAGGGAGGTGACCAAGAACCCAATTGTCACATTTTGACAGAGCTCCAGAGTTCCTTTGTGGAGGTGGGAGAACTTTCCAGAAGGACAACCATCTCTGCAGCACTCCACCAATCAGGCCTTTATGGTAGAGTGGCCAGACGTAAGCATCTCCGCAGCAAAATGCAAATGACAGCCCGCTTGGAGTTTGCCAAAAGGCACCTAAAGGACTCACACCATGACAAACAAGATTCTCTGGTCAGATGAAACCAAGATTGAACTCTTTGGCTTGAATGCCAAGCGTCACGTCATGAGGAAACCTGGCACCATCCCTACGGTGAAGCATGGTGGTGGCAGCATCATCCTGTGGGGATTGAATTCAGCGGCAGGGACTGGGAGACTAGTTAGGATCGAGAGAAAGATGAACGGAGCAAAGTACAGAGAGATCCTTGATGAAAACCTGCTTCCAGAGCGCTCAGGACCTCAGACTGGGGCGAAGGTTCACCTTTCAACAGGACAATGACCCTAAGCACGCAGTTAAGACAACACAGGAGTGGCTTCGGGACAAGTCTCTGAATGTCCTTGAGTGGCCCAGCTAGAGCCCAGACTTGAACCCGATTGAACATCTCTGGAGAGACCTGAAAATAGCTGTGTAACGATGCTCCCCATCCAACCTGACAGAGTTTGAGAGGATCTGCAGAGAAGAATGGGAGAAACTACCTAAATACAGGTGTGCCAAGTATGTAGCGTCATACCCAAGAAGACTTTAGCCTGTAATCGCTGCCAAAGGTGCTTTAACAAAGTACTGAGTAAATGGTCTGAATCCTTATGTAAATGTGATATTTCAGTTTCTTATTTTGAATACAATTTCTAAAAAACAGTTTTTTCTTTGTCATTATGGTGTATTGTGTGTAGATTGATGAGGAAAACATTTGTTTTTATCCATTTTAGAATAAGGCTGTAACGTAACTAAATGTGGAAAAAGTCAACAGGTCTGAATAGTTTCCGAATGCACTGTGTGTGTTCAAAGAGGAGGGAGGATCAGCAGAATGTGGAAATACTCTGGTTCTGCTATGGAGATGTGACTCACAGTTCAGAGCGGCAGTGAGGGGACTCTACGGAAGACCCGCCCAGTTTCCAAGTGCATTTGCTGGGCAAGTCGGGACGGATCCACTGCCTCTCCTCCACGCCTGCGGCTGTCTTCTCTAGATCGTTCTCCCCCTCGTGCCCGTTCACATGGACCGACCCATTCTGGGCCTTACGGCCAGCACCGTCCCCGTTCACTTGAGCCGATCCATTCATGGAGAGCTTGTGGACGTTCAACATGGCTTCTCCGTTGACCTTGGACCCCCCCTTCAAAATGGCAGCCACTCCGTTGGCCTGTGCGTTGCTGAGCTTGGCTGTGTTGGGGCAGACGGAGGGCACGGCGCCCACAGAGTCTGTGCTGGAGAGAACCGACGACATGGCTCACCTGAGAGAGAGAGGACGGAGGGAGAAGAGACATTTTTTACATTTTACATTTTAGTCATTTAGCAGACGCTCTTATCCAGAGCGACTTACAGTAGTGAATGCATACATTTCATAATTGTTTTCTCCGTACTGGTCCCCCGTGGGAATCGAACCCACAACCCTGGCGTTGTAAACACAATGCTCTACCAACTGAGCCACAGTCGTAGTAAAATGTACTACCCTTCTCAGCTAATATGCAGATCTATGAAAAATAACACACCCAATGTGGTTACATTCCATTTATTTATACATTATTACCATTCCTGTCCTTACATAACAAGGACAAGCCAAGATATGTTCAGGTGAATACTGCCAGGGAGAATAGAACGCTCCCCCAACAGGCCTACACACTGCAGCCCAGACTTCCACACAGGTTGCCTATATAGGCTACGCACTGCAGAGACTAGAGTGTAAAGCACGAAACCTCGGTCTCTGCCTGTGGGTCTCTTTTAAAAGGTCCGATTAGCCTAGCTCTGCATACACAGACACACACGACTTATCCTGATTACTCTATTGGATAACAATGACAACTCTCCCTTTCTGTACAGCTTGAACAAATAAGCAAAGTACTTTTGAAATAGCAGTCTTCTCAGGGATTGCAGGTGGGAACGATCGTGTAGAAAACCTAACAGGTCAAAATGGACGAAATGCACAGCAACTTTGACCAAACAAATGTCCAATGTGGGGAACAATGCTCTGTCCAGGGTTCATTTGTACATTCTGTTCATACTCAACTGGATTGGCCATCTGTATTCAAGAGCACTAACATTCAAGAGCACTAAAACAAGCAAAACTCAACTGTATCATTTTAAGGCTCTTGCATTTCTGAATGTTTTAAAAGCCTTCACATCCCTACTCACGTGACTGACAGACCATGATATGTGATAATCAGTAATCACATATGAAGTAAAAGGGTCCAGGAAAGTAAGACATTCTTACTAAATTGATGGAGTTCAAACTCATAAATCGAGACAATCTCGTACAGATCCCAACGCACTTAACATTTTCTTAGCTTGCAAACACCCAATCTCCTACTAATCTCACTACAACCCCCCTCCAGGTCTGTGTTCTCCTACTAATCTCACTACAACCCCCCTCCAGGTCTGTGTTCTCCTACTAATCTCATTACAACCCCCTCCAGGTCTGTGTTCTCCTACTAATCTCACTGCAACCCCCCTCCAGGTCTCTGTTCTCCTACTAATCTCATTACAACCCCCCTCCAGGTCTGTGTTCTCCTACTAATCTCACTACAACCTCCTCCAGGTCTCTGTTCTCCTACTAATCTCACTACAACCCCCTCCAGGTTTCTGTTCTCCTACTAATCTCATTACAACCCCCTCCAGGTCTGTGTTCTCCTACTAATCTCATTACAACCCCCTCCAGGTCTGTGTTCTCCTACTAATCTCATTACAACCCCCTCCAGGTCTGTGTTCTCCTACTAATCTCATTACAACCCCCTCCAGGTCTCCGTTCTCCTACTAATCTCATTACAACCCCCCTCCAGGTCTGTGTTCTCCTACTAATCTCACTACAACCCCCTCCAGGTCTCTGTTCTCCTACTAATCTCATTACAACCCCCTCCAGGTCTCTGTTCTCCTACTAATCTCACGACAACCCCCTCCAGGTCTCTGTTCTCCTACTAATCTCATTACAACCCCCTCCAGGTCTGTGTTCTCCTACTAATCTCATTACAACCCCCTCCAGGTCTGTGTTCTCCTACTAATCTCATTACAACCCCCTCCAGGTCTCTGTTCTCCTACTAATCTCATTACAACCCCCTCCAGGTCTGTGTTCTCCTACTAATCTCATTACAACCCCCTCCAGGTCTCTGTTCTCCTACTAATCTCATTACAACCCCCTCCAGGTCTCTGTTCTCCTACTAATCTCATTACAACCCCCTCCAGGTCTGTGTTCTCCTACTAATCTCATTACAACCCCCTCCAGGTCTCTGTTCTCCTACTAATCTCACTACAACCCACCTCCAGGTCTGTGTTCTCCTACTAATCTCATTACAACCCCCTCCAGGTCTCTGTTCTCCTACTAATCTCATTACAACCCCCTCCAGGTCTCTGTTCTCCTACTAATCTCATTACAACCCCCTCCAGGTCTCTGTTCTCCTACTAATCTCATTACAACCCCCTCCAGGTCTGTGTTCTCCTACTAATCTCATTACAACCCCCTCCAGGTCTCTGTTCTCCTACTAATCTCATTACAACCCCCTCCAGGTCTGTGTTCTCCTACTAATCTCATTACAACCCCCTCCAGGTCTGTGTTCTCCTACTAATCTCATTACAACCCCCTCCAGGTCTCTGTTCTCCTACTAATCTCATTACAACCCCCTCCAGGTCTCTGTTCTCCTACTAATCTCATTACAACCCCCTCCAGGTCTCTGTTCTCCTACTAATCTCATTACAACCCCCTCCAGGTCTCTGTTCTCCTACTAATCTCATTACAACCCCCTCCAGGTCTGTGTTCTCCTACTAATCTCACTACAACCCCCTCCAGGTCTGTGTTCTCCTACTAATCTCATTACAACCCCCTCCAGGTCTCTGTTCTCCTACTAATCTCACTACAACCCCCTCCAGGTCTCTGTTCTTCTACTAATCTCATTACAACTCCCTCCAGGTCTCTGTTCTCCTACTAATCTCACTACAACCCCCTCCAGGTCTCTGTTCTCCTACTAATCTCACTACAACCCCCCTCCAGGTCTGTGTTCTCCTACTAATCTCATTACAACCCCCTCCAGGTCTCTGTTCTCCTACTAATCTCACGACAACCCACCTCCAGGTCTCTGTTCTCCTACTAATCTCATTACAACCCCCCTCCAGGTCTGTGTTCTGCTACTAATCTCACTACAACCCCCTCCAGGTCTCTGTTCTCCTACTAATCTCATTACAACCCCCTCCAGGTCTCTGTTCTCCTACTAATCTCACGACAACCCCCCTCCAGGTCTCTGTTCTCCTACTAATCTCATTACAACCCCCTCCAGGTCTGTGTTCTCCTACTAATCTCATTACAACCCCCTCCAGGTCTGTGTTCTCCTACTAATCTCATTACAACCCCCTCCAGGTCTCTGTTCTCGTACTAATCTCATTACAACCCCCTCCAGGTCTGTGTTCTCCTACTAATCTCATTACAACCCCCTCCAGGTCTCTGTTCTCCTACTAATCTCATTACAACCCCCTCCAGGTCTCTGTTCGCCTACTAATCTCATTACAACCCCCTCCAGGTCTGTGTTCTCCTACTAATCTCATTACAACCCCCTCCAGGTCTGTGTTCTCCTACTAATCTCATTACAACCCCCTCCAGGTCTGTGTTCTCCTACTAATCTCATTACAACCCCCTCCAGGTCTGTGTTCTCCTACTAATCTCATTACAACCCCCTCCAGGTCTGTGTTCTCCTACTAATCTCATTACAACCCCCTCCAGGTCTCTGTTCTCCTACTAATCTCATTACAACCCCCTCCAGGTCTCTGTTCTCCTACTAATCTCATTACAACCCCCTCCAGGTCTCTGTTCTCCTACTAATCTCATTACAACCCCCTCCAGGTCTCTGTTCTCCTACTAATCTCATTACAACCCCCTCCAGGTCTGTGTTCTCCTACTAATCTCACTACAACCCCCTCCAGGTCTGTGTTCTCCTACTAATCTCATTACAACCCCCTCCAGGTCTCTGTTCTCCTACTAATCTCATTACAACCCCCTCCAGGTCTCTGTTCTCCTACTAATCTCATTACAACCCCCTCCAGGTCTCTGTTCTCCTACTAATCTCATTACAACCCCCTCCAGGTCTCTGTTCTCCTACTAATCTCACTACAACCCCCTCCAGGTCTGTGTTCTCCTACTAATCTCATTACAACCCCCTCCAGGTCTCTGTTCTCCTACTAATCTCCTTACAACCCCCTCCAGGTCTCTGTTCTCCTACTAATCTCACTACAACCCCCTCCAGGTCTCTGTTCTCCTACTAATCTCACAACAACCCCCCTCCAGGTCTGTGTTCTCCTACTAATCTCATTACAACCCCCCTCCAGGTCTCTGTTCTCCTACTAATCTCACTACAACCCCCTCCAGGTCTGTGTTCTCCTACTAATCTCATTACAACCCCCTCCAGGTCTCTGTTCTCCTACTAATCTCATTACAACCCCCTCCAGGTCTCTGTTCTCCTACTAATCTCATTACAACCCCCTCCAGGTCTCTGTTCTCCTACTAATCTCATTACAACCCCCTCCAGGTCTGTGTTCTCCTACTAATCTCACTACAACCCCCTCCAGGTCTGTGTTCTCCTACTAATCTCATTACAACCCCCTCCAGGTCTCTGTTCTCCTACTAATCTCACTACAACCCCCTCCAGGTCTCTGTTCTCCTACTAATCTCCTTACAACCCCCTCCAGGTCTCTGTTCTCCTACTAATCTCACTACAACCCCCTCCAGGTCTCTGTTCTCCTACTAATCTCACAACAACCCCCCTCCAGGTCTGTGTTCTCCTACTAATCTCATTACAACCCCCCTCCAGGTCTCTGTTCTCCTACTAATCTCATTACAACCCCCCTCCAGGTCTCTGTTCTCCTACTAATCTCATTACAACCCCCCTCCAGGTCTCTGTTCTCCTACTAATCTCATTACAACCCCCTCCAGGTCTGTGTTCTCCTACTAATCTCATTACAACCCCCTCCAGGTCTCTGTTCTCCTACTAATCTCATTACAACCCCCTCCAGGTCTCTGTTCTCCTACTAATCTCATTACAACCCCCTCCAGGTCTGTGTTCTCCTACTAATCTCATTACAACCCCCTCCAGGTCTGTGTTCTCCTACTAATCTCATTACAACCCCCTCCAGGTCTGTGTTCTCCTACTAATCTCACTACAACCCCCCTCCAGGTCTCTGTTCTCCTACTAATCTCACTACAACCCCCCTCCAGGTCTGTGTTCTCCTACTAATCTCATTACAACCCCCTCCAGGTCTCTGTTCTCCTACTAATCTCACGACAACCCCCTCCAGGTCTCTGTTCTCCTACTAATCTCATTACAACCCCCCTCCAGGTCTCTGATCACTACTTTTTCCCCCTTTTCTGTCTCCCTCTCCTCCAACCCTAACCACTCAACCCCTACCCAGATGGTCTCCCTCTGCTCCAACCCTTGCCACTCAGCCCCTACCCAGATGGTCTCCCTCTCCTCCAACCCTAACCACTCATTCCCTACCCTGATGATCTCCCTGTCCTCCAACCCTAACCACTCAGCCCCTACCCTGATGATCTCCCTCTCCTCCAACCCTAGCCACTCAGGCCCTACCCTGATGATCTCCCTCTCCTCCAACCCTAGCCACTCAGCCCAACCCTGATGATCTCCCTCTCCTCCAACCCTAGCCACTCAGCCCCTACCCAGATGGTCTCCCTCTCCTCCAACCCTAGCCACTCATTCCCTACCCTGATGATCTCCCTCTCCTCCAACCCTAACCACTCAAATCCCATCCCTGATGGTATCCCTCTCCTCCAACCCTAGCCACTCAGCCCCTACCCAGATGGTCTCCCTCTCCTCCAACCCTAGCCACTCAGCCCCTACCCAGATGGTCTCCCTCTCCTCCAACCCTAACCACTCAAATCCCATCCTTGATGATCTCCCTCTCTTCCAACCCTAGCCACTCAGTCCCTACCCTGATGATCTCCCTCTCCTCCAACCCTAGCCACTCAGCCCCTACCCTGATGATCTCCCTCTCCTCCAACCCGAGCCACTCAGTCCCTACCCTGATGGTATCCCTCTCCTCCAACCCTAGCCACTCATTCCCTACCCTGATGGTATCCCTCTCCTCCAACCCTAGCCACTCAGCCCCTACCCTGATGATCTCCATCTCCGTCCCTACCCTGATGATCTCCCTCTCCTCCAACCCTAACCACTCATCCCCTACCCTGATGGTATCCCTCTCCTCCAACCCTAGCCACTCATCCCCTACCCTGATGATCTCCCTCTCCCCCAACCCTAACCACTCAGCCCCTACCCTGATGATCTCCCTCTCCCCCAACCATAACCACTCAGCCCCTACCCTGATGATCTCCCTCTCCTCCAACCCTAGCCACTCAGCCCCTACCCTGATGATCTCCCTCTCCTCCAACCCTAGCCACTAAGCCCCTACCCTGATGATCTCCCTCTCCTCCAACCCTAGCCACTCAGCCCCTACCCTGATGGTATCCCTCTCCTCCAACCCTAGCCACTCAGCCCCTACCCTGATGGTATCCCTCTCCTCCAACCCTAGCCACTCAGCCCCTACCCTGATGGTATCCCTCTCCTCCAACCCTAACCACTCATCCCCTACCCTGATGGTCTCCCTCTCCTCCAACCCTAGCCACTCAGCCCTTACCCTGATGGTATCCCTCTCCTCCAACCCTAACCACTCAGCCCCTACCCTGATGGTCTCCCTCTCCTCCAACCCTAGCCACTCAGTCCCTACCCTGATGATCTCCCTCTCCTCCAACCCTAACCACTCATCCCTTACCCTGATGGTCTCCCTCTCCTCCAACCCTAGCCACTCAGCCCCTAGGGTTGGAGGAGGCCTTGGTTCTAGGCCTTCTCCTCTTCTCACTATACACCAAGTCACTCGGCTCCGTCATATCCTCACATGGTCTCTCCTATCACTGCTATGCGGATGACATTCGACTACCTTTCTCCTTCCCCCCTTCTGATACCCAGGTGGCGACACGCATCTCTGCATGCCTGGCAGATATCTCAGCTTGGATGTCGACCCACCACCTCAAGCTCAACCGCAACAAAATGGAGCTGCTCTTCCTCCTGGCGAAAGGCCTGCCCGCTCCAAGACCTCTCCATCACAGTTGACAACCCCACAGTGTCCCCCTCCCAGAGTGCAAAGAACCTTGGCGTGACCCTGGACAACACCCTGTCGTTCTTTGCAAACATCAAAGCAGTGACTTGCTCCTGCAGGTTCATTCTCTACAACATTCGTAGAGTACGACCCTACCTCACACAGGAAGTAGCGCAGGTCCTAATCCAGCCACTTGTCATCGCCCGTCTGGACTACTGCAACTCGCTGTTGGCTGGGCTCCCCGCTTGTGCCATCAAACACCTGCAACTTATCCAGAACGCTGCAGCCCGCCTGGTGTTCAACCTTTCCAAGTTCTCCCATTTCCCCCCACTCTTCCGCACACTCCACTGGCTTCCAGTCGAAGCTCGCATCCACTAAAAGACCATGGTACTTGCCTACGGAGCAGCAAGAGGAACTGCACCTCCCTACATTCAGGTTCTGCTCAAACCCTACACCTCAACCCAAGTACTCCATTCTGCCACCTCTAGTCTCTTGGCCTTCCGTGAACTACAGTAACACCAGCACTTGACTCCTTTCCCTCTTATTAGCTCTGAACTTGCTGATAGCTACTTTATTGAGGGAAAACGTACTTACGATGACTGTGATATGTGGTTGTCCCACCGAGCTATCTGAAGATGAATGCACTAACTGTAAGTCGCTCTGGATAAGAGTGTCTGCTAAATGTAAATGTAAATGTAATGTAGCAACATCAGAAAACAACCATAGAAATGGTCCACAGCGAACTCTAGCTCTGGGTGATGATGGAAGAGGAGCAAGGTCACCTTCACAGTGCAGATCATCCTGTCCTTTAGCTTACTACTACCCAGCAGGTAAGGAATGGTTGAGTCAGCATTGTTTCCTTGTTATTTCAGGATACCCTTTCAACATTGCATCAACATGGCTATTAGAATGAATGTATAACACGAGACTATATGGTTTTTTGTTTAACATAGGTTAACAGAAAAAAGTTCAATGTTTCTACTTTGTTTTAAAAGGTCCAATGCAGCCATCTATCTCAAGATCAAATCATTCCTGGGTAACAATTAAGTACCTTACTGTGATTGTTTTGAATTAAAATTGTCAAAATGAAACAAAAATAGCTTCTTAGCAAAGGGCAATTTCTCAAGCAAGAAGGACTGTCTACGAGTGGTCTGAGTGGAGAGGTTTGGAACGCGTTCTTATTGGTCTATTAACTAAACTACCGCATGGTGATGTCACCATGGAAGGCCAAAACTCCATCCCACCAAAACAGGCTGAAATTTCAGGCGTTCTTTTCATTCAGCTCTTACACTAAAAGGGCATTATCACCATTTCACAGTATTATTCCAACTTCATAGTATGAAAATAGATATAAAACACAGAGAAATAATGTTTTGTCTGCACTGGGCCTTTAAAATGTCAGATTGTGTGGGTTAACAACTCAATCAAATATCTATTATCACTCGACAGTGGTCCGACATCTTTTCCTGCGAGTACAACGTCACTGAAAGCGTTTGGTTTAAACATAAGTAGCCTACCAAAGCTGCTGGTTAAGTTGTTAACAAACAGAACACAGCAGCTTCTCCTCTGCCTGGCTGAGCATAACCTATTATATGGTGATATTTTTGTGTCTGTAAAATGTATTATGCTATAAATAGGGGTGGAAATGCCTTTATGGGCAAATATGGATATAATAACCATCATATCGAAGTAAACTTGAAGTCACCCGATGACATGGTGTATGGTCCTCCCACTACCACTCAGGAAACCATGCAACTTAAATTAGGCTACAGATGAAATAAATGATGATGAACTTCACATGGTGGTGAAAGTTAATGGTATGAGCTTGATGCTCCTTTCCAATAAATGTTGAGAGTCTTATTCTGTCTTATTCTGGTGACATGATGATCAATGATCAACTGCAGTTTTGACAAATAAAAACATTCTTGCTCTTATCCATAATATTTTAATGTACAGTCGTGGCCAAAAGTTTTGTGAATAACACAAATATTAATTTTCACCAGCTCTGCTGCCTCAGTTTGTATGATGGCAATTTGCATATACTCCAGAATGTTATGAAGAGTGATCAGAAGAATTGCAATTAATTGCAAAGTCCCTCTTTGCCATGCAAATGAACTGAATCCCCCCAAAACATTTCCACTGCATTTCAGCCCTGCCACAAAAGAACCAGCTGGCATCATGTCAGTGATTATCTCGTTAACACAGGTGTGAGTGTTGACGAGGACAAGGCTGGAGATCAATCTGTCATGCTGACAGTTCGAATAACAGTTCTTCTTCTGTGAACCATGTTCTTCCTCTGTGAACCATGGTTACCACCAAGGAAACACGTGCCGTCATCATTGCTTTGCACAAAAAGGGCTTCAACAGGCAAGGATATTGCTGCCAGTAAGATTGCACCTAAATCAACCATTTATCGGATCATCAAGAACTTCAAGGAGAGCGGTTCAATTGTTGTGAAGAAGGCTTCAGGGTGCCCAAGAAAGTCAAGCAAGCGCCAGGGCCATCTCCTAAAGTTGATTCAGCTGTGGGATCGGGGCACCACCAGTACAGAGCTTGCTCAGGAATGGCAGCAGGCAGGTGTGAGTGCATCTGCACGCACAATGAGGCGAAGACTTTTGGAGGATGGCCTGGTGTCAAGAAGGGCAGCATAGAAGCCACTTCTCTCCAGGGAAAACATCAGGGACAGACTGATACTCTACAAAAGGTACAGAGATTGGACTGCTGAGGTCTGGGGTAAAGTAATTTTCTCTGATGAATCCCCTTTCTGATTGTTTGGGGCATCCGGAAAAAAGCTTGTCCGGAGAATACAAGGTGAGCGCTACCATCAGTCCTGTGTCATGCCAACAGTAAAGCATCCTGAGACCATTCATGTATGGGGTTGCTTCTCAGCCAAGGGAGTGGGCTCAGACACAATTTTGCCTAAGAACACAGTCATGAATAAAGAATGGTACCAACACATCCTCCGAGAGCAACTTTTCCCAACCATCCAGGAACAGTTTAGTGACAAACAATGCATTTTCCAGCATGATGGAGCCCCTTGCCATAAGACAAAAGTGATAACTAAGTGGCTCGGGGAACAAAACATCGATATTTTGGGTCCATGGCCAAGAAACTACCCAGATCTTAATCCCACTGAGAACTTGTGGTCAATCCTCAAGAGGCGGGTGGACAAACAAAAACCCACCAATTCTGACAAACTCCAAGCATTGATTATGCAAGAATGGGCTGCCATCAGTCAGGATATGGCCCAGATGTTAATTGACAGCATGCCAGGGTGGATTGCAGAGGTCTTGAAAAAGAAGGGTCAACACTGCAAATATTGACTCTTTGCATGAACTTCATATAATTGTCAATAAAAGCCTTTGACACTTATGAAATGCTTGTAATTATACTTCAGTATTCCTTAGTAACATCTGACAAAAATATCTAAAGACACTGAAGCAGCAAACTTTAGGAAAATTCATATTTGTGTCTTTCTCAAAACTTTTGGCCACGACAGTAGACTAGCCTACCTGCAAAGCCTACACACACTGTATCTGCGAGCTGTTGGCTAGAGCGCACATGCCAAGACCAGAGTAGGCACATTTGCTATTTAACGCGACAGTTTTTGTGACAAAACTATTGGTAGAGTTGAAAATGCGATTGAAACACATTGAACATTGGATTTTTATTCAGTTCATGAAAAATACAATTTTATGTGCACTACATCACCACACTAGAGGATGACCGATTAATCGGAATGGCTGATTAATTAGGGCCGATTTCAAGTTTTCATAACAATCGGTAATCGCATTTTTGGACACTGATTGTAGCCGATTACATTGCACTCCAAGAGGAGACTGTGCGGCAGGCTGACTACCTGTTACGTGAGTGCAGCAAGAAGCCAAGGTAAGTTGGCTTCTTGCTGAAAAAAGTATTTAATAAGATTATCCAAATCCAGACCTCCATGGGTTGATAAATTGGATTTCCATTGATTATTTTTGTGTGATTTTGTTGTCAGCACATTCAACTATGTAAAGAGAAAATTATTTAATAAGATTATTTATTATATACTGCTCAAAAAAATAAAGGGAACACTTAAACAACACATCCTAGATCTGAATGAAAGAAATAATCTTATTAAATACTTTTTTCTTTACATAGTTGAATGTGCTGACAACAAAATCACACAAAAATAATCAATGGAAATCCAATTTATCAACCCATGGAGGTCTGGATTTGGAGTCACACTCAAAATGAAAGTGGAAAACTACACTACAGGCTGATCCAACTTTGATGTAATGTCCTTAAAACAAGTCAAAATGAGGCTCAGTAGTGTGTGTGGCCTCCACGTGCCTGTATGACCTCCCTACAACGCCTGGGCATGCTCCTGATGAGGTGGCGGATGGTCTCCTGAGGGATCTCCTCCCAGACCTGGACTAAAGCATCCGCCAACTCCTGGACAGTCTGTGGTGCAACGTGGAGAATCACTGCACTAGAGCAGAGTACATTTTGGGTTAATATAATACGTTGACCCATCACTGCAAATTTGGGTCCCATGAAGTTTTGAATGGGTCGCAGGTGTTGGAGTAAAACAAATATATATATATATATTGTGTGTAAATTGTTTAATTTTATTTAAAAAAATGTATACTCCAGTCTGAACTTAAACGACTTAAACCAGGTAGAAAGTGTGTAGAAATGATAATGAACATACATGTTTAATTAACTTAATCGCTGTGAAAATACTGTGATTTGAAGAAACATTTTTCAGAGATTAAGTTAATTAAACATGTATGTTCATTTTCATTTCTACACACTTTCTACCTGGTTTAAGTTGTTTAAGTTCAGACTGGAGTATACATTTTTTTAAATAAAATTAAAAAATTTAGCAGAGCTATTTTGGTTGATTTTGTGGTTTCAAACCAGTGACTTTATTAACATTCTTCATCAAGAAAATGATCAAAATGAAAGAGGTGGAAATGGTGTTCCCTTGTCATGTAATTGCTACATTTACTATCAACATAGCATTAAAAACTGTTTTCCAGATTGTATTTTGGTGATTATTTTTCGCAACAAGAAACTTGGGTCGCGACTGAGACAACCTGGTTCAATTTGGGTCCCGAGGCAAAACCAGTTGAGAACCACTGCTCTAGTGTAATCTACTGTACTGTACTGTACTTTTCTTTACTGTACTGTACTGTGCTGTCCAAACTTTTGAAACATAGACGTCGATGATTGGTTTAGATTTGGTCTGGTCACCAATCATGGACGTTGTTGTTTGGGCCAAATACAGGCCGTCAGTGGACGTTGAACCACGGTCCGGCCCAAAAAACAATGAAATCACAGCCAGAGCTGACTGACAAAATGTAAACTACTTTTCAACGTCCATGAACTAGAGGTCGACCGATTATGATTTTTTTTTACGCCAATACCGATTATTGGAGGACCAAAAAAGCCGATACCGATTAATCGGCCGATTTTATTTATTTGTAATAATGACAATTACAACAATACTGAATGAACACTTATTTTAACTTAATATAATACATCAATAAAATCAATTTAGACTCAAATAAATAATGAAACATGTTCAATTTGGTTTAAATAATGCAAAACAAAGTGTTGGAGAAGAAAGTAAAAGTGCAATATGTGCCATGTAAGAAAGCTAACGTTTAAGTGCCTTACTCAGAACATATGAAAGCTGGTGGTTCCTTTTAACATGAGTCTTCAATATTCCCAGTTAAGAAGATTTAGGTTGTAGTTATTATAGGAATTATAGGACTATTTCTCTCTATACCATTTGTATAGCTTCCATCCCTCTCCTCCCTCTCCTCGCCCATATAAACAGCTTGAAGCACAGCGAAGAGCTGCTGGCAAAACGCACGAAAGTGCTGTTTGAATGAATGCTTACGAGCCTGCTGCTGCCTACCACCGCTCAGTCAGACTGCTCTATCAAATATCAAATCATAGACTTAATTATAACATAATAACACACAGAAATACGAGCCTTAGGTCATTAATATGGTCGAATCCGGAAACTATAATCTCGAAAACGAAAAGTTTTTTTTTCAGTGAAATATGGAATCGTTCCGTATTTTATCTAACGGGTGGCATCCTTAAGTCTAAATATTCTTCTTACATTGCACAACCTTCAATGTTATGTCATAATTACGTAAAATTCTGGCAAATTAGTTCGCAACGAGCCAGGCGGCCCAAACTATTGCATATACCCTGACTGCGTGCAATGAGGAAAAGAAGTGACACAATTTCATGTTAGCAGGCAATATTAACTAAATATGCAGGTTTAAAATATATACTTGTGTATTGATTTTAAAGAAAGGCATTGATGTTTATGGTTAGGTACATTGGTGCAACGACAGTGCTTTTTTCGCAATTGCGCTTGTTAAATCAACACCCATTTGTCGAAGTAGGCTGTGATTCAATGAGAAATTAACAGGCACCGCGTCGATTATATGCAACGCAGGACACGTTAGATAAACTAGTAATATCATCGACCATGTGTAGTTAACTAGTGATTATGTTAAGATTGATCGTTTTTTATAAGATAAGTTTAATGCTAGCTAGCAACTTACCTTGGCTTCTTGCTGCCCTCGCGTAACAGGTAGTCAGCCTGCCATGCAGGCTCCTCGTGGAGTGCAATGTAAGGCAGGTGGTTAGAGCGTTGGACTAGTAACCGGAAGGTTGCAAAAACGAATCCCCGAATCCCCCCTGAACAAGGCAGTTAACCCCCGTTCCTAGGCTGTCATTGAAAATAAGAATGTGTTCTTAATCTGACTTGCCTAGTTAAATAAAGGTGTAAAAAAAATACTAATAAAATTTAAAAAATGTAAAATCGGCAAATCGGTGGCCAAAAATACCGATTACCGATTGTTATGAAAACTTGAAATCGGCCCTAATTAATCGACCATTCCGATTAATCGGTCGACCTCTACCATGGACGTCCAGTGTCAGTCAGTGCTCAGTAGGTGCGGATGATGGTTACAGTAAATGGAAAGTGAGGGGGCTCATGGGTTGGATAGGTGTTAGTAAGGTGACATTGAAGAGAGGGGCGGAGGGGTTGTCCAGACTGTTTTCACATGATGCAGACCAGCCCACACAGACAACAGCATAAGAAGCAACAGTGTTTACCTTTTCCAAGACTGTGTACTTTAGTATGAGGCTGCAGCGAGCACACCCAGGAAACTTAAACATTCTGAGCTTTAGTTACTGCCACTGATGTTGGCGAGACCAACACAGCAACACCACACACACTACCATTTACTACAGCTACTAATAATACCCTAGGTGTGCTCTTTTGAATACCTCTATAAAGCAGGGGTGTTGGTGTTTGGCCCTGCAACACAGCCCCCAACAACAGCTGGGGCTGTGGGGAGAGAGAGACCACATGGGGATATGAGTGTCCATGTGCTGTAACAAATACTGAGTGGGAGAACACAGTCTGCAGAAACAGATACTGCACATTTCAATGTATGTAATGCAGGGCTCTACAGTGCTACCATTTTGTTTGCATATGCTCCTAAACATTTTGCTGTGCTACATGGAATTTTTATTTGGAAGCACTATTGCTCCTAGGAGAAAGAATCACGCCAATAATACTTTTTCAAACGATTACTTCGCTGTACTGCAGCCTCTGAGCGCCATAGAAAATACACTGAGGGCAGATTCGTGACAATCATGCTTACATTTTAGTCATTTAGCAGACACTTATCCAGAGCGACTTACAGTAGTGAATGCATACATTTCATACATTTTTTTTTTGTACTGGCCCCCCGTGGGAATCGAACCCACAACCCTGGCATTGCAAACACCATGCTCTACCAACTGAGCCATAGGGAAGGCTTGAAGCATTACTTCAGGGAAAACAGCTTATTTTAGCCAAAACTGTTCAACTGTTGTCACCCAGATTACAGTTTTTGTCTTTCTATCGCATATTGGCGGGACCGCATTTTAATTTTCATAAACCATGTTGCAGGCCGTTCACGAGCCGCTTACCTTGTTCAGTCATGTTACAGCATTAGCTAGCTAGCAACCTGGTAACCACAGACGGATATTATCATAATCTGGATTGATCATGTCAACATCATACTTTCAAAACTTTAGATAGTAAACTAGACAAGCAGTCATTATTATGAATCACGTCGACAATCTACTGGCAAATCCTTTTTAATCTGAGTCATATGAAGAGAAATAATAGATAAAGCGTATCGGTACTCATCGGTACTCATCGGTACTCATCGGTACTCATCGGTACTCATCGGTACTCATCGGCCATAAACATTACACAACATGTCGGAAATCGCAAATTCAACAACGAGTGGTTTGGAAAGAATCAGTGGATAATTGATAACATCGCAAAGCAATCACTATTTTGCTTCCCCTGCCACCTATTCGGTGGAGAGGGTGTGTGATCCAAGTCTGGGTTTAAGGATTTAAAACATCTGTCTGATAGGGTCTCTTTTCCAAGCTTAAAAGCATAAACATTCACACGCAACACCATGGAGCAGAAAAGGTTGAATACATTGGCCATGTTGTCAAACCAGCATGACTTCTGCTGTGTTCAAAACAAGTGGAAACTCGGAAATCTCACAATTCAGTGCGTTCAAGACAACTGGGCTCAGACTGGGAAAATATGTATTGAACACAATGCGTAAACAGTGAGGTCTCGGAGAACTGTACCACTTTAGAATAGCCTATCTATAGGTCAGGGATGGGAAACTTTGAATGGTTCTGGGCCACAAAAAAAATCTGAATTCATCATTGAGGGGCCGCAGTGGATTGCGGGTCTGCGTACCCACCCATCCATTCATACCCAAACATGAAGTCAGAGCCGGTCCTAGCCTTTTGGGGGCCCTAGGGTACGTTTTGTTGAGTGCCCTGCCCACTCTCTACTTGCAAGCAAAACATTTTAGTGGTCCCCCTCTTGAATGCGAAGAGAATTGATCTGTGGCCTACAAACGGGGGGCCACCAGTTGCCCATCCCTGCTATAGGTAAACTGATAGGGCTTTCTGACAGACTAAATGATGTCTTACACATTTTTCCAAGGATCATATTAGTTTTTTCTTGTACTTATTTAACCCTTATTTTACCAGGAAAGTTGACTGAACACATTCTCATTTACAGCAATGACCTGGGGAATAGATACAGGGGAGAGGAGGGGAGATGAATGAGCCAATTGGAAGCTGGGGATGATTAGGTGGCCCTGATGGTATGAGTGCCAGATTGTGAATTTAGCCTCAATGAATAGTAATTTAGTCTGCCAGCTATATTGGATCATTAAAAAATTATGTTTTCCTACATTTATCCTATAAAGGGAGAACTACTATCTAAAGGCAAAACCAGAATGCACTGGTCTTACATCAGTGTACACAGTGGGATTTAAAGCACGTCATTTCCCACAATCCAATATACCATTTGCAAATGTAAAATGTTTTGCAATTAAAGGCTACACTATCTAGCCAGTACTGATTTAATGGTGTATACATATTTCAAAAAATCGAATCAAATTGTATTTGTCACATGCGCCGAATACAACAGATGTAGACCATACAGTGAAATGCTTACTTATAAGCCCTTACCCAACAATGCAGTTTTAAGAAAAATTTGTGTTAAGAAAGTATTTACTAATTAAACTGAAGTAAAAAAATATATATGTTTTTAAAATAACAGTAGCGAGACTATATACAGGGGGTACCGGTACAGCATCAGTGAGTGTGGGCACAGGTTAGTCGAGGTAATTGAGGTAATATGTACATGTAGGTAGAGGTAAAGTGGCTTGGCATAGACAATAAACAGAAAGTAGCAGCACCGTAAAAATGGAGGTGGGGGGTGGGTCAATGCTAATTTGTCCGGGTAACAATTTAATTAGTTGTTCAGGAGTCTTATGGCTTGTGGGTAGAAGCTGTTAAAAAGCCTTTTTGGACCTAGACTTGGCGATCCGGTACTGCTTGCCGTGTGGTAGCAGAGAGAACAGTCTATGACTTGGGTGGCTGGAGTCTTTGGTCATTTTTAGGGCTTTCCTCTGACACCGCCTGGTATGGAGGTCCTGGATGGCAGGAAGCTTGGCCCCAGTGATGTACTGGGCCGTACACACTACCCTCTGTAGTGTCTTGCGGTCAGAGGCCAAGCAGTTGCCATACCATTTCTGATTCTAGTTATTGATTATAGGTTTAGTGTCAATCTGTTCAAGTGTCAGTCATCTATTCAGCATTAGATAAAGTGGACAGACAAACCTGTAATAAAGTGCACAGACAAACCTGTGCAGACTAAACTATTAAAAAAAACCTTAAGTAACATTAGATCTAAAGATAAATTCTGACATCAAATTGATAGCTGCTATTATGTCTCCTTTCTATTGTAAGCAACACTTTTTTACCTTCCGTCGTAGGCTACTAAATGCCATACATCTTCCATTCACCAGCATGTCAAATTATACTTTTTGTTAGGCTACAAAATGTTTATGAGATAGATGATGCAATCGCCGCATTGTACACTGAGGAGGTTCGTTTATCTGGCCCGGGTTACCCCAGTGGGAGGAGTTTAGCCGGGTTAAAAGTGATTGCATTCGTTTTGGAACAGGAATGCGTCCCGGTCGTGAGCCAGGTGCTCCACTCTGGCCGATAGCGAAGACGCCTAAAAACAAAAGTCATTGCTTTTGAAAAAAACGATTTATCTGCCTTCCCAATGAAAATAGTTTGAAGTCAACATTTATTTCATGGAAAATAGATGTTGCATGTTTCTGGACGATGCACCATTCTGCCATGTTGACACCATGACCAATCGGCGCAGATTACCATATGAGATAGGTGCTCCTCCCGCCCCACATTCGCCCGATGACTTGACGGGACATTGCCCGGTTCATCCCAAGCCAGCGTAATATGACTCCACCATTGTCCGCCTTGGCTACAGTAGGCTACCTTGGCGCGACTGATGATGCTACTGTAAATGGTATTTCATCATGCTCGTTCATGTCACTCAATTGTTTCAGATGGTCAAGTCACTCTACATGACACCACACAATCAATGAACCCTATAACATAACACTGTAATAGATTAGAAAAAGTAGGAAAGAGACAGAGCGCTATGATGTTCAAGCGCCACGCGTGAGGAATGATGGAGTGTTCTGAATCAGTCAAAAAAATACTCAAAAATAAAAATTATATGATTATTAATATCGTTCTTTGGTAGTAACATTGATGTTCACTCACCTTTGAGTCAATTAAGGTAGCTAGTGGTGATGTACCGGTATGTGATCCAATTTCAAAGATCTTTCGTAGAATGCGACTATATGAGCATTGCCAGCAGCCCAAGAGTGACAACGGTCCAATCTGATTCGAGTGTACTTGTTTGGTGTGTGCGTTGATTGGCTACAGTGGGTGCTTTTGTCGGTCTTGCTCTTCCAATCAGAGTGTACACATTTGTCGGGCCTTTGCGCACATAAGATGCAATATGGATCTACCAGAGATATTAGAAAAGGAAGAAATAAGAATCCATCGGTAAATTAATGCTCCGCCCAGCAGACTGTAGACCAATCGTGTTCCCGTTGTCATTCTGCGTCACTCAGTTGCTAAGGGAATTGTCACGTAATCGTTTCTTAAAAGGTACGATGCCTTGTTCATATCTACTCGGAAATCTTCAACTTCCGACTTCAGTGCGTTCAAATCAACTGGGAACTCGTGGAAAAAACTATCTCCAACTGGGAAAATCGTTTTAAACGGTCATACAACTCTGAATTCCAAGTTGGAAACACTGGCATCCTTTTACAACTCTGACTCTCCGACCTGAAGATCACTGACCATGAACTTGACTTTGTTTTTTTCAGAGTTCCCAGATGTCTCAGATGTGTAGGCAGTCATTGTAAATAAGAATGTGTTCTTAACTGACTTGCCTAGTTAAATAAAGGTTATATTAAAAATAATAATAATTAAAGGCACCATGAGTTGAGAAACCTGCCTATTATTTTCCTTTTAAGTATGTAATGTCACGATTTCAAAGCTATATGATATTACAGAGAACAAGTTAATTATCTCACGTCTCTGGAAAATATTTGTAATGTTTTAGCTTCACGTTATTCATGTTAATGTTGAGATTTCAAGCTAGTGCCCAATTGACTCCCATTTACTCCTTCCAATGGAGTTTCCCATCTAATCAAAAATATCTCTGCCTGGATCTACTAAGGATTTTGGTCAGTACTATCCAGGGTCCTTGGGACGTTCCCTTAAACCCTATCCTTAACACCTACCCTTACTATAACCTTAACCATAACCTTTAACTGACCTTAACCATTTTAAAGTTCTACTTCAATGGGGTAGGGATGTCCCAAAGATCCCGGATAGCACAGACATTTTCTAAGGCTAACCAGCTTCAGCTTCACATTCCAGCTCAGGCTTCATCCGTACTATAACGGTGGATATTGCTCGTCCTACTGCTGCTAAAGCGTAAATCATAGTCCACAGATGCTGAGACATGATAGTTCGCTGTCCCATTGTGACATACAGTAGGTATGCAGCTCTGAAACCACACACACGAACGCGCACCTCCACACAATTCCCAACCAGCGCGTCTCCAGGTAGATATCCTCTATTCATTTGAATGTGTTGACAGTTGGAGAAATTGCTTGAGCAATTGCGTGTCATTTTCTTGTAAAGACGAGGGAAAAAAATGCCAAAAAAAACAAATACAATTCCATGTTCAGATAAATTGTTAAGCAGTTAGATTAAACAACTTCATTGTAAAATAAATGTTTTAAAATTAAACATGTATGGAAAGAGGTGAATTAACACTCCTCAGTTAGCAGACTCAAGCAAGCTAAAACCCACATGGCAGCAAAAATGAACTAGCAGAAATTGTTAACAAGTTAGAAATAATTTAAACACACTTTGCTGTAGGCTACTATTTACTAGTCAACAAAAAATAATGTATGTCGTATAAAATATATTCACCCCACCCAGTATTGTAATCAAACTTACCAGAAAGCATGTAGTCCTTGGCTCATGTGTGCAAGATCTTGAGAATCAGCTGTACATGTGATGGAGGAGTGCACTGCACATGTGATGGAAGAATGCACTGTGCATGCAGAGGGTTGCAATTCCATTGAACCAAAATATGCCACAAGACCTAGAATTGCCTAATGTGTATCCCACAAAAGGTTCACTGTTATAAGCTAACTTTTTTGATGAATTTAAGCAGAATTCTCCAAATTCCCGGGCTTAACTTCCCATGGAACATTTTTGGCAAATTTATGACCCTTTGCAACCCTACTTGTAACTGATCAAAATTAAAGAAAAGTTATGTCGCAAATTCAGCAGCTATTGTGTGAAAAAGGCTTTTAGAAGTGCCACCTATAATTGATTACTTATCATTAATGCAGACATTGTTGTGCTTTGCACAACAACAAGCACCTTTTTCCCCGCTCCTATTGATAAAATAATGTACTTAAGTCATATAAAAGTGTTACTGAGCATGAAGTCAAAATATCATTGTGCCATTACTAAATGTGTAATGTGATATATATTAATATACATTTTTTTTGTATTATTATTTTTTTTTTTTACATTTGATTAATACAATATTTAAAGCTGCAATATGTCATTTTCTGGGAGACTGACCAAATGCACATAGAAATGTGAGTTATAGATATGTCAATCTCGTTGAAGGCAAGTCTAAGAAGCGGTAGATTTGTTCTATGTGAGCTATTTCTATGCTTCCCTTTCTTACATTTCGTTTTTGTGTCTTTTACTTTTGGTTTTGTACACCAGCTTCAAAAAGCTGAAAATACATTATTTTGGGTGTGTTTGGTAAATTCACTCTGTCTATCTACTGCGATATCAGAGCACTCTCGTCTAAATGTGCCAGAGCGTAGAATAACTGATTAAGTTACGAACGCTTAACACCCGTTGAATATGGCCAATGCCAGTAAAAGTTGGGGGAAAAACTTAATTAAATTGTTGCAAGCAGCACAGTTACAGTCACCAAAGCCAGCTCTGCTAAGGTGAGTAAAATGGTCAGAGTGAGGTGTTCTCTCATTTGTGTCTGGAAGTTGCTAGCAAGCTAGCCAACTTTAGCCAGTTAGCTTGAGTGCTTCACTGCTGTTGTGAGCTCGGATCAACCCTACTCCTTGGCCAGAGCGTCCAGTGTGCACTCTGAATGCTCCGAGAGCGAACCCTCTGAATTTAAGAATGGACAATCTTACAATGCTCTGAATTTACGAACCGCAGAGCATACTCTGAGCGCACTCAGGCACAATTTACGAACTCACCCTCAATGGGTGTTGCGCATTTGTAAATTCCACAGTTATTCTGCGCTCAGAAAGCGCACAGAGGAGAGTGCTCTGAAATTGGAGGAGATAGCCAGAGTGAATTTACAAATGCACCCTTTGGGTTATTGAAAATATACTTCACAGCGGTATAGATGGTACAATGATTCTTTACACTAGGCCTATACGTTGCTTGTTTTGTCAAATTAATTGAAATTAGAGAAACTATTAGAATTTTAGCAACCAGGAAATGGCGTAGCGATTCTGCATATTACCTTTAACAAAGATTATGAATATATTGACAAGATACATGTCTCTCCGCTAGAACAATTGTAGTCGTTGTCCACAAAGCGGAACTGCGGGCTGCCTCGCTCCCGCCTATCCGTTCTTTGGATTGGTGGATACATCTCATTATTGTAATACATTTTTTTTATTATTTGATGGGGGTTGTTGACATCAACCACCTGTATTCAATGGAGAGAGATGCAATGCTATTAGCCTCATTGCATGAATATGTATAGCCATCTTGAGATAACTCCGGTATAAAGTGTTTTTTCTCAAAGTTGCCGGGATGTCACGTGTCCTACTTACAGTTGAAGTCGGAGGTGTATATACACTTAGGTTGGAGTCATTAAAACTTGTTTTTCAACCACTCCACACATTTCTTGTTAACAAACTATAGTTTTGGCAAGTCGGTTAGGACATCTACTTTGTGCATGACACAAGTAATTTTTCCAACAATTGTTTACAGACAGATTATTTCACTTATAATTCACTGTATCACAATTCCAGTGGGTCAGATGTTTACATACACTAAATTGACTGTG
Source organism: Salmo trutta (assembly GCF_901001165.1). Lineage (NCBI taxonomy): Eukaryota > Metazoa > Chordata > Actinopteri > Salmoniformes > Salmonidae > Salmo > Salmo trutta. The sequence goes on along the minus strand of NC_042976.1, from coordinate 29,245,588 downwards.
CCTTAAAACAGCTTGGAAAATTCCAGGAAATGATGGAATGGCTTTAGAAACTTCTGATAGGCTAATTTATATCATTTGAGTCAATTGGAGGTGTACCTGTGGATGTCTTTCAAGGCCTACCTTCAAACTCAGTGCCTTTTTGCTTGACATCATGGGAAAATCAAAATAAATCAGCCAAACATTATAGACCTCCACAAGTCTGGTTCATCCTTGGAGCTATTTCCAAACGCCTGAAGGTACCACGTTCATCTGTACAAACAATAGTACGCAAGTATAAACACCATGGGACCACGCAGCTGTCATACCACTCAGGAAGGAGATGCGTTCTGTCTCCTAGAGATGAACGTACTTTGGTGCGAAAAGTGCAAATCAATCCCAGAACAACAGTAAAAAACCTTGTGAAGATGCTGAAGGAAACAGGTACAAAAGTATCTATATCCACAGTAAAACTAGTCCTATATCGACATAACCTGAAAGGCCGCTCAACAAGGAAGAAGCCACTGCTCCAAAACCGCCATAAAAAAGCCAGACTACGGTTTGCAACTGCACAAAGATCGCACTTTTTGGAGAAATGTCCTCTGGTCTGATGAAACAACAATAGAAGTGTTTGGCCATAATGACCATCGTTATGTGTGGAGAAAAAAGGGGGAGGCTTGCAAGCTGAAGAACACCATCCCAACCGTGAAGCATCACAAAGCCCTGACCTCAATCCTATAGAACATTTGTGGGTAGAACTGAAAAAGCGTGTGTGAGTAAGGAGCCCTACAAACCTGACTCAGTTACACCAGCTCTGTCAGGAGGAATGGGCCAAAATTCACCCAAATTATTGTGGGAAGCTTGTGGAAGGCTACCCGAAACATTTGACCCAAGTTAAACAATTGAAAGGCAATGCTACCAAATACTAATTGAGTGTATGTAAACTTCTGACCCACTGGGAATGTGATGAAAGAAATAAAAGCTGAAATAAATAATTCTCTCTACTATTATTATGACATTTCACATTCTTAAAATAAAGTGGTGATCTGGTAACTGACCTAAAACAGGGAATTTGTACTCTGATTAAATGTCAGGAATTGTGAAAAAGCTGAGTTTAAATGTATTTGGCTAAGGTGTATGTAAACTTCCGACTTCAACTATATATCAGTACACTCCTAACAATTTAATCATTACGAAACTTCTATTCGATCAAATAAACATCACATAGCAAATAAGCCATTTATTTTTTTGTTGACCAAATTCGACTCTCTTATTGACCTCCATACAAAAACTCCTTGATTGGGGGGTGAAACAACGAACAACCTGTCTTCCTCTTCCTCTCTGCCTTTAATCTGTTATCTTCCTCAAATGAAGGGGTTGATCAATCAAATTTCAAACAAATTACATTTATTTATAAAGCCCTTTTAACATCAGCAGATGTCAGAAAGTGCTTAAACAGAAACACAATCTTTGTAAGAGGCAGGGAATCTGACTTGTGGCTCAGTCATTTCATTCAGGACAAGTGGAGTTAGCCGTGCCCTAGAGCAGATTAGTTCTGAAGGATTCGTGACCATAAAAATTTACTTGACTAAAAGGTGAGCCACTTTCGTGTGACCAGATGTCACGACTTCCGCCGAAGTCGGTCCCTCTCCTTGTTCGGGCGGTGTTCGATGTCGCCGGCCTTCTAGCCATCGCCGATCCACTTTTCATTTTCCATTTGTTTCGTCTTTGTTTTACACACCTGGTTTCAATTGTCCAATTACATGTTCATTATTTAACCCTATGTTTTCTCCATGATTTTTGTGCGTGTTTGTTTTATTGTATTTCGGTCCTTTTGTGTGGGCTTGGTAATTCTACATGTACTTGGTAATTTTGAGTAAAGTTACTTTTATTACTCATCTCTGCTGTCCTGCGCCTGACTCCTCTGCACCAGCTACACCCAGACCTATTACACCAGAGTTGAACTCAGAGTTGGCCCGAAGTTACCTCGCTAACTCCTCAAGCCTGCTTCTTAGGATACCCCATGTAATCATTCTTCTTCACAAGATAAACAATAACAATTATTTGATTTAAATATGGTGATGAGAGGAAGCCCAGTGGGAGAAGATGGAGCGAGATGGATTTTGTCCGACATTATGCTAATTTCTCATTGGACATTATGCTAATTTCTCATTAATTAAACGTTTGATCTCAATACAGTTTTCTGTTCCCCAAACTAAAAGCTGTTACGAACAGAGTGAACTAAGTTTTGTAGATTTTACCCTTTGCCAAAGTTTTAAAAGGAGTGCAAGGGCGAATTGAGTTATTGCACAAGTGCATTTCACAGAGTAGGCGTTCCTTAACGGAAATATGTTCTGCCCACTATGACTCATTTGTTCATTTTGGAAATGACAGGCTGTGGTCTATTTTGGGTTAGTTATAGAAGTATTTGGTTAAGCTCTCTTTTTTTCTAGATCCACTTATATGTACACAAGATGACTAAAAGGAGCATCGTGTTGAAACCACTGTGCATTCATCTTGGCACTCCCCCACCGTTAGAATTTTTTGGAAGCTATAGAAATGCATTTATCTACATTTGTTTTTGTCACATTTATTCTATTACAGACACCTTAATGCATACTTTTAAAATTATATTATGTGAGCTAAACATACTACACATATACTTGTTAGGGATTCTTAATGTTACTGTCCTTACTACAATGAAAACATATTTAAATACATGTCATTTTGTCCTTGAAACATTTCATTGAAATACTGTCCAATTCCATTCATTCCTATGGAGGACTGCTCCATAGAGAATGATAGAGGCCTCTAGTGGCCAAAAATCCGTTTTAGCATGGGCAGCGCCATTGAGGGCTTCCACCATGCTTACGCCATTTTAAAGTAGTCAACTGGGTGGAGATTCATATGTGTTGTAACCTCAACGGTGATGCCTATGCTGTCACAGACGCTATAATGCATTGGTCACCAACCTTTTCTGAGTCAAGATCAACTTCTGAGTCAAAATGCAAGCCGAGATCTACTGCTCACATTTTTTTTTAAACATGACTTAAAAAACGTAAGCCTATACAACATGAATCAATTGAAAACAGTTCTGTAGTAATGAGGTTTGTGCAGTAGGCTATTGGCCCAATACATTATCACTGCATATTGGCTATGCTTATATTGCCCTGCCAATGTTGTTCTTCTCAGACCATTTTGAAAGTATTCACACACATTGACTTTTTCCAAAATGTTCTGTGATACAGTTTGAATTTAGATTGTGTGTCACTGGCCTGCACACAATACCTCATAATGTCAAAGTGGAATTATGTTTTTAGAATTTTTTTACAAATTAATTAAACATGGAAAGCTGAAATGTCTTGAGTCAATAAGCATTGAACTCCTTTGTTATGGCAAGCCTAAATATGTTCAGGAGTCAAAATGGGCTGAACAAGGCACATAATAAGTTGCCTGGACGCACTCTGTGTGCAATGACAGTGTTTAACATGATTTTTGAATGACTGCCTCATCTTTGTACCCAAAACATGCAATTATCTGTAAGGTCCCTCAGTCGAGCAGTGAATTTCAAACACAGATTCAACCACAAATACCAGGAAGGTTGTCCAATGCCTCACAAAGAAGGGCACCTAGATGGGTCAAAATGTAAAAAGCAGACGTTGAATATTCCTTTGAGCATGGTGAAGTTATTAATTACACTTTGGATGGTGTATAAATACACCCAGTCAATACAGAGATACAGGCGTCCTTCCTAACTCAGTTGCTGGATAGGAAGGACACCTCAGGGCCAATGGTGACTTTAAAACAGGTACAGAGTTTAATGCCTGTGATAGGAGAAAACAGAGGATAGATCAAAAACATTGTAGTTACTCCACAATAACAACCTCAAAGAATGAAGAAAAGGAAGCTGGTACATAATACAAATATTCCAAAACATGCATCCTGTTTGCAATAAGGCACTGAAGTAAATCTGAAAAAAATTGGCAAAGAAATCAACTTTATGTCCTGAATAAACTGTTATGTTTGGGGCAAATCCAACACAACACATCACTGAATACCACTCAAGCATTGTGGTGGCTGCATCATGTTATGGGTATGCATGTCATCGACAAGGACTAGGGAGTTTCTTTTTAGTATAAGAAGAAATGGAACCTAAAACACAAGGCCAAATATACACTGGAGTTGCTTACCAAGACAACATTGAATGTTCCTGAGTGGCCTAGTTACAGTTTTTAACTTAAATCGACTTGAAAATCTATGACAAGACTCGATCCCATCGAATTCCTACAGGGAATGATCCCTAAATGGATCCCATCCATATCTCACAGGGTTCAGATAGAAAGAGCCCATAGCGTCTACTCGGGACCTGGGTCAAGAAATGCTTTAGACAGACCGAGGATGCTGATCTTCAAGGCCCTCCGGTACAACAATCGCTAAGCCATTCTAAACTCAGCAAAAAAAGAAAGGTCCCTTTTTCAGGACCCTGTCTTTCAAAGATAATTCGTAAAAATCCTAATAACTTCACAGATCTTCATTGTAAAGTGTTTAAACACTGTTTCCCATGCTTGTTCAATGAACCATAAACAATTAATGAACATGCACCCGTGGAATGGTCGTTAAGACACCAACAGCTTACAGACGGTAGGCAATTAAGGTCAGTTATGAAAACTTAGGACACTAAAAAGAGGCCTTTCTACTGACTCTGAAAAACACCAAAAGAAAGATGCCCAGGGTCCCTGCTCATCTGCATGAACATACTGCAAGGAGGCATGAGGACTGCAGATGTCAGACCTATGTGCACAAACCCACTGTTGCTGGACCAGATAGGACTGGCAAAAAGTCCTCTTCACTGACGAGTCACGGTTTTGTCTCACCAAGGGTGATGGTCGGATTCGCGTTTATCATCGAAGGAATGAGCATTACACCGAGGCCTGTACTCTGAAGCGGGATCGATTTGGAGGTGGAGGGTCCGTCATGGTCTGAGGCGGTATGTCATAGAATCATCGGACTGAGCTTGTTGTCATTGCAGGCAATCTCAACGCTGTGCGTTACAGGGAAGACATCCTCCTCCCTCATGTGGTACCCTTCCTGCAGGCTCATTCTGACATGACCCTCCAGCATGACAATGCCACTAGCCATACTGCTCGTTCTGTGCATGATTTCCTGCAAGACAGGAATGTCAGTGTTCTGCCATGGCCAGCGAAGAGCCCGGATCTCAATCCCATTGAGCACGTCTGGGACCTGTTGGATCGGAGGGTGAGTCTATGGCCATTCCCTCCAGAAATGTCCAGGAACTTGCAGGTGCCTTGGTGGAAGAGTGGGGTAACATCTCACAGTAAGAACTGGCAAATCTGGTGCAGTCCATGAGGGGATGCACTGCAGTACTTAATGCAGCTGGTGGCCACAACAGATACTGACATTTACTTTTGATTTTGGCTCGGGTGGTTGTTGTCCTTGATTATCTTTTTGGACTTCCTGTGCCATCAGGTGCTGTAGGTGTCCTGGAGGGCAGGTAGTTTGCCCCCGGTGATGCGTTGTGCAGACCGCACCACCCTCTGGAGGGAGAGCCCTGCGGTTCTGGGCGGTGCAGTTGCCATACTAGGCGGTGATACAGCCCAACAGGATGCTCTCAATTGTGTATCTTTAAAAGTTTGTGAGTGTTTTACGTGTCAAGCCAAATTTCTTCAGCCTCCTGAGGTTGAAGAGGCACTGTTGCGCCTTCTTCACCACACTGTCTGTCTGTGTGGATGGACCATTTCAGTTTGTCCGTGATGTGTACGCCGAGGAACTTAAAACTTTCCACCTTCTCCACTGCTGTCCCGTCGATGTGGATAGGGGGGTGCTCCCTCTGCTGTTTCCTGAAGTCCACGATCATCTCCTTTGTTTTGTTGACGTTGAGTGAGAGGTTGTTTTCCTGACACCACACTCCGAGTGTCCTCACCTCCTCCCTATAGGCTATCTCGTCGTTGTTGGTGATCAAGTCCACTACTGTTGTGTCGTCTTCAAACTTGATGATCGAGTTGGCAGCATGCATGGCCACGCAGTCATGGGTGAACAGGGAGTACAGGAGGGGGCTGAGCAAGCAACCTTGCGGGGTCCCAGTGTTGAGGATCAGTGAAGTGGAGATGTTGTTTCCTACTTTCACCACCTGGGGGTGGCCTGTCAAGAAGTCCAAGACCCAATTGCACAGGGTGGGGTTGAGACCCAGGGCCTCAAACTTAATGATGAGCTTGGGGGTTACTATGGTGTTAAATGCTGAGCTGAAGTCAATGAACAGCATTCTTACATAGGTTTCCTCATGTCCAGATGGGATAGGGCAGTGTGCAGTGTGATGGCGATTGCATCGTCTGTGGACCTATTGGGGCGGTATGCAAATTGCAGTGCATTTAGGGTGACATAGGGTGACAGGTAAGGTGGAGGTGATATGATCCTTGACTAGTCTCTCAAAGCACTTCATGATGACAGAAGTGGGTGCTATGGGGCGATAGTGATTTAGCTCAGTTAGCTTTGCCTTCTTGGGTACAGGAACAATGGTGGCCATTTGAAGCATGTGGGGACAGCAGACTGTGATAGGGAAAGATTGAATATGTCCGTAAACACACCAGCCAGCTGGTCTGCGCAGGCTCTGAGGATGCGGCTAGGGATGCCGTCTGGGCCAGCAGCCTTGCGAGGGTTAACACAATTAAATGTCTTACTCACGTCGGCTACGGAGAAGGAGAGCCCACAGTCCTTGGTAGTGGTGGCACTGTATTATCCTCAAAGCGGGCAAAGAAGGTGTTTAGTTCATCTGGAAGCAAGACGTCGGTGTCTGTGACATGGCCGATATATCATTTTTTGAAGTCCGTATTTGTCTGTGGACCCTGCCACATACGTCTCGTGTCTGAGCCATTGAATTGCAACTCCACTTTGTCCCAATACTGACATTTCGCTTGCTTGATTGCCTTGAAGGCATTGGAGCTCCCCCGGGTCTTTTTTTTAAAATGGCAGAGGGGGAAGCGAAGGCAACTGAGTGATAGTGAAAGGGGAAGATATGTCGTGTTGACTTTTTTCACCCAATTTGTCCAACTCATCACCTCTAAAATGTAAATTAAACACTATAAAGAGTGAATATAATGTCTCATTACATACATATTTGAAGGTTTGTGTCGAATTTGAATAGGGGTTTTAGGGAGGCGCTAAAGTTATCTTCACAAGTAAACTGCGGCTGTTACAGGTTTTGAGAGTCATGATGGCTCGCAGTGATGATACAAAAAAATGAACTATTGATTGAATTAACTATTGATGAACTCACAAGTAATTAACTTTACACTCACCATTGATCATTTCTTGATAAATAAATAGCGTTAAATATACGAGTTATACAAAGTAGGGAACTTTATTTTCAGAGGGGATGGATGTGATTCTGTTCAAAGAGAGAGATGAAGGAATATAATGATACTTTATATAATGTTAATGAACAAAGCATGAGAATGCACTTCGTCTATACATATTGTTGAAAGTTTATCTAGCTTCTATAAACTAAAATTGTACTTTAAAAATAAGTTATGTTTACAACGTTTGTGTGATAACTTTGTCTGGTGCTAGCTGGCTAGCTAACTTGTCTCATGTTGCTATGACAACAACTGAGTAGCTAGAGAAGTCAACTATCATTATCACCACTGAATTATTTTTCAAGTTACAGTGGGGGAAAAAAGTATTTGATCCCCTGTTGGTTTTGTACGTTTGCCCACTGATAAAGAAAGGATCAGTCTATAATTTTAATGGTAGGTTTATTTGAACAGTGAGAGACAGAATAACAACCAAAAAAATCCTGAAAAACGCATGTCTAAAATGTTATAAATTGATTTGCATTTTAATGAGGGAAATAAGTATTTGACCCCCTCTCAATCAGAAAGATTTCTGGCTCCCAGGTGTCTTTTATACAGGTAACGAGCTGAGATTAGGAGCACACTGTTAAAGGGAGTGCTCCTAACCGCAGCTTGTTAACTGTAAAAAAGACATCTGTCCACAGAAGCAATCAATCAGATTCCAAACTCTCCACCATGGCCAAGACCAAAGAGCTCTCCAAGGATGTCAGGGACAAGATTGTAGACTTACACAAGGTTGGAATGGGCTACAAGACCATCGCCAAGCAGCTTGGTGAGAAGGTGACAAGATTTGGTGCGATTATTCGCAAATGGAAGAAACACAAAAGAACTGTCAATATCCCTCGGCCTGGGGCTCCATGCAAGATCTCACCTCGTGGGGTTGCAATGATCATGAGAACGGTGAGCAATCAGCCCAGAACTACACGGGAGGATCTTGTCAATGAAGGACTGAAATCCTGCAGCGCCCGCAAGGTCCCCCTGCTCAAGAATACATATACATGCCCGTCTGAAGTTTGCCAATGAACATCTGAATGATTCAGAGGACAACTGGTGAAAGTGTTGTGGTCAGATGAGACCAAAATGGAGCTCTTTGGCATCAACTCAACTCGCCGTGTTTGGAGGAGGAGGAATGCTGCCTATGACCCCAAGAACACCATCTCCACCGTCAAACATGGAGGTGGAAACATTATGCTTTGGGGGTGTTTTTCTGCTAAGGGGACAGGACAACTTCACTGCATCAAAGGGACTATGGATGGGGCCATGTACCGTCAAATCTTGGGTGAGAACCTCCTTCCCTCAGCCAGGCTCATTGAAAATGGGTCGTGGATGGGTATTCCAGCATGACAATGACCCAAAACACACGGCCAAGGCAACAAAGGAGTGGCTCAAGAAGAAGCACATTAAGGTCCTGGAGTGGCCTAGCCAGTCTCCAGACCTTAATCCCATAGAAAATCTGTGGAGGGAGCTGAAGGTTCGAGCAGCCAAACGTCAGCCTCGAAACCTTAATGACTTGGAGAAGATCTGCAAAGAGGAGTGTGACAAAATCCCTCCTGAGATGTGTGCAAACCTGGTGGCCAACAACAAGAAACGTCTGACCTCTGTGATTGCCAACAAGGGTTTTGCCAGCAAGTACTAAGTCATGTTTTGCAGAGGGGTCAAATACTTATTTCCCTCATTAAAATGCAAATCATTTTATAACATTTTTGACATGCGTTTTTCTGGATTTTTTTGTTGTTATTCTGTCTCTCACTGTTCAAATAAACCTACTATTAAAATTCTAGACTGATAATTTCTTTGTAAGTGGGCAAACGTACAAAATCAGCAGGGGATCAAATACTTACCCCCCCACTGTAGTTCTCCATGTTTGTGCTACGTTAGGGCTGAATCATTCAGCCAATTGAGCATTTCTTGCCGTTCTCATATCTCCAATGTGTCAGTTAATGCCACATATTTAGGAAATGGAGTGAGACATTCAGGTGTATTGGGAGGATTTTAGTGATAGACACCGCTGCGGGTCTAACATTGAGTAGAGAGGGAGGACTGTTGTGTCCTAACCTGCCAGGGAGGGGAGGGATTCTTTGTTTCATTTGTTTTGATACATTTTGCAGGGTTATTGGGGTAGAATGGCAATCTGAAGGGTTTTGTAATTTTTCATTTCTGGTTTACAATTATTTAGTTAGCCATAAAATGACTATTCAGTTGCCATCATAAGTTACTTTTCTCCCCTTTTATGCATCAAACGGATATTCACATCACCACAGATGGATCATGGCTAATTTAGTGATCATTTCCTGTAATCTGAGGGGTTATAATGAGCCAAATAAGGAATAAAGTTGACATTGCTCCATTGCAAGAGACATCTTTTAGAGGGTGATGTCCACAGACTTCAAAACAAATACTACAAACTGGCAGCTGCTTCCTGCTTTACATCTAAATTGGTGCTTATTCTACATAAACGCAATCTACCCCTTACAATTGAAAAAAATGGAAATGATAAAGTGGGCAGATTTATTTACGTAGCCTAGTGGTTAGGTTAACTGCCTTGTTCAGGGGTAGAACGGAAGATTTTCACCTTGTCAGCTCGGTGATTTGATCTTGCAACCTTCCGGTTACTAGGCCGACACACTAACCACTAAGCTATCTGCCGCCCCATAGAAGGATTAAAGACTTTCTTGAGAACTGACTATGTTTTAACATCTACTGATATCTACTGGTAACATGGAATTTATAAAAACATTACCGGCCATTCTCTCTGATTATAATCCCATTCTTTGTACATTTCCAATCTTCCCAATGAAAAAGTGTGCACTGAGATGGAGGCTTAATAATACTTTACTCTGATTTCATCTTTCAGTTTAGATCCAATTTGAAATATGTTTTCGAAATAAATGACCACTCAGTGGAGGACTCAACTATGGTATGGTTAGCTGTAAAAGGTTTCCTAAGAGGAAACACTACACATTTTTCCTCTGATTTACAGAAATCAAGACTTCAGAAGATCAGTGAATTGGAAAATCATTGTAAAATGCTGGAAGACTCTTAAACAACTATTCAACAGAGAGAAATTGAGCTAAATACAAGTAGACTGGAACTTAATGACCTGTTGCCACGTAGAGCAGAATTCACTATGCAGAGGGCAAAATAATACTATTTTCAAGGGAGTAGGCTTAGCCACTTACTGTTGCTGCAGTTTAAACATGCTGAAACAAGATCATCAATACAGCTGATCAGATCCCCTACTAGGGGACTGATATCTGATCCTACAGAAATAAATACAACTTTTAGAGCATATTATTCAAATTTATACAGTTCCTCACATAACTTTAATACTTCTGCTTGTCGGCAATTCCTGGAGAACCTTACGTTGCCCACACTTTCTCAAAAATAAACAGTTTTATTAGAGGAACCTGTCACTTTATCTCAACTGAAAGCTGCTCTTTTAAATATGAAGAAAGATAAAGCGCCCGGTATTGATGGAATACCACCTGAACTCATTCTCAACATTTGGGATGAGCTAGGACCAGTTATTCTTGAATCTCTTAACATTGCTATTGAAAAAGGACAATTTCACAGAGACATACGGCTATTATATCCCTTATCCCTAAGAAAGGAAAATACCTCACAAATTGTGCAAATTTTTGGCCAATCAGTTTAATCGGAACACAAATTAAGATGACAAAGTTCTAGCCATGTGACTAGAGAAAGTTATTAACAAGCTCACACATCCTGACCAAACAGGGTTTATTAAGGCTTGTCAGGCAGCTGATAACATGCACCACCTGTTTATTTTTTTATTAAAAAAAAAATATATATTTTTTTTTTTACCCCTTTTTCATGGTATCCAATCCATCACTGCAACTCCCATACGGACTCGGGAGAGGCGAAGGTCAAGAGCTGTGCATCCTCAGAAATGTGACTCAGCCAAGCCACACTGCTGCTTGACACAATGCCCGCTTAACCCAGAAGCACCAATGTATCAGAGGAAACACCTGGTGACCATGCTTGCACCCGGCCCACCACAGGAGTCGCTAGAGCGTGATGAGACAAAGACATCCCAGCCGGCCAAACCCTCACTGCTGCTTGACACAATGCCCGCTTAACCCAGAAGCACCAATGTATCAGAGGAAACACCTGGTGACCATGCTTGCACCCGGCCCACCACAGGAGTCGCTAGAGCGTGATGAGACAAAGACATCCCAGCCGGCCAAACCCTTCCCTAACCTGGACGACGCTGAGCCAATTGTGCGCCACCCCATGGGTCTCCCGGTCACGACAGAGCCTGGACATGAACCAGGATCTCTAGTGGCACAGCTAGTACTGCGATGCAGTGCCTTAGTCCACTGCACCACTCGGGAGGCCCCATGCCACCTGTTTCATGTGGCTGCTAAGGCTTCCAATCTGGATTCCCCATGTGCTGTGTTATCATTATGTCACAGGCTGGCTCATAGCCTGTGGCAAAAATGAGGGGACATGGACAACAGGTATAGGCCAATCAAAAGGTTCTTTATTGTAAACCAAAAAAACTAGAGAGAGAGAGAGAGAGAGAGAGAGAGAGAGAGAGAGAGAGAGAGAGAGAGAGAGAGAGAGAGAGAGAGAGAGAGAGAGAGAGAGAGAGAGAGAGAGAGAGAGAGAGAGAGAGAGAGAGAGAGAGAGAGAGAGAGAGAGAGAGAGAGAGAGAGAGAGAGAGAGAGAGAGAGAGAGAGAGAGAACATTTTGGTTTTGGAGCTAGATTTATACGTATGATTCGCAGCATGTATGTGAATCCTACTATTATATCTACTAGCAATACCCATTCTAATCCATTTACCATACAACGAGGATGTAAGCAAGGTTGTCGCGACTCCCCTGTGCTATTTTCTCTCTCTCGAACCGCTGGCACAAAGCATACGGAAAAATTAGGCTTCATCACATATCAAAATCAAACAAACTGAACAAGCAATTTCTCTGTATGCAGATGACATATACTGCTCTACGTCGCAAACGTTCAGAAATCCCTCCAGCCAATAATGTCTATTTAAACAGTATTCAGCTCATGGTCTGGTTACAAGATCAACTGGTCTAAATCAGTTCTACTACCTCTTAACTCAGCTATGGGAAGTGTGAAACTACCACCCATGATCCCAGTGAAGAAACAAATCACCTACTGTACTTGGGCATTACCAAATCCCCCTCTATTCACACAACTTGCATGAAGAACTACTTAGAAACCTTTCAAAATACCAAAAATACATAAAACGAAAGTCCGCTATGGCCACTTCTTTGCATGCTAGAATCTCAATTATTAAAATGAATGTCCTCTCTCATATCAATTTTATGAGTTCCATGTTTCCACTGCCTCCTGTAGACTATTGGTCTAAACTTTACTCTGTCATAAAGAAGTTAATTTGGGAGAGAAAGAGACCACAGATTAAATATGCAACACTACAGAGAACAAAAGCATTAGGTGGACTTGCAGTTCCAAATATAACATTTTATCACCTAGAAACCCCAATCACCAATTAATAAATGTTAACATTTGCCATAGAACCTATCTAACACCACAAAAAAGACATCATATGGGTATTAGTCCATCGCCATTATATGAGTTCTGTACCACAGGGGACCTTGGTACTTTTCAGCATCTGGTTGAATTCAGAGGGAAAGTCAACGATTTCATCTCTGTACTTATAGATAAAATACTGCCATTAGATCCAATAGTGATGCTGCTTTGTGATAACTCTGATTTGCACTTGTCAGAACGCCAACGGAGAGTGTGATTGGCAGAAACCACAGATGTTTGCGGAATCCACCTCATCAGTTACCATTGCGACAATGGCTGCTCACATTTAAGGAAATTGTACTTATGGAACTCTCCACAGGTGTCCACTCTAGACACATAGAAAAAAGCAGTAGCGGACAATTCTGAACTCTTAACCAACAGGCCTTTACATCCATGAATGTGTATAAATAATTTGTCACTATTTCTGAGACTATATGATGTATTGTTCAGTAGATTTAGTATGTAATATTAATTTATTTGTATTTATCTAATGATTTATTTTGCATGCTATCAGATCGCTTGTGGGGCGTGGGGTGGGGATTTAATTTTTTTAATCTATAAATGTATTGTATGAATCCTATGAATTGAAATAATAAAAACTTGATGTAAAAAATCTACGGCAAGACTTGAAAATGGCTGTCTCGCAATGATCAACAACTTGACAGAGCTTTAATATCCTGTCTGGGCTAGGGGGCAGTATTTTCACGGCCGGATGAAAAACGTACCCAATTTAAACAGGTTACTACTCTGGCCCAGAAACTAGAATATGCATATTATTAGTAGATTTGGATAGAAAACACTGAAGATTCTAAAACTGTTTGAATGGTGTCTGTGAGTATAACAGAACTCATATGGCAGGCAAAAACCTGAGAAAAATACAACCAGGAAATGAAAAATCTGGTGCCTGTAGGTTTTTCAAGTCATTGCCAATCGAACACACAGTGGCTAAGGATTAATTCACATGGTTGTAGTCACTTCAAATTATGTTCTATCTAAACTACAGTGTCTGTGATGTCATATTGCACTTCCCAAGGCTTCCACTAGATGTCAACAGTCTTTAGAAAGTTGTTTGAGGTGTCTATGATGAACAGAGACCAAATGAGAAGTCTGGGAAGTTGGTGACCCAGGGAAGGATGTCAGTTCATTGGCGCGCTTCACGCGAGAGGTAGCTCTGTTCCAAAACGTTTTTCAAGACAATGCATGAGTCCGGTTGGAATATTACTGAAGTTACACGTTATAAAGGCCCTAAAGATTGATGCTATACAACGTTTCACATGTTTGAACGAGCGGAAATAGATTTTTTTTTTTTACTTTTCATCGTGACATTTTCCTCACGCGTCCTACATTTTGAGTAGCTTACTGAACGCGCAAACAACATGGAGTTATTTGGACATAAATTATGAACTTTATCGAACAAAACAACATTTGTTGTGGACCTGGGAATACCTGGAAGTGCCTTCTGATGAAGATCATCAAAGGTAAGTGAATATTTCTAATGCTATTTATGCATTTAGATGACTCCAAAATGGCGGCTATCTGTATTGCGTAGTGTATTTTTCTGAGCACAGTACTCAGATTATTGCAAAGTGTGCTTTCCCAGTAAAGTTATTTTGAAATCTGTCAATGCGGTTGCATTCAGGAGATGTTAATCTATAATTCTTTGAATAACAGTTTAATATTTTATCAACGTTTATGACGAGTATTTTTGTAAATTGTAGTGCTGATTCACCGGCAGTTTTGGGGGAAATACATTTTCGGAATTTACACTTGATAGAACAAAAAATGCATGTATTGTCTAACATAATGTCCTAGGAGTGTCATCTGATGAAGATTGTCAAAGGTTAGTGCATAATTTTAGCTGGTTTTCTGCTTTTGGTGACGCCTGTCCTTTCATTGAAAATGGCTGTGTGGAATTGTTTTGTCTATGTACTGTCCTAACATAATCTAACTTTATGCTTTCGCCGTAAAACCTCTTTGAAATCGGACAATGTGGTTGGATTAAGGAGATGTTTATCTTTCAAATGGTGTAAAATAGTTGATTGTTTGAGAAACTGAAATTATTAGATTTTTGCTGTTTTGAATTTCGCGCCATGCTATCTTGTCAAGCAACCCCGTTACCGGGATGAGAACGGGAATGGGTCCCATAGAGGTTAAGAGAAGAATGTGCAAAGCTCTTCGACTTGCCCAGAATGACTCACAGCTGTAATCGCTGCCAAAGGTGATTCTACAGTGACTCAGGGGTGTAAATAATACTTGGGTAAATAATATATTTCTTAATTTAATTTTCAATAAATGTGCAAAAATGTCAAATTAGTTTTCACTATTTGGTATCGTGATTAGATGGCAGAGAAAAAAAATCTATTTAATCAATTTTGAATTCAGGCTGTCACACAACAAAATGTGGAATATGTCAAAGGGTATGAGTACTTGAAGGCACTGTATATGATCACACTGGTAATAGATCATTTCTTATATTACTTGTGAGGCACAGCTGAGTGAGCATAATTAGCGTTTTACATTTTTATGGACTGATGGCCTACAACTGATGGAGGGAGCAGCGGTGAGGCCTCCTCTGACCTGACTCACTGTCCTTATTTCTGCACCAATTCATGTTACTCCTATGACCAGAGAAAGTAAAATATTCCTTGACATTGAAAAAGACACAAGCCGTTAATAATAACAACTGAAGCTTATCAAAGCACTTTGCTATACTGCTTCATTGCAGCTGCAGAACTTCTTGTAGCGTGAGTGAAAGTTAGCGTTGACAGTGCTGAATAACAACTTAAACATGAATTTACTCATGAAAACTGCAGATCTTTGATGTATTCGTTGAGTCTCTCAAGTCATGGTTTTAAACGTTTTAAAACCTCACATTATAAGCTTTGCTGTGTGTACAGTCTATGGCGCGAGGAAACTGTGCAGACAAGGTAATCTGAGCTAACTGATTGGCCAGAGGTTGGTCTATAGGTGCACTTGATTTGCTCTCTGGGACTGCCAGGTAGGCAGAGTTCTACCATCAGACACATGAAATGGTTCAAAATGGGAACACTTTGCCTTCCCGGCGCTAGGGCCGCTGAATCATGAGCACCTACCGCCAACAGCGCCAAACAAATATAAAAAATAGGAACGAAAGGCTTTATTGTTGGGTGTTTATGCCTTGGAGACCAGTTGGTGACCACTGCAATAATGGCACAGTTATAAAGATGAGTCCTCTATCTCTATGGACTGCTTTTACTGGGGAGTGCCAATATGTCCGACCTGTGGCTTTAAAGCCTCTCAATGGCGAATGCATAGCATCAGCAATCCAGGGTTTATACAGTGCATTCGAAAACTATTCAGACTACTTGACTTTTTCCACATTTTGTTACATTACAGCCTAATTCTAAAATGGATTAAATTAAAAAAAATCCTCATCAATCTACACACAATACCTCATAATGTCAAAGCGAAAACAGGTTTATAGAAATGTTTGCAAATGTATTTAAAAAAACAGAAATACCTTATTTACATAAGTATTCAGACCCTTTGCAATGAGACTCGAAATTGAGTTTAGCTGCATCCTGTTTCCATTGATCATCCTTGAGATGTTTCTGAGATGTTTTTGAGTCCACCTGTGGTAAATTAAATTGATTGGACATGATTTGAAAAGAGGCACAGATCTGGGGAAGGGTACTAAAACATTTCTGCTGCATTGAAGGTCCCCAAGAACACACTGGCAACCATCATTCTTAAATGTAAGAAGTTTGGAACCACCAAGACTCTTCCTAGAGCTGGCCGCTCGGCCAAACTGAGCAATTGGGGAAGAAGGGCCTTGGTCTGGGAGGTGACTAGGAACCTGATGGACACTCTGACAGAGCTCCAGAGTTCCTCTGTGGAGATGGGAGAACCTTCCAGAAGGACAACCATCTCTGCAGCACTCCACCAATCAGGCCTTTATGGTAGAGTGGCCAGATGGAAGCCACTCCTCAGTAAAAGTTACATGACAGCCCGCTTGGAGTTTGCCAAAAGGCACCTAAAGACTCTCAGACCATGAGAAACGAGATTCTCTGGTCTGATGAAACCGAGATTGAACTCTTTGGCCTGAATGCCAAGCGCCAAGTCTGGAGGAAACCTGGCACCATCCCTACGGTGAAGCATGGTGGTGGCAACATCATGCTGTGAGGATGTTTTTCAGCGGCAGGGACTGGGAGACCAGTCAGGATCGAGGGAAAGCTGAACGGAGCAAAGTACAGAGAGATCCTTGATGAAAACCTGCTCCAGAGCGCTCAGGACCTCAGAATGGGGTGAAGGTTCACTTTCTAACAGGACAACAACACTAAGCACACAGCCAAGACAACGCAGGAGTGGCTTCGGGACAAGTCTCTGAATGTCCTTGAGTGGCCCAGCCAGAGCCCGGACTTGAACCTGATCGAACATCTCTGGAGAGACCTGAAAATAGCTATGCAGCGACACACCCCATCCAAACTCACAGAGCTTGATAGGATCTGCAGAGAAGAATGTGAGAAACTCCCCAAATACAGGTGTGCCAAGCTTGTAGCGTCATACCCAAGAAGACTTGAGGCTGTAATCGCTGCCAAAGGTGATTCAACATAGTACTGAGTAAAGGGTCTGAAAACTTACATAAATCTGATATTTCATTTAATTTTTTTTTAAATGTCTAAAAAACAGTTTTTCTTTGTCATTATGGGGTATTGTGTGTAGATTGATGAGGGGGAAAAAACAATTGAATCCATATTAGAATAAGGCAGTAACAAAATTTGGTAAAAGTCAAGGGGTCTGAATACTTTCCCGAATGCACTGTGTACATCATTGGACACAGCCCACCCTGTTCCAGCTCACCCTTCCAGTCTAATCTGGGAGGCCAAGTCAAAGCATTTTTACAGTGACTAACCACTCACGACCAGATGTGGCGCTTCCAACATCTCAAACAAGATCTAACATCAACGTGTGTACAATTTCCCTACAGACATAAACGTGTTCATACGATCACTGTACATTACGTTTGTATCATGTCAAGATTTCTCTATCCTTCTCACTCATGCGCTCTGTTCTTTCTAAATGGTGTGTTTCCCTTTTTATGGTGCTGTATAAGTCTACCGATGAGTAGGTACAGCCAGCCTGTTTGACATTTCTGCATGCCGTTTAAAGAATGATGGTACAGGTTCTCAACAAGCTATAACATTTGTTTTTCAGCACAAAAAGACAACCATTATGTAGGCCGCCTTCCTGTTATCAAACTTAATAACAACCATGATGTACTGGCAATTACAGTATAGGGTTCTTTGTACAGAGGTGAAGAGACAGAGCTAAACTAATGGGATATTGTGTCATTGATAGGTGGAGTGCTTTGTAAATCAGAAAGCCTGTAGTCCAACGCACACTGAACAAAGCATTGGTTTCTGTTTGAAATGAGCAACTCTCAATGATGAGACTTTCACCGACTTTGCATCCACCTCATGTTCACTTTCCATATGAAATACTGCATCTGGGGCAGTATTCTTGTCTCTGGCACTGTGCTTCTGTCAATTCTGAATGGAAACTACTTACAGTACCAGTCAAAAGCTTGGACACACCTACTCATTCAAGGGTTTTTCTTTATTTTTATTATTTTCTACATTGTAGCATAATAGTGAAGACATCAAAACTTTGAAATAACATATGGAATCATGTAGTAACCAAAAAAGTATTAAACAAATAAAAATATATTTTAGATTCTTCAAAGTAGACACCCTTTGCCTTGATGACAGCTTGCACTCTTGTCATTCTCATATTGAATGTAAATACATGTACCCAGAAGAATTCTGTATTAAATGTGTTACTTCAACCACACCATGGCCTTGAGTCCTCTCTCTCCAGCCAAGTCAATTTATCCTAAATTACAGGTCAACGCATTCAATATGTACTTCTAGACATAATCCAAACAGGCAAGTGTTGGCATGGGAAACTGGAAAAAATGAATATGATATGGTTATGGTTTAGGAGATAATCCTTCATATCTATGGCAACTGTCTTTTTGAGCCAAGAGAACACTCAGTTCACAACTGAGCATGTTCTGAGTGAGAAATTAGCTGAGGCTGAGGGAGTCAAGTTACTGGGAATCAGGGAGGAGTCTATGGGAAGTAGTTAACTTCCCTCACTTACAGTAAGCCCAGTCTAGAGCATGATGACTCAAGGCAAAAGTAACAGTTACTCATTGCTGTTCACTATAAAAACATTACTTTCTGTTTTCCAGAGTAACTATTTATAAGAAAGTGAGAAGAAATTTGTACAAATCATAGTTTTTTTTTATTGAAAAGGAAAGTGTTCCATTTCTTGAATAAAAATGATAAGGAAAAAAAAAACAAGTCCAACATTTTCCAATTCATTTTGGTCATTGGGACACAATTATATGAAAGGGCCAAGGGTGAATTGATAGGCCGCAATGGAGGCAAGGATAGAGTGATTTGGGGATGGATGGAGAGTGATAATGGAGATGGGAAGGATGGCTGTTTGGTGGATGCTCGGTTTAGAATCTTCCAGAGCGTTCTCTGTCTCTGGAGCGCCTTCTCTCACGGTCGCGTCCACCTCCACCTCCACCTCCTCCCCTTCCTCTGTCCCTCGAGCGCGAACGACGTTCCCTGGAACGGGAGCGAGAATGATGCCCCCCTCTGAGGAAGAGGGGGGAAAAAAGGAGCTAGTTAAACTTAAAATGAGAACTTTCCCACAAACTTTATCATCACGGCAGAAATGTGCATTCCGGAGAACACTTGAAAGCAGCATAAGTTTTATGATTAGCGTTGACTCTCAGAGCCTGAGCTTACCCCCTCTTCCTGCGGCGTCCGTACAGCTCCCTTCTCAGCTCCCTAGAGATGGGCTTCAGGTGCATGAAGTTACAGAAGCCTCCTCGAGTGCACTCCCTGTAGAGAAAGAGGGAATTCAGTTAGTGCATTGGGGATGGGGGGGCAGCAACTCTTGTATGAAGGAATCTAATATGTGTAACGAAGAGAAAGGTATGTGGATTTGGTGCCATTGGTAGGAATTAGTCTTGCTACAGCATTTATATAGTTGAAATAACCCAACTTAATTACAATACATTTGTGTAGGTGTCACCATTAATACAATGTTGAACTGAAAATGGTGTGCGTGTGGTCCTGCGGTGGAGTACTGACCCCATCTCGTACTGGCGGCAGCAGGCTTCTCTGAAGTCGGTAACGGGAGAGAGCTCGGCGTGGATGGGCTGACCGTTGAACCAGCGGTTATTCAGATCCATCACTGCCTTCTCCGCGTCTTCTTCACGACGGAACTACACAGAGACCATCACCGAGTTAGTGTGTGTGCAAATGTACGTTCTAATGAGGCTGAGAATGACGGTGTGATTGAATGAGAAGAGGAAGACGCGTTTTCGTCAACAAATGTATACAAAACCCATCATTACACACAGTCAGTGACACACCTTCACATATACGTTTCCGACCAGATGGTCTCCCAGGTTATCGCACACGTTCATCTCCTCCACCTCTCCATACTTCTCCTCCATCTCTGTGAAGACCTCCTACAGCAAGAGAAACCGAGGGAGAGAGAATGGGATTGACAGACAGAAGGGCGAATACAGAAAGTTTCAAATGGATTTGAATTCAAAGTGGATTTCCAACACATGCTCAAAACACATTTCTATTCCGTTTCAGTATTTTGTCAATGATTCCCACATGGGCTGTGTGGAGGGGGAAGAGAAGCAAGGTAGACCTGAATTGCATCATCCACACCATTCAAATGGGCTTACTACTGCACGCATCACTGACTCACCTCAAAGAACTCGTCATAGTGCTCCTGCATCTCCACATCACTGACGGCACCTAGTGGCCACAGGGGAGAAACTCACATCAGGGACCATTCAGCGCGTTACAGCAGGTGACATCAGCATTGTGGTTTCATGAACTACATGCACAAGAAAAATATTTTGAACACCTAGGAGTCTGGACTACTGAATTACAAATCTATTCAATCTAATAGCACACAGTCCAGAACATATGAAATAAGGACGACAGCAAAGACAATACTGTCCGGAGGCAAAGGGTCAACGCGAAAAATATGTTCATTGTGCCTCTGCACACCAAGGACGACTGTAAGACTGGACATTTGACCTTTGAGAGAACAGAGTCTTTTGAGACTAATTTTTGTTACATTCAGTGAGTGCTAAGTAGTAATGGTACGTTTCTGGCACTGAGATAATAGCCGTCAATTGATGCTAAGGAATGGGACTCACTGGGGCCTAAACACAATGTCAGTCATACTCAACTCACCAAAATCACACCCCATGTGTCATATCACATTTTGTACAATAAACTAAAAATGGATCCTAAATTAGTTTGACCACCTGAGACTAGAGCAGGGTTAACCTCTAGAATATAATTAAGTGTTTTGTGAATGAAGCTGTAGTTGAAACAATGATGAATAAAACGTTTTCCTAGAATACGTCTTAGATTCTGAATTAATAGAAACATACTGTATGCATCAAAACATAATTTGGACTATTTGTTACACCGACTACATGGCACCAGAACGGTAGTATACATGGTTTGTTTTACTTAACATTAGTACCTGTTGTATTACATGTATATTACAGCACTAAAGGGCAGCGTGTATATCACTGATCATGTTAAAGGGATAAATCTTAACATGTCAGATAGAGGACAGATGTCACCCCCAAAAGGAAGTGTGGGCGAATGAAGAGAAAGATAAAATAACATTTTGTGCCACAGGTCCCTGTTAACAAGTGGGAAACTTACAGCGCAAACCATCGGCAGACTGGGCAGTGTTTTGAGGGTTACGGTAAATGTTCAAGAGGGCAATGGTCTGAAATACAAAATGTACATTTTTGAGATAGTTTCAGGCAGATTTCTAAAATGGTAGTTAAATAGGTGCATTTACTCCCATCCCCCTCCCTCAAAACTGTGTACTTGTGCCCCAACCAGGCCCAGAACAGGGTAGGAAGTGATGACTGAAAGAGGTTAAGATGATCCATGGGACTGGTCCACGCTGAAAGAGATGGAGCTGGAAGAAGTGAAAATCTCAGCATGACAATATTTGACTATGGAAAATCCAATACAACCGAAAATGTAGCCTACCCAAACATTACATACCAGGTCATTGAGGCTTGAAATGACCTCCAGAACTTGCTGAATCATAGGTGATTGGATGTCAAGATGTTTTTATTACTAGCTATCATCTATTCCTTTTTATACATTTTAAAAAGTAACTTTTTGCCAGTCATTCTGAGTTGCTCAGCTGAGAAACAGAACAGTTATACATGACAGCAACAAGACCACAAACCCACGACTTACCTTAGAGGAAGCGAGTGGCAATGCATCAGCTCTGCTAGCCGGGGCTCAACATCAGGGTACCCTTTACACATTTACAATATGGCTGACGACGTCTGAATCAGTCTAACGTATAGGGGCGGCAGTATTGCAAGAGCAAAAACTAAAATCCAAAACTGTTCTGTGTCTAGACAGTAACTCATGTAGATTTTTTTGCTGTCTATAACCAGGTTCTTATCCAACCTTTTTATGCGAGTAAAGTGCATGTCGGATAAAAAGAAAATGCCACGACAGGCCTGACGGAAACATTTTTCATTAAACCTTCCAAATGTTGACAAAACAAAATACGCTTCACAAGGTGGGATCTTTTGTGTTGGTAAAATTAATAATGCGAGAAATGTTGGTGGAAATGCTTTTAAGCGCAAATATTGATATAATAAGCATCACATCAAAGTAAACTTGGAGTCACGCGATTTCATGTTGTGTGGTCCTCCCACTACGACTCGTCGGTAAAGCAGGCAGTTTATCAGACTACAGATGTTATGATGAACTTCACAGGGTGGTGAAAGTGCATGGTGATGAGCTTGATGCTCCTTTCCAATAAATATCACAGGTCTGATTCTGGTGACATGATCTTTGTTTGGCTGCCGTTTGACAAAAATAATCTCACTCTTTTGTCCATTATTATTATTATGTAATCATGTAGGCTATACACGCGCTCTAGCCAACAGTGCACAGATAGCGCTGCTAGAGCGCACGTGCCAATACCAGAGTGGGCACACTGGCTATAACGCACGTTCTCTTGTGAGAAAACCGTCAGTAGAGTTGAATGCAATGGAAACCCATTTAACAGGAAAGGGTATTTTTATGTTCACTCATCACACACAGCCTTTTATCTGCAACAGAAAAATATCTCATGGGGGAAAATGCGCACATTGTTTTATGCAGATTTTAGAATATTCGGCATAAAATGTCGCCAATTGGATGGAAACCTAGCTATTCACAAATGCATGTTGGGCACTAGGGCAGTCGGTCTTGTCTGAAAGCGCCTGAAAAAGACAGTCAGTCATCTGTTCACTATAACTGTTAGAAAACAGGAGATTTCCTGTGGATAATAACTTCACTGTACGGATCCAATGTGAATTGTGGGGATCAAGGCATTTTTTTGAGTCCTTTTCAATGTCACTATCAGAGCATGTCATTCTACACCTAGACCTCCTGAACGGCAACAGATTAAAAAATCTATTTAAAAAAAATCAATTGGATTGGCGATATACTAAAGTGTTGAGGTAGTGTTGTGGTACCCCCTGCTACCAGTGCTGAGACAGACCCTCCGAAGCCCTGCAGGAAGCCAGTGGAGACGCAGACCTAAAATCTGAGGAGGGGGAGAAAGCTAGAATGACCTGGTGGGCTGAGAGGACTGGACCGGAGGCACTTACAGTGGGAGCCGTCGGCCGTCTGCGCACTGTTTTGGGGGTTACGGTAGATGTTTTGAATCACGATGGTCTGCAGAGGGAAAAATCAAAAAATTGTTTATAAAAATACAAAAACTAACCCCCCCCCCCAAAATTAGGCTATATAGCTAACTAAAACAGACTTTATTTTTAACCCACAGGTGGTGCTGAAGGTAGAGGACTGTTTGGCCCCTCTTGCTAAAATGTGAAAAGGTTTAATTAATAAAATAAGAAATCCCGATACCTAGAACCTATAGGAGGGGGGCGGACCAAATCCCGATACCTAGAACCTATAGGAGGGGGGCGGACCAAATCCCGATACCTAGAACCTATAGGAGGGGGGCGGACCAAATCCCGATACCTAGAACCTATAGGAGGGGGGCGGACCAAATCCCGATACCTAGAACCTATAGGAGGGGGGCGGACCAAATCCCGATACCTAGAACCTATAGGAGGGGGGCAGACCAAATCCCGATACCTAGAACCTATAGGAGGGGGGGCGGACCAAATCCCGATACCTAGAACCTATAGGAGGGGGGGCGGACCAAATCCCGATACCTAGAACCTATAGGAGGGGGCGGACCAAATCCCGATACCTAGAACCTATAGGAGGGGGCGGACCAAATCCCGATACCTAGAACCTATAGGAGGAGGGCAGACCAAATCCCGATACCTAGAACCTATAGGAGGGGGCGGACCAAATCCCGATACCTAGAACCTATAGGAGGGGGGCAGACCAAATCCCTGGATGTAGAGGAACCTTGAGTCTGTAGGAGGGGTAAGGGCAAAATAAAGCAGGAGTCCGTGCTTGACCGGTGGACACACTGGGGAGTTTGTGTCTTTTCTCTGTCCCATGCAGGCAAGGCGAGCTGTAGGGAAAGCTAGAGAAAGCCTAGAGTATGTATGTGCTATGTTCTAATAATCTGTTCAGTGACAGGGATACATGTTACTTTGAGATGGGAACGGGCCACAGATAAATCCTACCACTTCAGACAACCCATTGCAGAGAGTAGGCCAACTGGTGGAAAAGTGATAGCTATTGCAAAGCTTGAGATTACTGTGGATAAAGAGGACTGAAATGATGTTCAGTGACTCAGTCATGTTTAGTCGAACGCAGTCACAATATGTATTAATAGGAGGGAACGACGTAGGGGTGTGAACATTTAAACCAAATTGGGATCATTAACATTAAGAAAGAAAAATAAGAAAAAAAAACAAGGAAAGAAATTGTTCGATAAAAATTGCAGTGTAGTTATCACAAAACATTTTCCATAGTATCAGCTATAAAGGCATGGGGAAAGTTGCGCAATTTAAATAAAACCAGAGAGAAAGAGGCAAACTTGAGGCTATTTTGGTGAATTTGGCATGCAAGAGATTACCAAGACATATGCGTGTTTGGTCTTCGGTCTGTTGCGTATAGAATATCCTAGCCTATTCATTGATGACAAGCCCTGCTTTACTGAAGTTGCGAGACATTGCAAGCCAAGAAATTGCGAGATACAGCATTTGATTGCCAATAGATAAGCCTAGTGCACGGTTCTGACTTGTCTGCCTGGTGGCCGACCTGCCTATACCGTATCCCTCTCCTCTCTCTCCACCCCTCGCTAGCTCGCTATGAAAGATGTGGCAGGTAGCCTAGCAGTTAAGAGCATTGGGCCAGTAACTGAAAGGTCGCTGGTTTGAATTCCTGAGATTAGGTTAAAAAAAAAATTGATATACCCGTGTACAGGCCACTTAACCCTAATTGCTCCAGTAAGTTGCTCTGTATCAGTGTGTCTGCTAAATTACCAAAATGCTCATGTTTGTGTTGTTGGAAGTGCAGCAACAAAATACTGAATCGTAGGAGTTCATTCTGATTGACACTCAGAAATAGGAGTTCACGTTCAAGGAAACAAGGAATCAAGTGTCCACCACTACACCATCATTGTTAACAGTTGGGGATACCTAGTCAGTTGCACAACTGAATGGATTCAACCGAAATGTGCCTTCCACATTTAACCCAACCCCTCGAGGTAGTACAGGTGCCCTGCTTAACCATCTGACAGGGACACACCATGAGACCCAAACAGTTGCTAGCAGCAGCAAAGCTGCATTGTGAATTCACATGGAATTTTTGTTGTCACATCCCTACAACGAGGGACATCAGGCGCATGACTAAGTCAATAATCCAGCCAAATGGTTTGAGCTCTGACAAAAAAACAAAAGGATTGCCAACAACCTGGAGAGAAGAGCCAAAAACGCACTCTAGGTCAGATCTAACAGAGGTTGGCCAGAGCAATCTGCAGTCTGTTCAAGCAGGCAACTTTCTGCATGGAATCTCTTGCAAAAGGCATGGCCAGCAATTACAATAGAAATGCAGAAGGAAGTGCATTGCCATGCAACCTTTCATCCAATGTTATGTGTAGAGAAAGATTTGTTTCTGAATTACACTCCACTACATACACACACACGTGTATGGATAGTGATGCTAACATTTTTAATTTGGCTCTATATTCCAGCATGTTGGATTTGAGATCAAATGTTTCATATGAGGTGACAGTATAGAATCACCTTTTATTTGAGGGTATTTTTATACACATCGGATTTACTGTTTAGAAATGAAAGCTCTTTATAGATTTAGTCCCCCCCCCCATTTGAAGATGTAACAAATGTCACAGTGTATTAAAGTAGTCAAAAGTTTAGTATTTGGTCGGTATTCCTTGCACACAATGACATCATCAAGCTTGTGACGCTACAAACTTGTTGGATGCATTTTTTGTTTGTTTTGGTTGCGTTTCAGATTATATTTTGTCCAACAGGAAGTGAATGGTGAATAATTTTTTGTCATTTTGGAGTCACTTATTGTAAGTAAAAATAGATGTTTGTTAACACCTCAACATGAATGTGAATGCTACCACGATTACAGATAATCATGAATGAAATTGTGAATGATGATGAGTGAGAAAGTTAGAGGGACAAAGATCATACCCCCCAAACAATGCTGATCTACCCCATTATTGGTAATGGTGAGAGGTTAGCATGCTTTGTTGTAGCCTCCAACTTTTTCACTCGTCTCATACTCGTCGCCAAACCCACTGGCTCCAGGTTATCTACAAGTCTCTGGTAGGTAAAGCCCTGCCTTCTCAGCTCATTGGTCACCATAGCAGCACCCACCCGTAGCATGCGCTCCAGCAGGTATATTTCACTGGTCACCCCCAAAGCAAATTCTTCCTTTGGTCACCTCTCCTTCCAGTTCTCTGCTGCCAATGACTGGAACGAACTGCAAAAATCTCTGAAGCTGGAGACTCTTACCTCCCTCACTAGCTTTAAGCACCAGCTGTCAGAGCAGCTCACAGATCACTGCACCTGTACATAGCCCATCTGTAAATAGCCCATCCAATCTACCTCATCCCCATAATGTATTCATTTATCTTGCTCCTTTGCACCCCAGTATCTCAACTTGCACATTCATCTTCTGCACATCTATCACTCCAGTGTGTAATTGCTATATTGTAATTACTTTGCCACCATGGCCTATTTATTGCCTTACCTCTCTTATCCTACCTCATTTGCACATGCTGTATAATTGTATGTTTGTTTATTCCATGTGTAACTGTGTTGTTGTGTGTCAAACTGCTTTGCTTTATCTTGGCCAGGTCGCAGTTGCAAATGAGAACTTGTTCTCAACTAGCCTACATACATAAATCAGATATGTATGAAAATGCCCTCAACATCTAAAATGCTGGAGTAGAGACAAATGTACAAAAATAGAAAATAGCATTACTGTCCAAAAACATAAATAAGGGAGTGTAAGACACCGACTCATGGGACCCCCGGCTGAATCTAGCTCTCAATTCAAGTTGTCTGGCTATTTAGATATTTAAAATGTGACCAAGTGAAAGGGATGGAGGAGAGGATGACCTAGATTCAGGGCAGACCTTTCCCTAAAAAGTAGGATTGTGACAATGCCAGTATTGCAATATGTTATCCTTGGCAAAAATGTAAACAAAAGCAGACCAACCTCGTTGGTCCTTTAAAAACCTGCTGTATGTAAAATATTGTGTGCTATAGCTTGGGGAAAATGTTTTATGTGACTCTGAATGACACCATAATGATGATAGTTTCCAACCTTAGGGCTGGTTTCCTGAAGAAGTTAAAAATCAGCTTTTTGTTTTGTTTCCTTGCCACGACACTAACAAGTATCATCATCCTGGCCCTACTAAGATTAGAAATTATTTGTCCTATTGGCGTTAGAAAAAGTATGGTCCCGTGTGGCTCAGTTGGTAGAGCATGGTGTTTGCAACGCCAGGGTTGTGGGTTCGATTCCCACGGGGGACCAGTACGGAAAAAATGTATGAAATGTATGTATTCACTACTGTAAGTCGCTCTGGATAAGAGCGTCTGCTAAATGACTAAAATGTAAATGTAAATGTAAAGTACCTTAATTTATGATGGACTAGTTAGAGAAAAACGGTAAGGCAGGGAGACACTGTCGTTTGAGATGTTTTTGTCTCGTATACTGAGACGCGGGATGCAAGAAATGCTTTGGATATTCGACGCGAGGCCGCTGAACAGGCTTGGACCACCAAAAATGGAGGAAGTGTGAATATCGCTGTGCTTGTGAAAGTAAGATAGCTGCATAAAACAGACTTCCTGTTTCATATATTTAGGACACTAACTTGTACAGTATTTAGTGATCTACATTCAAACTTATAACTTTCATATTTTAGTAGTGTTATTATTCATGAGGATTATTGACAAGCCCTTCTGTTTTCATCAAAGGGAATCAGCTGATGCACAATGAAGCCCAAATACACAAGCACACATCCATCTCTCTGCTAGAATGAATCAAAATATATGTTAATGGTGGGGGAAAGGGTTATTCACACAACATTGAATAACACTCCAATTCAATGTTAATCAATTACACTATTTTGTTTCACTATCTGAAAACC
Organism: Salmo trutta; assembly: GCF_901001165.1. Classification (NCBI taxonomy): domain Eukaryota; kingdom Metazoa; phylum Chordata; class Actinopteri; order Salmoniformes; family Salmonidae; genus Salmo; species Salmo trutta. Next base: position 29,217,022 of record NC_042976.1, on the reverse strand, counting down.
AGTGCTGATAAACCTTTCCAATCTCTGTTTAGAAGAACTAGCTAAACAAAGCATCAATCACTGGATCAAAGATAAACCAAAGATAATGGCCATTTGAATAATCTTGGTTAAACCAGAACTAAAATCTCACATAATTTGGTCATGCAGCATAGTTCCACGAGAGGTTACCATTTGTCAAACCAGCCTAGAACATGACAACCACTTCATCTTGGCAGGAGAAGTTTTACACATGCTATTCCCTTTCATGCAGCACATCTGGTAGAAGCAAATATTTTAAACAAGTTTGCTTTACTGAATTGACTTACCTGGCTGAAAGTTGGTTTATTATGTAATCTGGAGCATCGGTCACCATGGCGGCAGGCACCGATTTTAAAGTAGAAAGAACAGTTCACCCTGAAGGACGAAAAATGCTGATAACATTAGCTAAACAGTCCTGAAATGTATAACTAGCTAGGTACATGAGTTTTCACTCATGTACCCAGATGAAAATTAAATGAAATGTGCAACTTTCCAGTTATCCCACTGTTCCCCGGTAGGCCGTCATTGTAAATAAGAATTTGACCTTAACTGACTTGCCAAGTTAAATAAAAGTCAAATTCAAAAAAGGTAAAAATAATGTCAGTCTTTGAAATCTAAATCAGTTTAATCGTGACTTGTGCCAGATACGCGTGTACCTATTAAAGTGAATAACTGTAATAGTATGTATCTAGTGTCTCTCATAGTAGAATAATAAAATGTAATGATAATAGAACAGAGAAATAATACAAGGATAACCCTGATAGATCTTATGTATTTCTATCAAAACTGGAATTTCTACTCAAAGCAAAGATTGTAAAAGTATACTGGACATTTATAGAATAAATCATACCTAGTTTGACGATTGTCATAATCAGTGAAAATGTTAGACTTATATAGCTTTAAATGGCATTTTGTAGATGTTATGCATTTCTATCAAGTCAAAAATTGAATTTTTCCTCAAAACAAAGGTTGTAAAAGTATGCTAGACATTAATAGAATAAATAGAATAAAGCATATCTATTTTTGTGTGACAATTAATTCGTTTATTTTTTTTACCCATTTTAAATGGCTTTTGGCTAATGTCTGTTGAATGTCCGAATGTGTGACTATAAAACCATTATACCTTGGTATAATTAGGGCCCATAACAACTAACGTTAATAAATTGTGAACGGCTTAGTTACCTTATTGTCTCAATTTATTTAACTTGGTTACACAACATGGGCATCAGTGGGGGAATTTGGGACTTGGAGCTAGCTAACTAGTTACTGAATGTATAGCCACAGATTAAATTAATAATTAGTTTCGCTATTCTAGCTGGCTAATTTGGCAGAGAGAGAAAGTTGCCCGTGTTTCCCTGGTCTCAGACGAAATAATGCCCCAAGCCAAGCCTACATTGTCTAACAGGGTATCTAGCTAACTTCAGTAATATAGTTAATGCACATTTTAGAGAGTTGGGACTGACAAACTGCTCAGCACACACACATCAAAGATCCCTTATCCATCTGTGCACACCAGCTATAAAAGAACGGTCGGTGCATACGTTCAAACAACATGTTACCCCATGCTAATGTTAGCTAGCTACACTAGACGCTAACACATTGACGTTTCACAACTTCTAATGCTGCATGATATATCATAGATAAGTAGCCTAGACAGCATAATGCAACGCGACAGTTATCGTAGGCCTAGATCGTATGACTGTTTGACCAAATAAGCAAGCCTATAAGAACATTTTACTCACTTATCTTTCTCTGTACCGAAAATGGACGCCAGGTATTCCGCCATTTTCGATTTTGTCGACTAAACCAAAGAGTGTAAAATGTGGACCACCGACAGAAAGGGTAACCCAGACACGTCAAATGGGCTATAAAGCTGAAGCATCCGTTTAGAACGTTTTCTCACCACCAAATATGGCAGTGAGAGGAAGTCCAGCAGCGGGTAGTGGATGGAACTAGGCCAACATTCTGCCAATTTCCTCATCAATTAAACATCTGATCTCAATACATTTGTCTGTTCCCAAAACTATAATATATTACGAACACAGTGCACTAAGTTTTATGGACTTGAAGCTTTGCCAAAGTTTTTTTTTTAATTTCGTTGTCTAGGAGTGCAAAGTCGAATGGAGTTTGTGCACACGCGCACTTTTTTTCTTAACGGAACCATGCAAATATATGCTACAAGGCGCCAATGGGATCTCGCTAGTTCTGCCCACTATGCTTAATTTGCTCCCACTGAAAAGGACACACATGAACTATCTTGGGTTATTTATAAATATCTTTGGTGTGAATAGACATTTTACGACACAAATTATACACTTCCGGTCTCGTTTGTGCACTGATTTTATACTACCAGAGAGCATAGAAAACCAACACTACACCCTGTACCAAACACTGACAGCTTACAACGTACATCAATCAAATTGATTTATAAAGCCCTTTTTACATCAGCCAATGTCACAAAGTGCTGTACAGAAACCCAGCCTAAAACCCCAAACAGCAAGCAATGCATCAATCAATCATAAATATTTTTGTTGAACTTAAATGAAGTGTCAAAAGCTTTTATAAATCTAGAATGGAAGAAGTGGAATAGTTGGCCCATCTTATCAGAAATGATCAGGGGAGCTCTGTTGCGCATAGAAATCAAGGCTATCGTTAAACTTTGTAGGTAATCTTGATATGCCCCATAACTTGACTGGCCCTTTAGCTAGATACCATACAAACACTGAAATTGGCTTATAATTGTAATATATTGTGAGATTGATTGATGTACATGAAGAGGGCAAAACAAAGCCTTTTCCCCCTCAGGAAACTAAAAGATTTGGCATGAGTCCTGAGATCCTCAAAAGGTTTTACAGCTGCACCATCGAGAGCATCCTGACGGGTTGCATCACTGCCTGGTATGGCAACTGCTTGGCCTCCGACCGCAAGGCACTACAGAGGGTAGTGCGTACGGCCCAGTACATCACTGGGGCCAAGCTTCCTGTCATCCAGGACCTCTATACCAGGTGGTGTCAGAGGAAGGCCCTAAAAATTCTCAAAGACTCCAGCCACCCTAGTCATAGACTGTTCTCTCTGCTACCGCACAGCAAGCGGTACCGGAGCGCCAAGTCTAGGTCCAAGAGGCTTCTAAACAGCTTCTACCCCCAAGCCATAAGACTCCTGAACAGCTAATCAAATGGCTACCCAGACTATTTGCACCCCCCCCATACACTGCTGCTACTCTGTTATTATCTATGCATAGCCACTTTAATAACCCTACCTGCATGTACCTAATTACCACAATTACCTCGACACCAGTGCTCCGGCACATTGACACATTGACTCTGTACCGGTACCCCCTGTATATAGCCCCGCTATTGTTATTTACTGCTGCTCTTTAATTATTAGTTTTTCCTATCTCTTACTTTTTTTTGTATTTTCTTAAAACTGCATTTTCTTCGGGATCGGTGTCCCTTCCACGGGACAGTTGAGCTAACGTAGGCTAATGCGATTAGCATGAGGTTGTAAATAACAAGAACATTTCCCAGGACATAGACATATCTGATATTGGCAGAAAGCTTCAATTATTGTTAATCTAACTGCACTGTCCAATTTACAGTAGCTATTTAATGAAAGAATACCATGCTATTGTTTGAGGGGAGTGCACAATTTTGAACATTAAAAGTTATTAATAAACAAATTAGGCACATTTGGGCAGTTGTGGCACAAAATTTTGAACAGAAATGCAATGGTTCATTGGATCAGTCTAAAATTTTGCACATACACTGCTGCCATCTAGTGGCCAAAATCTAAATTGCAACTGGGCTGGAATAATACATTATGGCCTTTTTCTTGCATTTCAAAGACGGTACAAAACAAAATCAAAAGAACGGTTGTTTTTTTTCTTTGAATTATCTTTTACCAGATCTATTGTGTTATATTCTCCTACATTCCCTTCACATTTCCACAAACTTCCAAGAGTTTTTCCTTTCAAATGGTACCAATAACATGCAAATCCTTGCTTCAGGGCCTGAGCAACAGGCAGTTAGATTTGGGTCATTTTAGGCAAAAATTTAAAAAAAGGGACAGATCCTTAAAAGGTTGGGCTTGTAAGTAAGCATTTCACTGTAAGGTTGATACCTGTTGTATTCAGCACATGTGACAAATAAAATTTGATTTGATCATGGCTACTGAATGTGTTGCCTAGTCTGAAATCAGTCTATTGCCTACCACCCACTCCTTGCTTACTGTACACCCCATCAAATTATTTCTTCCCTTGGGAAATGTCTACTGGTAGTGTTATTTTTGGAGTGGGCATGTTTGAGGTGTCTGAGCATTATGCAGATGTCACTTACTGGTGAAAGATATATCAACATTACATACAATATGTATTCATTATGAACAGGCACTGCAGCATAAGGATACTATTTAGATAATTACATTTTAGTCATTTAGCAGACACTTATCCAGAGCGACTGACAGTTAGTGCATTCATTTTAAGATAACATATCACAGGCATAGTAAGTACACTTTTCCTCAATAAAATAGTTACATGTATCGGCAAAGTCAGATCTACAAAGGGGGGTTCAAGTGCAAGTGTATACTAGATAACACTTTGAAATTAATAACACATCCTTCTGTAATAAGAACTCATTCACTTTACATGTTTGTTTAGGGATTTTATTAATAACATATTCAAATGTAGAATTTACTAGGATATCTATGGGAGGGACATTGTGGAATAAGGATTACTGATGGCTGGTTTATTTCAATACATAAGTGCAAGCATACAGCGACTGTTCTTATCTTCAACAGCCTGTTGTTCCAAGTGGGTTAAATGCTAAAAATCAATAACTATGCTTGCTATCAAACATCACATACATACACATAATTAATTACAACCAAATTCACACAAATATCATGATGTATTTGCTTACAAGAGTAAACGCTGGTCTGTCTAAAAGGCAAGCTTGTCCCCGCCCCCTCGCTGACCAAAAACTTGCATGAATTCGATTTGAGTGAAGGCTAGCTAGCTTGTTATCCTACATCGACTCATAGCAAGTCCACAATCGTGGAGTGTACATTTGAAGAGGTATGAGCATTAACTATTTTAAATGTATATATATGAAATCCATAACATATGACAGGAAGTGTACCTTCTTTCACTATGCCTTACTGGTCTTCCCGCTTTTTGTATCAAACTATGTTTGCTAGTTAGCTGCTAACTAACGTTAGCTTGTTGATCCGCTAACGTTATGCCACATGCCATGGTGGATGCATTAACCTAACTAAAAACAATAACATCAAATCCTAAATACTACTGAAATGAATAGTTTTCAGACGACTTTACAACTACAAAATAGCTTTCTAAAATGACTTGCCTACGATGTACCTCATATCCAAAATCCAACTTTCGACACGTTTGCTATTAACGTTAGCTAGCTAGGTATAGTGTTAGCTAATGCCAACGACAGCTTGCGCTTTGTGCGGTCCAGTTCGCCGTGTTGATACGTTATACGGTTAGCCAAATATAAATACGCTTTCTCAATGTTATAGCTAGCTAAATCTAATTTTATAATCGAGCAAATTACTCCGGAATTTTCCCCTCACCGCTCTCGGAAGTCTAGACAACACTGTAAACTTAGCCAGGATTTCCGGCTCCTTTGCGTTTGCCCCTCTGCTGTTTTGTTTCCGTTTCTTCCATTTCCGTTTCAAAGTTTTCCAGATTATAAGTTTCATAGTATATTTTCATCGACATTTAAATCAGTTATTTTAGTGAATACGTTTTTTTACAGTCAGTATCAATTGTGTGTTTCACATGAGACACGACCCCAGTTTGGCGCTTGCCTCACCCCTCCACGTAACATCGCTGACAAATATGCTGGCTAGCGAGCTTTGTATTGCTACAACATTGTAGAGCTATGCTACGCGTATAATGTGCATTCGTACCGATATATATATACACACGAGGTGTTTGCTTTAAATTGATCAAGTTTATGTCATGATTTATAAAGTAATGGCCCACCGCAAGGCCTATGCGTTGGAGAGGCCTCGCCCTGGAGTTAGTACTTAAGCGCACACAACTCTCTGCCGCCCAATGAGAAACCGATGAACTCTATTCATCAAAACTGTCAGTCACTGGTCATGAACCTTGTAGATTAGATTTTTTTTAAGCATTTTACTTGGTAAAATTCCACTTTTCATGAAATGCATTCAATGTAATTTAGTAAATGTTTTACTAAAGTGACAATTGTTGCTATTCCTCAATGTTAATTTAATTGTATATGAAACAATATACCACGGTTATGACGAAAAACTATTTTTTTTTACTCTTCTAATTACGTTGGTAACATGTTTCATAATAATAATAATAAGGCATCTCCCGGTTTGTGATATATGGCCAATATACGTATCTAGGCACTCCATGTTGTGTTGTGACCATGAACAGCCCTTAGCTGTGGTAAATTGGCCATATGGTATACTGGCCATACACCACAACCCCTAGGGCCTTATTGCTTAAATATACCAATCAGCATCCAGGGCTCAAATGACCTGGTTTATAATTGATGATATCGGATGTGAAGCCATTGTATGTATTTTTAACATAATATCTGAAAATAATTGATGTAATCTAAATGTTGATCCCCTGCCTGTCTTTTCCTCAGAATAGGTTTAATCTTGGTGTACAGCGATGTCTAAAAGCGAGACCGAGGAGATGATAGAGATCGAGATCGATGGACAGGAGAAACAGGAGTGTCTGGAGGAGGGGTGTGTGATATATTTTACAATGTGAACAGGCACCCATAAGCCCATCAATTCAAACCCAGCTCCCTCCCTACTACTGATGACTTAACGTTACTGTTTGTGTGTTTTTGTTTGTGTGGTTGTGTCATTTTCAGGGTTGAGGAGCAGACCATCACATCAGCCGATCTGATCCAACAGGACATCGACATCAATGAGCCAATCGGTAACCTGAAGAAGCTCCTGGAGCCCCGTATCCAGATGCCATTGGACGGATATGAGATCTGTCTACAGGACATCCAGGTACTGATAGAGGCCTGTATTTAAGGTGTTGAAATATCTGTCCAACCTGATCAGACCTCATACTAATGGAGAGTCTCATGTGTTTTAGAGTTTATCATTTGATGGAGAAATATGTTTAGCGTTATCTAATTTATTTTGATCTCCCTTTCTGACCCTCCCATTTGCTCCCTCCTCTCTTATTAATCTGCCATTTTCTCTCTCCCTTTCCTGTCCACTTTCTTTCTGTCTTTCCAGCTACATCCAGACCACAGCCTCTTTGATCAGGGAGTGAAGACCGATGGCACAGTGCAACTCAGCCTACAGATCATCACCAAGCCAGGTACACACATAAGACTCTGCACTAAGACTTTATCAAAACCCAGGCACCCAAACTATAGACGCACACAAATGCTGCACCATAACAATTAGACTGTCGATACTATTGAATCACTCTAACCTCCACTCACCCCCCGCCTCCTTTCATCCAGGCGAGGAGAAGCTGAACATCCTGGAGATCGTGAAGCCGGTGGAGACGGTGGAGGTGGTGATCGACCCAGATGCAGCAGGGGAAGAGGGCACCCTGATGGAGGAGGAGGGCCAGCTAATCGCAGTGGAGCGCTCCTCCCTGTCAGACGACACGTCAGAGCAGGTGACCCGCTGGGCCGCCGCACTGGAGGGCTACCGCAAGGAGCAGGTCCGCCTGGGGATACCCTACGGTGATGAGTACACACACTGAAACACAAACACATGAATAAGACACAACACAGATACACGCACACTCTGAAACACAAAAACATAATTAATCAGGCAGTTACACACCATTGTACAGAGTGAGGCCAGTTTGCTGCAGTTGCCTTGACATTTTTAACAGACAAAAAAGCTGTTGACCGCATCATCACACTCTTGTAATGTGTCTCTCCTCTCAGACCCAGTACAGTGGACGGCAGACCAGGTGATCCACTGGGCAGTGTGGGTGATGAAGGAGTTCAGCATTGACGAGATGGAGGTGGGAGGGATTCACATCCTGGGTCGCCACCTCTGCACCTTCACCCAGGATGAGTTCCTGCAGAGGGTCCCCAGTGGAGAAATCCTCTGGAGCCACCTGGAGCTGCTTCGCAAGTGTGAGTGTGTGAGTTAGTGAGTTAGTGTGTTAGGGTTAAGGGCTAGCCTAAGTAGAGCCATAATAACCATATTGTTTACACATGCTTGGTCCCTTCCCACTGAGAACAGACATCAAATAAAATTATATTCGTTACATTTATTTTATTTATTTTTTATTTAACTAGGCAAGTCAGTTAATAACAAATTCTTATTTACAGTGACGGCCTAGGAACAGTAGGTAAACTGCCTTGTTCAGGGGCAGAACGACAGATTTTTTACCTTGTCAGCTCGGGGATTTGATCTAGCAACCTTTCGGTTACTGGCCCAACGCTGTAACCACTTGGCTACCTGCCGTCACATGCTTCAAATACAACAGGTGTAGACTTTACTGTGAAATGCTTACTTACGAGCCCTTTCCCAACAATGCAGAGTTAAAAATGACAAAAAAATAGCACAATGAAAAAAGGAAACAGTAACACAATAAAATAACTATAACGAGGCTATATACAAGGAGTACCAGTACAGAGTCAATGTGCAGGAGTACAAGGTAGTTGAGGAACATGTAGGTAGGGGTAAAAGTGACTAGGCTATCAGGATAGATAATAAACAGAACAGCAGTGTGTGTGAAAATGTGTGTGTGGTGTCAATATGCGTGTCTGTGCTTGTGTGTGAGCATATGTGGTGTGTGTTGGAGTGTAAGTGTTGTGTGTGGGTAGAGTCAGTGCCCCCCAAAAAAGGGTATCAATGCAAATAGTCAGGGTATCCATTTAATTAACTTTTCAGCAGTTATATGGCTTGGGGATGGAAGCTGTTCAGGAGCCTTTTGGTCCCAGACTTGGCACTCCGGTACTGCTTGCCGTGCGGTAGCAGAGAGAACAGTCTATGACTAGGGTGGCTGGAGTCTTAGACCATTTTTTAGGGCCTTCCTCTGAAACCGCCTGGTATAGAGGTCCTGGATGGCAGGGAGATCGGCCCCAGTGATGTACTGGGCCCTACACACTACCCTCTGTAGCAACTTCTGGTCAGATGCCAAGCAGCTGCCATACCAGGCAGGGATGCAGCCAGTTAGGATGCTCTCAATGGGGCAGCTGTTTAACTTTTTGAGGATTTTAGGGCCCATGCCAAATCTTTTCAGCCTCCTGAAGGGGGGATGCGTTGTCATGCCCTCTTCACAACTGTTACGGTGTGTTTGGATCATGATAGGGCCTTAGTGATGTTGACACAGAGGAACTTGAAGCTCTCAACCGCTCCACTACAGCCCCGTCGACATGAATGGGGGCGTGCTTGGCCCTCTGTTTCATGTAGTTCACAATCGGATCATTTGTCTTGATCACGTTGAGGGAGAGGTTGTTGTCCTGGCATCACAATGCCAGGTTTCTGACCTCCCTATAGGCTGTCTCATCGTCGTCGGTGATCAGGCATACCACCGTTGTCTCGTCGGCAAACGTAATGGTTGTGTTGGCGTTGTGCGCGGCCACGCAGTTGTGGGTGATCAGGGAGTACAAGAAGGAACTAAGCATGCACCGTTGAGGGGCCCCCGCATTCAGGGTCAGCGTGGCGGATGTGTTGTTGCCTACACTCACTACCTGGGGGCGGCCTGTCAGGAGGTCCAGGATCCAGTTGCAGAGGGAGGTGTTCAGTCCTAGGGTCCGTAGCTTAGTGATGAGCTTGGAGGACACAGCATTCTCACATTGCTGTTCCTTTTGTCCCGGTGGGAAAGGGCGGTGTGGATTGCAATAGAGATTGCATCATCTGTGGATCTGTCGGGGCGGTATGCGAATTGGAGTGGGTCGAGAGTGTCCGGGATGATGGTGTTAATGTGAGCCACGACCAGCCTTTCAAAGCACTTCATGGCTACAGACGTGAGTACTACGGGTCGGTAGTCATTTAGGCAGGTTACCTTCACGATCTTGGGCACAAGGACTATGGTTGTCTGCTTGAAACATGTAGGTATTACAGACTGGGTCAGGGAGAGGTTGAACATGTCAGTCAAGACACTAGCCAACTGGTCAGCGCATGCTCTTGAGTGTTCGTATTGTTAATCCGTCTGGTCTTACTCACATCGGCTACGTGGAGTCTATTCCACGTTGATTTCATTTAAATTATGTGAAAACATTGATTCAACCAGTTTGTTCCCAGTGCGTTCAGATCTGAAAATTCTGAAGGGATAGAGGCTAGGAAAAGGGGATTGAGAGCCTGGGCAAGCATGTTAATTGAAGTTGGTTTTAGCTCATACTGTATCTGTCCCTGTTCTTTACAGATGTGTTGGCCAGTCAGGACCAGTCTGGCCAGGAGGCCACAGTCACCATTGACCAACGTACGTTTATGTCCTCTCTCTCTGACTCACTGTCACCCTGAATGCACCTACCACACTATCTTTCCTCTGTGTGAGTTGTTGCCTGTAATAAAAAGCATGAGCTGGCGCACACCCAGAGAAAATGATATAATGTGGTGGTGCTGACTAACGGGAAATAAACTGTAAGCTATAAAAAAACACACCAATGTTTCGGCATCACTGTGCACAGTAATGCCGAAACATTGGTTGTTTTTTACCCAATAAATTACCGGGAGGTTTTATATATTACGAAACATTGGTGTGTTTTTTTATAGCTTACAGTTTATTCCCCGTTAGTCAGCACCACCACATTATATCATTTTCTCTGGATGTGCACTTTTAATTAGGAACACCAAACTGACCATAGATCAGTGTCTAACTCAATCATGTATGTTTTTGAGTGTTTGAACCTTCTGTCTCCGCCACCAGAGGTCCAGATCATCCCGGCCGCTGTGCAGACCTCGCACACCACCATCAAGGTGCTGAAGCAGAGCCGCGGCCCCAAAACACCCCGCATCTCCGGAGGAGAGGAACGCAGCTCACCTGGCAACCGCACAGGTACGCATACATGTGTGCGTACACCTGAAGAGCATAAGTCTTGATGTTTTTTATGAGCGCTTTAATGGTGTAAGTGTATGTGCTCAAATCTGATGTGGATGTACACACACACACACACAAAAACGTCCTTGCAGGTAACAATGGTCAGATCCAGCTGTGGCAGTTCCTGTTGGAGCTGTTGACGGATAAGGATGCTAGAGACTGTATATCCTGGGTGGGAGAGGAGGGAGAGTTCAAACTCAACCAGCCTGAACTGGTGGCCCAGAAATGGGGCCACCGCAAGAACAAGCCGACCATGAACTACGAGAAACTCAGCCGAGCACTCAGGTATGTCAATCGGCCTGTATTTGTTTTCCCATTTTCCTCTCTTAAATTTCCGTTGCATAAATTCAATCTCTTATCTTATGTCTTGAACTCTGTCTTGTTTTATTTGAGCCCTTTGGCCTATGATAGGGCTAAATTGAAAGGTTTCTTACAGAAGAAATATGAAATTCATATGCATAAGCATGGTAGCAATTGAAAGGGAAGAGTTTGTAGGTTATGGGAAAATGATTAGACCAAATGTGCGTAAACAACAGTTAACCTGACACAAGACTGAATTCAAACATTACACTCTAAACCTTTTGTGCATTTTACATTTACTGTACTTTTCGCCGCATTTGTTGACAACTAAATATGAACATACTGTGAATACATTCAGTCACATGATTAGGATATTCCTGTAAAATGTGTGGTAGGTGCAACATAAGAAGAAAACAAATGACAAGGATTTGAGTGAGAGGACTAACTGGTGTCTCCAAGTGGACACACACTTCTCCTTAAGTGCACAAATGCTAAGTCATTTCAATGCTCTTTTATGAAAAACGTAATTGAACTATAATGTGCTTTTTTTTTTTAGCTCTCCTAGCTGTGCTGATGAGGAACTAGAGCAAGCACACTTGTAGTTGTTTTGTTTGGAACACAACCCTGCATCCCCATCACACAATTATTGTTGTTTACTCAATCCAAAAACGGCCCATTTATAAATCGCAATTTGGGTCAGGTGGGCATCATTTGAAAGCTTGTTAATTTGCCAACAGTTATAAAATCCAATCTTAGTGTTAGGCTTTCATAAGGCTATTCATAGATATTTTGGTACGCATAGAAAGATTCAGGTGTGTGTGTTCCACAACAAATTATCTTAAAAATAGACTGATATATTCTGTTCAGAACAACCCAGGGTATGACACCATGTCATCTTGTACCTCGAATATAGTGATCATAAACGTTGACACTGTAAATGACATGAGTGTTTCATGGAAATGTGAGAAGGGAAAAATCAGAATTAGCTCCACCCACATCCGTTCCATACACCAAATATAACAATGTGCATTTCATAAATATTCTAATAAAGTGTTTACATAAACACGTCTGTAAAACCACAATGAGGACAACGTGGTTTTACAAACGTGTTTATTAGAATATTTATGAAATGCACATTGTTGTATTTGGTGACACATATCTTCCCTCGACTCCACCCCATTCGATGCATGGAACGGATGTGGGTGGAGCTATGTCTACATAAGGGTGCTAATGTAACAGTGTAGGTTCCGTCCCTCTCTTCGCCCCAACCCGGGCTCGAACCAGGGACCCTTGCACACATCAACAACTGACACCCACGAAGCATCGTTACCCATCGCGCCACAAAAGCGGCGGCCCTTGCAACGCAAGGGGAAACCCTACTTCAAGTCTCAGAACGAGTGACGTCACCGATTGAAACGCTATTAGCGCGAATCACCGCTAACCAACTAGCCATTTCACATCGGTTACACTCACCCCCCCTTTGGCCTCCTCCTTTTCCGCAGCAACCAATGATCCGGGTCAACAGCATCAATGTAACAGTGTAGGTTCCGTCCCTCTCTTCGCCCCGACCCGGGCTCTAACCAGGGACCCTTGCACACATCAACAACTGACACCCCACGAAGCATCGTTACCCATCGCGCCACAAAAGCGGCGGCCCTTGCAACGCAAGGGGAAACCCTACTTCAAGTCTCAGAACGAGTGACGTCACCGATTGAAACGCTATTAGCGCGCACCACCGCTAACTAACTAGCCATTTCACATCGGTTACACTAATAAATAAAAAAAACTCACACGCTCTGACGATGGCCGTGAGGTCGATTCGTAAAGCTTATTAAAGATCAGTGATACTATCTAGAGCAGTGTGCAGGTTTCTTCTTTTTTTCTCATCTTATTCAACGGTTACCATGCACCTGCAAAAAACATAGCTCAGATGTGCAAGTGCCTTTTTGAATTATGATATGGAAATGTGTAGTGCACATTTGGACAGTTTGGATTGCTTGTATGGCATCACAGTGGTATTTATTATAATCCTCAACATCTCATCTTTCAAAATACATTGAGTCCTCTCACTCCGATAACAAAACATTTGCAAAAGTTGCCCAATTAGCGGGAGGGATGTGGGCAACTTCTTGTGCTCAAGTTCAGAACAGCTGTCAGTCAAAACCCATACAGCGCTGTGAAACGTAGAGCCTGGGCGCTGGCCATTTATAGCATGTTACTGCACAGCCACTGCATTCCAATTAAGGTGCTTATCGGTGCACAAATCTGCCATTTTCAATCCCTATACAGGTATGGGTGTAAAAGGATACTTAATCTGATTATTTTCTCAGGTATTACTATGACGGGGACATGATCAGCAAGGTGCAGGGCAAGCGCTTTGTCTACAAGTTTGTGTGTGACTTGAGGACTCTGATTGGCTACAGCGCTGCTGAGCTCAACAACCTGGTGACTGAGTGTGAGCAGAAGAAGCTGGCCCGCATTCAGTTGCATGGAATTGGCCAGCCCATCACCACTGTGTACACCTCCGCACAGGACAGCTGAGGGGGAGGAGCCTGGGGCTCTTTCATAAGGGTATAAGTTGCCCATAGGCACAGATCTAGGATCAGACTACTATGACCAGCCCTAAGCTTAACCATTAGAAGGTGGAAATGATAAACTGACCTTAAAACAGTGTCTATGGGCAACTTCATCCTACTCCTTTGGGTTTGATTGGAGACGGGGCTGAGGCAGGATGGGGAGGTTGTTTTCTTATTTTATTTTAACCAGGGCGGGAGTGTCTGTGGATATTGTGCATGAGCGTTAGTGTGCCTCAGTGTGTGTGCATGAGCGTTTGAGTGAAAGAGTGTCTGTGTTTGAAATATGAGCTTTGCATTTTTTTTGTTCATTTATCTGTAGCTTAGTATCGTTTCCATTGTATATACCGGTTCTCCATGTTTTTGATAGCCACAAGGACAGTGTATTTTCATATTTTCCATTTATAAATGATCTGTTTTGTATTTTATTTTGAGTGTCTTTTTCCCTGATGAGCTGGACATTTTCTGTCCTCCAGGGGGAATAAAGGTTCACGTTTTTTCCTAAGGACTCAGTGTAACATTGCTCCGATGTAATGTGTATGCACAAACACACTCTTTTGCGCGAATAACAGGTTCAAATGTTTTATAGTTCCTCCTATAAAAAAACACTTGTCATTCACACAGGATTCAAGCTCTGTCATGAATAGAACAGAGATCTGTATGTACATTACATTTTTTTTATTGATGGGATGTGTGTAGAAAGCTTTGTAAAAGGTACAACGAAAGTCAGAATTAACAAATGAAAGATAGCACGAGTATCCTTGACAACACATTTACCTGATTCAGTTTGTGTGTGTGTGTAGATCTGTGGAATAATTGCACAATATGAATGTCACATTCATGTCTATTGGAGGCTGTAGTTTGACTTAATTGTGGGAGCTGGTATGTCTGGTCTCTACTACTGCCTCTAAATACTGATCCCAGATCTGGGGTGTGTTCAGTGAGGTGAAACATTCTGAATGTTGCAGATAGAAATGTAACAAACACTACTTAACAGACAATGAAATGTGTTATGTAGAACAGATGTCAATCTAAACATTGACGATGTGCCCTCCATATCAGGACCCAGATTCACAAAACCTTAAATGTATTCTTAACTGCCATTTCTTCCTTAACTATAGACTTAACAAGAAAATTAAGTTGCTATTCCTCCAAGGTTATTTGGGGGGGGGGGGGGGGGGGGGAATTGCGCTATTTCTTATGTTTTGCCTTGAGAAAAACATTGATATATTAGATTCTTGAAAATGTTCTTAATTCCAAGATATAGCTAAACCCTTGTCTTAAACTCAGGGCAGTGAGAGAAAAAGCTCATGAAAGCAATTGAACATCATCTGAAAGTTTCAGTATTGATTATTTTAAATCCAAGAACGTGTTTTAGAACAGTATTTTTCAGTAAGGAATTTGCTAACACGTTTGCCATGGCTAGCTAGACATCTTAAAAATAAAAAAAATGGTAAGAAGATATGAGATGTTCATAAGAAAATAAGATTGTTGAGGAATTGCACTTAGGAGCTTGTTTTTGCACAATAAGTGTTTTGTGAATCTAGGCCCAGGTCCCTGTATTTAGCCTCGCACACATTTGTCCGAGATCAATTTTACCATCAATAAACTGGTCTGAGGTCAGTATTTCTTTAGCCTCTGCTTTTAAAGCCAGGCGGTCTGAGACTTAATGAGAGATTTGACAACAAGACAAGCAAGAAGGGGGATATCCACCACAAAACACATAGGTACACTGTACATGTATCAAACACTGGAGGGAATGTGTGTGTGCAAGAGTGATGATAGGAACGGTGACAGGGAATATCAGATTTGTACATTCTAATCTTTATCACACTCAATCCCCGCCCCCTCTATCAACTTAATCTAATTCTCTCTTACACATCAACTCCAAAGCGCCGCACACACCAAGCCGACACAGCACAAAGAGAGAGGGAGTGATAGAGAAGGGATGGGGAGCAGGGCTGTTGGGGGGGGGTGTCTATGGGACAGAGAGAGGGAGTGATAGAGAAGGGATGGGGAGCAGGGCTGTTGTGGGGGGGTCTATGGGACAGAGAGAGGGAGTGATAGAGAAGGGATGGGGAGCAGGGCTGTTGTGGGGGGGTCTATGGGACAGAGAGAGGGAGTGATAGAGAAGGGATGGGGAGCAGGGCTGTTGGGGGGGGTCTATGGGACAGAGAGAGGGAGTGATAGAGAAGGGATGGGGAGCAGGGCTGTTGGGGGGGGGTCTATGGGACAGAGAGAGGGAGTGATAGAGAAGGGATGGGGAGCAGGTGTGTGGGGGGGGTCTATTGGACAGAGAGAGTGAGTGATAGAGAAGGGATGGGGAGCAGGTGTGTGTGTGGGGGGGTGGTCTATGGGACAGAGAGAGGGAGTGATAGAGAAGGGATGGGGAGCAGGTGTGTGGGGGGGGTCTATTGGACAGAGAGAGTGAGTGATAGAGAAGGGATGGGGAGCAGGTGTGTGTGTGGGGGGGTGGTCTATGGGACAGAGAGAAGAAAAGAAAGATAGAAAAAAGAGTGAAAGATTGAGAAAAATATGAATTATTTCTGTTTCCATAAATTATATTCATAGATATTAACAGATGATTATAGGAATTGGAAGGATAGGGTGAAATACTGAGATTTCTGGAATAAAATGAGGAATGGAGCTGAAACACAATTCTATGGACATGGAATATCAGTTAACAGACAGGGAATGCCGATAAATAGAGCAGTAATACCAGTAAATAATCTGACTCTAAATGAGTGCATAGAACGCAAACAGTAACACAATCGACTTCCTTTCAGATACTATTACACTTCATATTATATTACATATAGAGCATTCAGCCCATGCAGCTAAAACAGAATGAGGCATGGGGAGGAGAAAACAAAGGAGAGCACAGATTCTGTTTAAAGCATGTCTCTGTGACAACAAAAAACTTTTCTCTTCATATCACAAGATCAAAGAAGACACTAAAATGTTCAATCCTGCTAAGTGTACATGTGAGGCCCAGTCCCCATGACAGGAGCCAGGTTCTCTATGTATATCCGTCATCAGTATCACCATGCACTACATTTAGTTAGAGCTTTTTTCTGCCTTGGTTTCAATACATTTTGCACAAAATAAAAACATTCAATATTTCTTCATTTACATATTTCCGATGACATATATATATATATATTTTTTTGTATATATGTTTTTCCTGAAAAACAAACCTGAAACTCTTGGGATATAATCCTGCAGAGAGGAGCTCAGGGTAGACTGAGCCCATCCTCCCTTCGCTAGTACTAAGAGCTGTTATGTCATCACCAAAAACAGCACAGCCGTCATCTGAGGGGCAGTGGGAGAGGAGTGCGCAGGAGGGAGGAGGGGGAGAGCAGAGTGCTTCAGAGGGAGGAAGATTACAGGTGTATATGAGGCCTCTGTTTAGCCCTCTTAGAGATGTGAGTGCTGTACTGTGGGGGAGGGCCAACCCACAGATACATGGACTGATAAATCAATCAATGTGCTTCTCTATTTTGTACAAACGCTACAGGATCTCATCTGTGATTGGCTAAAAATGTGTAGGTGAAGAAGGATACCCTTGTCTGACTAATGGCAGCTAATGGATGTTGATGTGCTGCACTCTACGAGGAAGGGATGGAGAGTGTGTGGCTTGGTTCCATTTTGGCTCCTAGCCCCTTGGCCTTCACTACCCCTGGGTAGCTATACATAATAACCCAATAGATTTACGTGGAGCTTCAGTCATACTGGTTTCACCTATCCAGTCCTTTAAGATCCATTGAAAATAAGAGTAGGAGCTAGGATAAGGGTTTAGGAACCAAAATGGAACGGGGCCTAGGTGTGAGGGGTTAAGGAGGGTTCAGGGTCAGTGAGGGATCAAAGGGTAGTTCCTTAGTTCTGCATCTGTTCGAAGAACTTGTAGGTGGGGTTCTCATAACCGTTCTGCTGCATCTTGGACAGGTGTCGCTCCTCTGGGGACACTGCAGCATCCACCTGCAACACACACACCAGGTTAACACACAGGTACAGAATGCACATGCACGCACACAAACACACACACTCTCTTTCTGTCTTACCTCGATGACTCCGTGATGGATGGAGGTGTACTGCTTCTTCCTCAGCATGATCAGAGTGATGATGATGACTGTCGCTATGACAACCCCGCCCACCATCAGCCCAATGATGGCACCCTTGTTGGAGCCCACATCCTCAGCAAAGAACACCTGGTAATAATCAACACAACACCTGTCAATAAAACTGGATATGGTGAGTATTTGTTGAGTGTTTCTGCAGGTATAGACTGTGATGAGAACTGTGTTTATAAGTCTCCAATGCACAGATAAACCATTATAGAAATGTTCCCGTTTCTATCATAAACATGTGAACTACTGAGCCAGTTTGTGATGTATACATGTACGAACATGTACCAGTGTATAGGTACTGAATGTTTCCGTACCAATTTTTGATGATGCACTTCATAGCTGGCGCTTTGCCACTCTCCCTTCTCCATCCGCACCACGGGGAACTCCTCAGGCCTCAGGGCAGAGACTCAACACACACAGAGAGAGCATTATACACCATCCAAACATACACACATAATCAAAGAGACAACCACAACCGAAACCACAAACATACCCATACAGCATAAACACAATCATACACATACTATAGAAACACACACACACACTTACCAGGCCGGGTGGGCAGACCTCTATCTGGAACTGGGCGAGCGTCAACAGGCTCAACTGTTTTAACAGAGGAAACATTAACTGACAAAAAGCTTTAGAGCATGACCAATTCAATAAATAATGCACGAAACAGCTTGTTCTGTGTGTGTATTTCTGTGGTTTTCTAGACTGTGTGTTAGGCTTGTTGTGTTAGTGTGTTACCATGGTTGTCGGTGTTGGGTTGGTTGAAACTCTCTGGGTGGATGAAGCTGAGTCTGTCCAGGCCCATACCAGAGTCCAGAGGGGCAGAGCTGTAGGCCTGGTCAGGCATCAGGGCATCGTTCCCATAGCTCACCCTGACATCAGCCTGCAAACACAGGATACACATGACTGACTTTCAGGGTGTGTGTCAAGTAAACTTCAATAACAATTATATTTTTGATTTTTTTATTAAAATCACTTCCTGAATTGACTGCCTTCCATTTGAATTGGTCCCAGCCCTGGTGTGTGTGAGATAGGAGAGATTGTAACATTTTTATGAATGAGAGTGTGCATGCCTGTGTGTAAAACTCACCCACGCATCACTCTGCAGAGATGAGACTTGCTGAGACAGCTCTGACTGAACCCTCTGCATCAGGATCGCTACACACACAGAGACAGAGACAGACACAGAGACAGAGACAGACAGAGAGACAGAGAGACACAGAGAGAGAGAGAGAGAGAGAGAGAGAGAGAAGGGGAAAATAGAAGGAAAAGGAGACAGAATAGAAAAAGTATAGTCGATACATTATCTCTATGATAACACAATATAGTATTACACTGTGTATGGACTCAATAATAACATGAAACTGCAGTATATGGGTAGGAGTAGGGCGGACACTCACAAACTTGGTCTTGGATTTTGTTGGCCATGCTGGGCACTTTGAAGAGCAGCCCCAGGGATTGGTTCATCCTCTCGTCAATCACACGCAGGTGGGTCATCACCTGGAAGTCAGAAGTGCTGAGGTCAAAGGAGTTACACGGGACACAGAGTGAATGAATGGGCTGAATGTAGTGTAGTATATTATAGTAGGTTGAAGGGTGAGCATAGGGGCTTATGGGTAGTGTAGTGTATTATAGTGGTTGGGGGGAGTGGGGGTACCTGGGGTCGGATCTGAGCAGCCTTCTTGGGGTCCACCATGCGGACGTGTTCGTAGTGTTTCAGGGTGTGTTGTCTGTCCTTCTGCTCTGCACGGACATACTTCTTCAAAAGGCCCAGCACCTGACGAGGCTAAGGGGGAGAGAGAGAGAGGGGGGATGGGGGAGAGAGAGAAGGGGATGGAGGAGAGGAAAGTGAAATGAGGGAGAGAGCAAGAGAGAAAGTGAGAGAAGGGGGACAGAGAGACAGAAAAACTAAAAGAGAGAAATAAGAAATATTGATGTGGACAACGTGTGTGTGTACAAGTGAGGATGTGTTTGATTATAGTGAAAATGACTGGTCAGTGGGTATCCACAGTGAGAGTATATGTACAGTATATAATGAGTGAGTATCTGTGTACATTATACATGGTTAGGGATATATATATATATATATATATATATATATATATATATATACACACATACATATTGTGTCTATATATATAGACACAATATGTATATCTATATACAGTCTCTATATATATTATACACACACTACTGTTCAAAAGTTTGGGGTCACTTAGAAATGTTCTTGTTTTTGAAAGAAAAGCACATTTCTGTCCATTAAAATAACGTCAAATTGATCAGAAATACAGTATAGACATTGTTAATGTTGTAAATGACTATTGTAGCTGGAAACGGCAGATTTTTGGTGGAATATCTACATAGGCGTACAGAGGCCCATATTCAGCAACCATCACTCCTCTGTTCCAATGGCACGTTGTGTTAGCTAATCCAATTTTATCATTTTAAAAGGCTAATTGATCATTAGAAACCCTTTTGCAATTGTATTAGCACAGCTGAAAACTGATGTTCTGATTAAAGAAGCAATAAAACTGGCCTTCTTTAGACTAGTTGTGTTCTGGGTGACTCTGGGACAAGGAGCGCTCTCCTTCAAGGAATGAATAGGAGTCTACTGGGCGCTAGCAAAAATAAAACAACATTAGCATGAATTTCATCAAAAAGAAGTATAACAGTATACATTTTTTCTCAGATGTGAGATAATTAACTTTCTATATGTAGTATCGTATACTGTACCTTTGGAAACATGACATTACGTACTTTTGAGGAAAATACGCATGTTTCTCAACATACAGTATACACTGACTTTGAGAAGGGACTACAGGCATTATGACCAGGAATACGACTTCCCTGGAGCAGATCCTTTGTTCTCTCTCCCTCAGAGCAATTGAAGTTATTCCAGAGGCCGACCCAAAACATCGCCGGCGGAGTAGAGGCACTCGAGGCGGCCTGCCTGTTCGACTTAGGAGGCACGCACACCACCCACTGCTTCCGAGTATATTACTCACTGTGGTCCCGTGTGGCTCAGTTGGTAGAGCATGGTGTTTGCAACGCCAGGGTTGTGGGTTTGATTCCCACGGGGGACCAGTACGAAAAAAAAAATAAAGAAAAAAAATGTATGCATTCACTACTGTAAGTTGCTCTGGATAAGAGCGTCTGAGTTCTTGTGTTCTTTTGCCCATCTTAATATTTCATTTTTATTGGCCAGGCTGAGATATGGCTTTTTCTTTGCAACTCTGCCGAGAAGGCCAGAGTCGCCTCTTCACTGTTGACGTTGAGACTGGTGTTTTGCGGGTACTACTTAATGAAGATGCCAGTTGAGGACTTGTGAGGTCCAAGATCTAAGGGCCTTCCCCAAACTGTTGCCACAAAGTTGGAAGCACAGAATTGTCTACAATGTCATTGAATTCTGTAGAGTTAAGATTACCCTTCACTGGAACTTAGGGGCCTAGCCCGAACCATGAAAAACAGGCCCAGACCATTATTCCTTCACCAAACTTTACAGTTGGCTCTCTGCTTTGTGTCAGGTAACATTCTCCTGGCATCCGCCAAATACAAATTCATCCGTTAGACTGCCAGATGGTGAAGCGTGATTCATCACTCCAGAGAACGCGTTTCCACTGCTCCAGAGTCCAATGGAGGCAGGCTTTACACCACACCAGTCGACACTTGGCATTGCGCATGGTGATCTTAGGCTTGTGATCTTACTCTGCCATGGAAACCAAATTTCATGAAGCTCCAGACAAACAGTTCTTGTGCTGAGATTGCTTCCAGAGGCAATTTTGAACTCAGTAATGAGTGTTGCAACCGAGAACAGACGCTTTTTACTCACTTCAGCACTTGGTGGTCCTGTTCTGTGAGCTTATGTGGCCTATCACTTCGTGGCTGAGCCGTTGTTGTTCCTAGACGCTTCCACTTCACAAAAACGACACTTACAGTTGACTGGGGCAGCTCTAGCAGGGCAGAAATTTGACGAACTGACTTGTTGGAAAGGTGGCATCCTATGACGGTGCCACGTTGAAAGGCACTGAGCTCTTCAGTAAGGCCATTCTACTGCCAATGTTTGTCTACGGAAATTGAATAGTTGTGTGCTCGATTTTATACACCTGTCAGCAACAGGTGCCGGGACATTTTCAGCTTCCAGGAATTGTGTACAGATCCTTGCGACATGGGGACGTGCATTATCATGCTGAAACATGAGTTGATGGCGGCGGATGACATGACAAAGGATCTTGACACTCTATCTTGATTAAATCCAATTTAATTGCTGTTTTATCAGCTTCTTACTATGCCACACCTCTCAGGTGGATGGATTATCTTGGCAAAGGAGAAATGATCACTAACAGGGATGAAACACAAATTTGTGCACAAAATTTGAGAGAAATAATATTTTTGATCGTATGGAACATTTCTGGGATATATTATTTCAGCTCATAAAACCAACACTTTACATGTTGAGTTTATATTTTTGTTCAGTATATACTGTATATACCCTGGGTGGGTTGGCCTGCAGGGCGCTAAGGTAGTTATCCAGGGCCATGCGACGGCTGCTGTTGAGCAGGGCCTCCACCCGGACCATGTGGGTCTCCACCAGCTGCTGTCTCTCTCCTGCTGCCTCCTGCTCCAGGGCCTCCACCTTCTCCTGGAAGTGCTGCACACAAGAGCACACAGAAACATTAATACACACTAGTATACACACACACACACACACACATTACTGACACTCACATAGGCACGCATGTGTATTGATGTGTATACAGGGCTCATCTGGAAAAGAGACCTTGGTTTCAGCATGAATCCATGTCATTATTAAGGTTAAATAAAAACGATATATACTGCGCACGCACACACAGCCCAGGTACCTGAATGACAGCCTTCTTGTCAGCGTGAGGGAGACTCTTGGCCTGTCTCTCTGCCTCCTCCCACTCTCTCATCACCTGGAGACACACATCAGAAAACACACCTTTCAGTTCACATCAGAGAAGAGATACTTCTCTCTCTCTCTCTCTCTCTCAAAAATACATATTCTCTCTCTCTCATACACACATACAGCATACACACCAGTGCTTCTGCCCCTAATATGACATGGTGAGGTAACTGGGAATGTGTAACATTGTTCATTTGGAACCTTTGCATCATCACATCACAAACCCAAGGTCAGCTACCGTCACCCTGTGTGTGTGTTGATATGCTGTGTTATGGGCAGAATGTAACTATTCTCACTGTTAATGCTGTGTTATGGGCAGAATGTAACTATTCTCACTGTTAATGCTGTGTTATGGGCAGAATGTAACTATTCTCACTGTTAATGCTGTGTTATGGGCAGAATGTAACTATTCTCGCTGTTAATGCTGTGTTATGGGCAGAATGTAACTATTCTCACTGTTAATGCTGTGTAATGGGCAGAATGTAACTATTCTCACGGTTAATGCTGTGTTATGGGCAGAATGTAACTATTCTCACTGTTAATGCTGTGTTATGGGCAGAATGTAACTATTCTCACTGTTAATGCTGTGTTATGGGCAGAATGTAACTATTCTCACTGTTAATGCTGTGTTATGGGCAGAATGTAACTATTCTCACTGTTAATGCTGTGTTATGGGCAGAATGTAGATATTCTCACTGTTAATGCTGTGTTATGGGCAGAATGTAACTGTTCTCACTGTTAATGCTGTGTTATGGGCAGAATGTAACTATTCTCACTGTTAATGCTGTGTTATGGGCAGAATGTAACTATTCTCACTGTTAATGCTGTGTTATGGGCAGAATGTAACTATTCTCACTGTTAATGCTGTGTTATGGGCAGAATGTAACTATTCTCACTGTTAATGCTGTGTAATGGGCAGAATGTAACTATTCTCACTGTTAATGCTGTGTTATGGGCAGAATGTAACTATTCTCACTGTTAATGCTGTGTTATGGGCAGAATGTAACTATTCTCACTGTTAATGCTGTGTTATGGGCAGAATGTAACTATTCTCACTGTTAATGCTGTGTTATGGGCAGAATGTAACTATTCTCACTGTTAATGCTGTGTAATGGGCAGAATGTAACTATTCTCACTGTTAATGCTGTGTTATGGGCAGAATGTAACTATTCTCACTGTTAATGCTGTGTTATGGGCAGAATGTAACTATTCTCACTGTTAATGCTGTGTTATGGGCAGAATGTAACTATTCTCACTGTTAATGCTGTGTTATGGGCAGAATGTAACTATTCTCACTGTTAATGCTGTGTTATGGGCAGAATGTAGATATTCTCACTGTTAATGCTGTGTTATGGGCAGAATGTAACTGTTCTCACTGTTAATGCTGTGTTATGGGCAGAATGTAACTATTCTCACTGTTAATGCTGTGTTATGGGCAGAATGTAACTATTCTCACTGTTAATGCTGTGTTATGGGCAGAATGTAACTATTCTCACTGTTAATGCTGTGTTATGGGCAGAATGTAACTATTCTCACTGTTAATGCTGTGTAATGGGCAGAATGTAACTATTCTCACTGTTAATGCTGTGTTATGGGCAGAATGTAACTATTCTCACTGTTAATGCTGTGTTATGGGCAGAATGTAACTATTCTCACTGTTAATGCTGTGTTATGGGCAGAATGTAACTATTCTCACTGTTAATGCTGTGTTATGGGCAGAATGTAACTATTCTCACTGTTAATGCTGTGTTATGGGCAGAATGTAACTGTTCTCACTGTTAATGCTGTGTTATGGGCAGAATGTAACTGTTCTCACTGTTAATGCTGTGTTATGGGCAGAATGTAACTATTCTCACTGTTAATGCTGTGTTATGGGCAGAATGTAACTATTCTCACTGTTAATGCTGTGTTATGGGCAGAATGTAACTATTCTCACTGTTAATGCTGTGTTATGGGCAGAATGTAACTATTCTCACTGTTAATGCTGTGTTATGGGCAGAATGTGACTATTCTCACTGTTAATGCTGTGTTATGGGCAGAATGTGACTATTCTCACTGTTAATGCTGTGTTATGGGCAGAATGTGACTATTCTCACTGTTAATGCTGTGTTATGGGCAGAATGTAACTATTCTCACTGTTAATGCTGTGTTATGGGCAGAATGTAGCTATTCTCACTGTTAATGCTGTGTTATGGGCGGAATGTAGCTATTCTCACTGTTAATGCTGTGTTATGGGCAGAATGTAGCTATTCTCACTGTTAATGCTGTGTTATGGGCAGAATGTAACTATTCTCACTGTTAATGCTGTGTTATGGGCAGAATGTAACTATTCTCGCTGTTAATGCTGTGTTATGGGCAGAATGTAACTATTCTCGCTGTTAATGCTGTGTTATGGGCAGAATGTAACTATTCTCGCTGTTAATGCTGTGTTATGGGCAGAATGTAACTATTCTCGCTGTTAATGCTGTGTTATGGGCAGAATGTAACTATTCTCACTGTTAATGCTGTGTTATGGGCAGAATGTAACTATTCTCACTGTTAATGCTGTGTTATGGGCAGAATGTAACTAGTCTCACTGTTAATGCTGTATTATGGGCAGAATGTAACTATTCTCACTGTTAATGCTGTGTTATGGGCAGAATGTAACTATTCTCACTGTTAATGCTGTGTTATGGGCAGAATGTAACTATTCTCACTGTTAATGCTGTGTTATGGGCAGAATGTAACTATTCTCGCTGTTAATGCTGTGTTATGGGCAGAATGTAACTATTCTCACTGTTAATGCTGTGTTATGGGCAGAATGTAACTATTCTCACTGTTAATGCTGTGTTATGGGCAGAATGTAACTATTCTCACTGTTAATGCTGTGACGTGCCAAAACTGACTGACTCTCTCTCTAGCTCAAACACACACACCTGGGACATCCTCTCGCGATGCTTGGCCTCCAGACTCTCCTTGGCCTTCTGGAAGTCGGCGTGTTCGTTGTCGTCTCCAGTAGACTCCAAGTAATGGTCCACTGCGTCAGGGGGGGGAGGGGCTGTGGTGGGCACTGGGGGAGAGGGGAGGAGCGGTACAGCGGAAAGTGGATGTCCACAAAAGGTTCCAGAGAGAGAAGTTAACTGTTCAACAGTGACATATCCTCCTCCCACAAGTCTACATTATCTGCCACTATAATCTAAAACTGTACCAAGACGTTTGAGTCCTGTCTGGCGGCACAGACAGATTACAGCAGCTAAGCCTGTCAGCCAGCGAGCGACAGGTCATATATCTGTTTGCCTTGATGTGTGTGTGTGTGATGCGGGAGACTGGAGATAAGATAAGTGAATCAGGGCAGGCGCTGAGTCATCCTCTCCCGCTGAGGAGTGTTGTGTTTAACTGGGCGGAAAGTACCAGAAAAGAGAGGGACAGGAAAACAGACTCAACCCACATGTACACTGATACAGTCATATGAAGAGAGACTGCTGTTGTTAGGTTAAGCCAGTTAGGACATGAACTCATTAACCAAACACACACACACACACAGAGCCAGGTCAGACCAGCACAAATCACAATACATAAATATTGTCGCACACACACACACAAGACTCATAAGCTCCAGTGTTATTGAGCTGGTTAGTAAGTAATGGACTGAGTAAGAGGTTAGGTGAGTAAGTGAGGGAGGGAGGAAGTGTGATGGCTATTTTCCTGCTTAGATAGTTCCTAATTTCTCAGGTGTTTCTTAAAGTCTCTATATCTCTCTTTTTAAACCAGAATGACCTAATCGAAAGGTTAACCTCTGTCTGTACACCCACTAGATCAGACTATATTGATAGGAACCCTCTGCACTTCCCACAGTATTCAATAGCTGAGATGGACTCAGACCCTGGACTCAGACACCCTGGACTCAGACCCTGGACTCAGACCCTGGACTCAGACCCTGGACTCAGACCCTGGACTCAGACCCTGGACTCAGACCCTGGACTCAGACCCTGGACTCAGACCCTGGACTCAGACCCTGGACTCAGACCCTGGACTCAGACCCTCTCAACGTTTGTTATTACCTGTCCATAGTGATGGTTCATCTTTAATAACTACAATTGAAGGAAAATTAAAGACCAATAAAAGGCCTGAATGCAGTGTTCTTTTATTGACCTTCCATTTTCCTTCATTGACCAACGTGTTGCTTAATCTAGAACAGAAACATTTTTCCCTTTCAGAGCTGGTGGTACATAAGGGAAAGGGGATACCTAGTCAGTTGAACAACTGAATGCATTCAAGCAGAATGTGTCTTCCGCATTTAACCCAACCCCACTGAATCACTTATGCTCCAAGTGTCTAAGAGACATCAGACAGACAGGTAGACGGTGTTAGACAGACAGACGGCTCAGAAAGGCAGACAGCAGGGTGGACAGTCCCCAAGGCCCAAGGTAAGGGGCACAGAGGGACAACTCAGCACATGCCCTACATACCTCAGAGAGACACACACTCTTAAACACACAACACATGTTATGTACACATACACACTCACACAGAGCAAACACACACACTGCTTGGGTGTGTGTTTACACATAACATGTTCAAACATACACACTCCATCTTATCCATCTCCACAAACCAACCAACAAGTATTTCTCTCTTTCCATCCATGGCGTGTTCTTACCTCTGACAACTTCCTCAACCGACTCAGTGGTGGTCGTGGTGGTAGTTGTCATGGCGATGTTGGAGGTGCGTTCACCACTGTCCCGTTTGTCAGTCACATCATCTTCATCCTCATCACCGTCACCGTCCTCGTCCCTATCGAAGGCATCCTCATCATCCTCAGTGGTGGCAGCCCCCTGATCCGCCTGGTGAAGCATGCTGTAGGGAGGGTGGGTGTTCGTGAGTGTGTGTAGTCTGGTTGTGAAGGTTATCTGTCAAAAGTGTTTAACCACTGGTTTATGAACTTGAGTAAGCATTTAAGATTATATATGTGTGATTAATTGTCTGTGTGTTTGTGTCTGACTGTATGCACCCGTGCCTTTGTGTGTGTGTGTGTGTGTGTGTGTGTGTGTGTGTGTGTGTGTGTGTGTGTGTGTGTGTGTGTGTGCATATGTGCGCATGTGTGCATACCCTTTATCGGTGTATTCAGTCTCGGCTCCACCCCACCACACGTCAGACTCAGTCAGCTCAACGCTCTCTGACTCGAGATGCGTGTCTGCCGGGCAACACACAAACTCCACCCCTCGGAAACGGTCGATGCCGCATGGCAACAGCATGCCGTAGTCATGGAGATTCATGGTGCGGTCTCTACAGGACTGATAATAATAGTAATTTGAAAGAATCGATTTTTGAGACACAGGTCTTTACACGCAATTACACATCTCTAGACGGTTTCCTGGTCAGGTCACATGGTCAGGAAAAAAAAATCATATGAAGCAAAAAATAACCTTACAATTATAGCTCTGGTTGACTCAAGTTCTGTGAAATAATTGAAGGAGGGAGGATGGGATGAGAGGATTCAGGCCTGCAGGGACGGATGGATGGAGACAAAAGAATTCTGAGTCACCACACCACACACTCTCCCAGAATACTAGAGAGAAAGGAAAGAGAGGAGAGAGAACACTAGATAGATGAGAGAACACTAGATAGATGAGAGAACACTAGATAGGTGAGAGAACACTAGATAGGTGAGAGAACACTAGATAGGTGAGAGAACACTAGATAGATGAGAGAACACTAGATAGATGAGAGAACACTAGATAGATGAGAGAACACTAGATAGATGAGAGAACACTAGATAGATGAGAGAACACTAGATAGATGAGATGAGAGAACACTAGATAGATGAGAGAACACTAGATAGATGAGAGAACACTAGATAGATGACAGAACACTAGATAGATGAGAGAACACTAGATAGATGAGAGAACACTAGATAGATGAGAGAACACTAGATAGATGACAGAACACTAGATAGATGAGAGAACACTAGATAGATGAGAGAACACTAGATAGATGACAGAACACTAGATAGATGAGAGAACACTAGATAGGATGAGCAGAACACTAGATAGATGAGAGAACACTAGATAGGATGAGAGAACACTAGATAGGATGAGAGAACACTAGATAGATGAGAGAACACTAGATAGGTGAGAGAACACTAGATAGATGAGAGAACACTAGATAGGTGAGAGAACACTAGATAGATGAGAGAACACTAGATAGATGAGAGAACACTAGATAGATGAGAGAACACTAGATAGATGAGAGAACACTAGATAGATGAGAGAACACTAGATAGATGAGAGAACACTAGATAGATGAGAGAACACTAGATAGATGAGAGAACACTAGATAGATGAGAGAACACTAGATAGATGAGAGAACACTAGATAGATGAGAGAACACTAGATAGATGACAGAACACTAGATAGATGAGAGAACACTAGATAGATGAGAGAACACTAGATAGATGAGAGAACACTAGATAGATGAGAGAACACTAGATAGATGACAGAACACTAGATAGATGACAGAACACTAGATAGATGAGAGAACACTAGATAGATGAGAGAACACTAGATAGATGAGAGAACACTAGATAGATGAGAGAACACTAGATAGATGAGAGAACACTAGATAGATGAGAGAACACTAGATAGATTAGAGAACACTAGATAGATTAGAGAACACTAGATAGATAGAGAGCGGAGAGAGGAGTAGAGAATACGAGAGAGAGCGACAGGAGGAGAGAATACTAGATAGGTGGAGAGAGCAGAGAAAGGAGGAGAAAATACTAGAGAGAGAGATAGAGATAAAGAAAGATATTAAAATGGCAAGGCACGGAAAGAGTACAAAGAGAAGCTCCTCATGGACAATCCAGAGACACTTTATGCTGACTGCTACAAAAATGGAAATGTAAGAAACCTAATCTTCAACACAGACCATCCCTGGGCATGGCACACAGTGATAACAGGACACTACCCCTCTTTTAACCTCTTCACTATAGGGGGCAGTATTTTCACGGCCGGATGAAAAATGTACCCAAATTAAACTGCCTCCTACTCAGACTCAGAAGTTAGGATATGCATATTATTAGTAGATTTGGATAGAAAACACTCTGAAGTTTCTAAAACTGTTTGAATGATGTCTGTGAGTATAACAGAACTCATATGGCAGGCAAAAACCTGAGAAAAATCCAACCAGGAAGTTTGACCTCACATGGTTGTAGTCATTTCAAATTATGTTCTATCTAAACTACAGTGTCTGTGATGTCATATTGCACTTCCTAAGGCTTCCACTAGATGTCAACAGTCATTAGAACCTTGTTTGAGGCTTCTACAATGCAATTTGATTGAATAATACCCGGAACAGTAAGTGGTCGACCTGGTGTCATTGACTTACCTCGTGCGCGCCCACATAGGGCTAGCCATTTTTATTTTTCTTCTGTAATGAACCTGCTATTGTCCGGTTGGAATAATATCGAAATTCTACGTTAAAAACACCCTAAAGATTGATTGTGAACATGGTTTGACATGTTTCTACAAACGCTGAGGGAACTTTATAACTTTTCGTCGACGGTGGATAGATGCATTTTGGAATGGTGATCTGGACGCCGTGGCTGGACGGCTAACTGAATAGCTTGGGGCTCAGTACTCAGAATATTGAACAATGTGCTTTCTCCGTAAAGTTATTTTGAAATCTGACAAAGCGGTTGCATAAAGGAATAGTTCATCTATACTTCTTTAATTAATTGTTATGTATTTGTCAACGTTTATGATGAGTATTTCTGTAAATTATGGTGCCCATTCACCGGAAATTTTGGGGTGAATACATTTTCTGAACGTCACGTGCCAATGTAAAATGTTTTTTTTTTATATAAATATGAACTTGATGGAACAAAAAATGCATGTATTGTCTAACATAATGTCCTAGGAGTGTCATCTGATGAAGATCGTCAAAGGTTAGTGCATAATTTTAGCTGGTTGTGTGCTTTTGGAAGGCTACCCTTGCTTGGAAAATGGCTGTCCTTGCTAGGAAAATGGCTGTGTTGTTGTTTTTTTTGCTGTGGTGGTATCCTAACATAATATAATGTTTTGCTTTCGCTGTAAAGCCTTTTTGAAATCGGACGACGTGGTTGGATTCAGGAGAGGTTTATCTTTCAAATGGTGTAAAATAGTCATATGTTTGAGAAAATTGAATTGTGGTATTTTAGTTGTTTTTGTATTTCGCGCCATGCGATCCCATTGGCTGTTGGCTAGGGGTTCCGCTGTCGGAACGGGGTTCCGCTAGCGGAATGCCTAGATTTAAGAAGTTAAGAGAGGGTATTGGTGGAGGGAGAAAAATCAGAATACTGGAAAACGAGGACCCTGAGACTGAGACACCCTCTGTCAACCTGTACAAGAATGGAACAATGGTGGTGCAGGGCAACTTCATACATTTCCAAAAGGACTTCCACAGAATCAAAGCGAGAGCACGGCAGGAGAAGCTTTCTCTTGGTGATGACTCATCCACCCCAAGTGAGTCTGATCACACCTTTTCAAACTGTCCTGCAGACGAGGATAGTCATCCCCCCAGCACTGAACACACCCAGGTCCCACAACTGCACTGCTCATCCATCATTGATAGGATAAATTCACTGAGCTGGAGAGAGACATGGTGGAGCTCGTCCACACAATCCAGACAGCACA
This sequence comes from Salmo trutta, assembly GCF_901001165.1. Lineage (NCBI taxonomy): Eukaryota > Metazoa > Chordata > Actinopteri > Salmoniformes > Salmonidae > Salmo > Salmo trutta. The sequence goes on along the minus strand of NC_042976.1, from coordinate 29,185,382 downwards.
GACACATAAAACAGATCAGCACGACACCAACAGAACAGCCCACTTCAGACCTCGACCACAGCCTTAACAGCAGGACAGACAAGGCAGGATCCACTAACCCAGCAGACTCCCCCTCCTGGAGGCCCCGTTAGCCCACAGGATAGCTCTCCTGACAACACCCCCACACCCACTGAGGACACAGAAAAGCCACATCATAATACACACAGGTACAAATGACCTTACAGCCCAGCAGGAAAGGGTGGCCACAGTACTCAAGGGCATGATTGAAAAAGCCTCTTTCACTTTCCACAACACACATGTGGTTACCTCTACCCTGCTACCACGAAAACTTGGTTTTCACCCTGCCGGGACTGTGCCTCAAAACCAAATATTTACATGGCCCACCTTGGACTTCAACAGCATTTACAACCAGGTCAACCTCTACAAGGCAGCAGTCCCCACCTTTGCCAGGACCCTGAAGGGCATCACCCTCAACTGCAGCCCCAGAACCTCACACAGGAGCAACAGAGAAACAGACATCCTCCCAGACCAGTGAGACACCCTCCCAGAACTGCGAGAACCCCCCAGAGGACCTGCACCAAGAGGATCCACACCAAGAGGACCTACACACAGACCACAGCACCACATCCCCATCCCAACCAGTCAACCACTATCCACACCCTATATAGGCCCCCCCAGATCAGTCTTATGCCCCTTCTGCCCCCCCCCCACCACCACCACCACCACCCCTGCAGCAAGGACCTCAACATGACAGCAGGACATATGCCCAGGCTGTGAGCAGAGCAACAGGCCCAAACCCACTAATAACCCGCCCAAGCCCCATCCTGCGACCGAAGAGGTATGTATTAGATGTTCAACATGCTCAGCTCACACCTACTGTAATGGTCCGAGCCTAAATCACACAAAAACACTAGACACTAAGCTTTTACTATCTCATCCTGGAATATACAAGGTCTGAGGTCATCTGCCTTTGGCCTAAAGAGCAGGAATCCATACCTCAAAAAATTGGAAATACAGACATTATCATCCTACAAGAAACATGGTATTTTTTAAACCTTTATTTAACTAGGCAAGTCAGTTAAAAACAAATTCTTACTTTCAATGACAGCCTAGGAACAATGGGTTAACTGCCTTGTTCAGGGGCAGAACAACAGATTTGTACCTTGTCAGCTCGGGGATTTGAACTTGCAACCTTTCGGTTACTAGCCCAGCACTCTAACCACTAGGCTACCCTGCCACCCCATATTGAAGAGACGGACCCACTGGTTTCCCTCTAGGTTACAGAGAGCTGGGAGTCCCATCCATCAAACTGCCATGTGTGAAACAGGGAAGAGACTCAGGGGATATGCTAATTTGGTATAGAGCAGATCTAACCCACTCTATTAAATGAGTCAAAAAGGGAACATTTTACATCTGGCTAAAAATGAATAAGGAAATGATCTCAACAGAGAAACATTTCTTCATGTGTGCTACCTATACCCCCCCCCAATAGAATCCCCATACTTTAACGATGACAGCTTCTCCATTCTAGAGGGGGAGATCGACCATTTCCAGGCCCAGGGACATGTACTAGTCTGTGACAACCTAAATGTCAGAACAGGACAAGAACCTGACACTTAGCACACAGGGGAGCAGACACCTACCTGGAGGTGACAGCATTCCCTCCCAAATATGCCCCCCTAGATACAACTATGACAAAACAACCAACAAAAACGGGTCACAACTCCTGCAGCTATGTCGAACGCTGGGTCTGTACACAGTCAATGGTACGCTTCGAGGGGACTCTTACGGTAGGTACACCTACAGCTCATCCCTTGGCAGTAATACTGTAGATTACTTTATCACTGACCTCAACACAGTCTCTCAGAGCATTCACAGTCAGCCCAGATCTTAGCAAAATCACAGTCTACTAGAACAGAGCAATATTCAATCATGAGGCATCAAAGCCAAAGAAACTACATAATATTAAGAAATGCTATAGATGGAAGGAAAGTAGTGTAGAAACCTACCAAAAAAACAATTAGGCAACAACAAATTAAATCCCCTTTAGACAACTTTCTGGAAAAAACGTGAAGGTGTAATCTTGGCAGTAGAAAACCTAAACAGTATATTTGATGTCTCAGCTCTCCTATGAAATCAAAACATGTAAATCAGAAAACCTAAGAAAATGAACAACAATGACAAATGGTTTGTTGAAGAACGCAAAAACCTAAGAAAGACATTGAGAAACCTATCCAACCAAAACGATAGAGACCCAGAAAACCTGAGTCTACGCCTTCACTATGGTGAATCACTAAAACAATACAGAAATACACTACGGAAAAAGGAGACTGCACGTCAGAAATTAGATCAATGTAATTGAAGAATCCATAGAATCTAACCACTTCTGGGAAAAATGGAACACACTAAACAAAGAACAACCTATCCAAAACGGAGACGGATAAACCACTTCTCCAATCTTTTTGCCTCTATAACAAAGAACAAACAGCAAAAACATACATGATCAAATTCAAATCAAAGAATCAACTATTAAAGACTACCAGAACCCACTATATTCTCCAATTACATTGTATTTTGTCCAGTAGTTCATTCAAACACTCCAACCCAAAAAGGCCTGTAGTGTTGATGGTATCTTAAATGAAATGATAAACTATACCACAAATTCCAATTGACATCTTCCCCAATATTTGGAACCAAGGACTGATCACCCCAATCCACAAAAGTAGAGACAAATTTGACCCCAATAACTACCGTTGGATATGCGTCAACAACAACATTGGGAAAATCCTCTACATTATCATTAACAGCAGACCCATACATTTCCTCAGTGAAAACAATGTACTGAGCAAATGTCAAATTGGCTTTTTACTAAATTACCATACGACAGACCACGCATGTGACCCGTTTAAGGAAACTAGGCGCATGTCGCAGGTCACTACTTCACAGCAGAGCCTTTTGTTTTTAATCAAAATGTGTTTTTGGGCAGAAATACCTTCTCGATCATGTGAACTTCATGTGCCTTAATAACAAAATTGTAAGCCATCAGTAAATACAAATACAATTGTTAAATTACAAGCCTAGCTGGTTTAGCCACATAAAAGTCAGCAACCTTCTCACTAACCATGATTGGCTAAGATAACGAGTGGGTTGGACATGCCGAGAGATTAGTTTGGATTGGTCTGCCATATAGCACAGTTCTGTCTATTTGAGCTGGTCAGTATGTCTAGGTAATCCTGTCTAACGCAGTTTATTTTTTAAATGTATTGCATAGTAAAACTGCATAAATAATGTCAAGCTAAAGTATACTGTTAACTAGCTAACGTTATGTGTATGCTCTCCACTTTCTGGAGGACCGAGTTTTGAAATCAGTGGAATTCGAGTATGATAGCTAAGGAGATGGAGAAAACACCTGTCTCTGGATAACATCTTCAAACTAAGGGCAACCATGGCATCTGACAGGAGACGTTTCCAACCATGATGTATACAGGTAAGATAGTCTAGCTAGCTACATTTTCAGATATTACATGTTCTTAATTTTGATAGAAAGTGGTTTCATTACAAGTTAATGTACTGTTAGCTAGCTAACGTTAGCTGGCTGGCTCACTAGCTAATGTTATGTGTATGATCTTAGTCTTCGTATCTCAGACATATTTGCTTGACTAGTTATAGCCTAATGTTGGCTGGCTAACATTGAACCTGGTTGGTTAGCTACCTGCAGATTCATGCAGGGTAGTAACGTCATGAGTTGGGATTGTGGTTCATTGTTTACATTCATTGTTTTGTCTTAACAAAATACTTATCTTAGTGTGCCAGAATTTACGAACACTCAACACTCATTGAATATGGCCAGTGTCAGTAAACGTTGGCAAAGAAGCGTAATTAAATTGTTGCCAGCAGCACAGTTACAGTCACCAACACTCTGGATAACATAGAAACAACCTAACCAGCTCTACTAGGGTGAGAAAATGGTCAGAGTGGGGTGTTCTCTCATTATGTGTCTGGAAGTAGCTAGCAAGCTGGCCAATGTTAGCCAGTTAGCTTGGGTGCTGTTGTGGTCAGAACCAACTCTGCTAGTGCCAGTATTGTGCAGTGAGCTGTTAAAACATTCAAAGGCCATTTTCTCAAAAGTGAGTTTACAACTTGATCTACTTTCAAAGCAAAATTACTTTCCTATTGTTCCTCAACTGTAGTGTATGATATACAATTTTGTAGCTCTGAGTCTCTACTACATAAGACCGATTTGTCGGTCACATATTCACCCTGTAAACTCTAACTGACAGTCAAACAGTCTTCTCATGCTTTATTGATTTCAAAAAAGCTTGAGACTCAATTTGGCATGAGGGTCTGTTATAGAAATTGATGGAAAGGTGTTATAAAATACATGTACACAAACAACAAGTGTGCAGTTAAAATTAGCAAAAAAACACATTTCTTTCCACATGGTCATGGGGTGAGACAGGAATGCAGCTTAAACCCCACCCTCTTCAACATACATATCAACGAATTGGCGAGGGCACTAGAACAGTCTGCAGCACCCGACCTCACCCTACTAGAATCTGAAGTCAAATGTCTACTGTTTGCTGACAAACTAGTGCTTCTGTCCCCAACCAAGGGGGACCTACAGCAGCACCTACATCTTCTGCACAGATTCTGTCAGACCTGGGTGCAGACTGTAAATCTCAGTAAAACAAAAAAAAATGGTGTTCTAAAAAAAAGGCCAGCTGCCAGGACCACAAATACAAATTCCATCTAGACACCGTTGCCCTAGAGCACACAAAAAAACTATAAATACCTTGGCCTAAACATCAGCGCTACAGGTAACTTCCACAAAGCTGTGAACAATCAGAGAGAAGGCAAGAAGGGCCTTCTACGCCATCAAAAGAAGCATCAAATTCGACATACCAACTATGATCTAGCTAAAAATACTTGAATCAGTTATGATTGTGAGGTCCGAGGTCCACTCACCAACCAAAAATGTACAAAATGGGACAAACACCAAATTGAGACTGCATTCAAAAATATCCTCTTGTGTACAACGTAAAACACCAAATAATACATGCAGAGCAGAATTAGGATGACACCCGCTAATTATCAAAATCCAGAAAAGAGCCGTTAAATTCTACAACCACCTAAAATTACACAATTCCCAAACCTTCCATAACAAAGCCATCATCTACAGAGAGATGAACCTGGAGAAGAGTCCCCTAAACAAGCTGGTCCTGGGGCTCTGTTCACAAACACAAACAGACCCCACAGAGTACCAGGACATCAACACAATTAGACCCAACCAAATCATGAGAAAACAAAAAGATAATTACTAGACACATTGGAAAGAATTAACAAAAAATCTGAGCAAACTAGAATGGTATTTGACCCTAAACAGAGAGTACACAGTGGCAGAAAACCTGACCCCTGTGACTGACCCAAAATGAAGGAAAGCTTTGACTATGTACAGACTCAGTGAGCATAGCCTTGCTATTGAGAAAGGCTGCCGTAGGCAGACATGGCTCTCTAGAGAAGACAGGCTATGTGCACACTGCCCACAAAATGAGGTGGAAACTGAGCTGCACTTCCTAACCTCCTGCCCAATGTATGACCATATTAGAGACATATTTCCCTCAGATTACACAGACTTATTGCCACAACCAGTGAAGAACAAACACCATTGTAAATACAACCCATATTTATGTTTATTTATTTTCCCTTTTGTACTTTAACTATTTGCACATCGTTACAACACTGTATACAGTATAGCCATAACATGACATTTAAAATGTTTCTATTCCTTTGGAACTTTTGTGTAATGTTCACTGTTCATTTTATATTGTTTATTTCACTTTTGTTTATTATCTATTTTCCTTGCTTTTGCAATGTAAACATGTTTCCCATGCCAATAAAGCTCTTTGAATTGAATTGAGAGAGAGAACTAGAGAGATAGGAGGATATAATACTAGATATATATAGGAGAGAGATAGAAGAGAAGAGAAAACGAGAGAGCGAGAGAATACGAGAGGGGAGACTTGGGAGGAGAGACTGGGGAGGAACATACCTGAACACAACAGAATGGTGTGAAAAGGAAGTGAAAAGCATGTGTCCTCACCTCTTTAGCCACGGTGCGCCAGTGCAGGTGGCTCTCACACATGTCCATTCTCTCCTGGTGCAGGAACTTGCACTTATCAGGAACCAGCAGCGCATCACTCACAAACTCCCCAACTGCAAAACACACACAGATTACGGAGTCTCTCACACACACTCAAGCACACACACATACACAGCTTACCCAGGCAGCGGTAGGGCACCACGATGTGTGTGTGACTGCGACACTGCTTGCGTCCTTTCTTGCACCAGTTCTGGATGCTGACTGGCTGGTTGGCCTCCACCACGTTTGTGCTCTGGAGCTCAGGGTACACCTGGGGAAGGAACAGGGTTCAATGAATGTCCAAGACTTCACACAGTTGTTTTGTATTGGTGTAATATTCCCAACATTTACATCAGATCTCCCTTGTTTATCTTTCTCGCCCTAATTTCACTCCAGTTCCACCACTATATCTTCCACTCTCCTTTCACCTTTCTTTATTTCTCTTTTTCCCACTGCTCACCCTTTCCTCTCTCTGCCATCTTTCCCTCCCCCCTCCCTCCCTCCCTCTCCTCCAACCTCCTGGCAGTACTGCAGTATGCCCTCCTTGGTTCCGATGCAGCTCTTGGTGCCGGAGGGGTCCGGCTCCCACTTGCCACTCTGGACGTTGACGTGCATGTTGAGCTTCCCACAGAACATGGCTACCTGGGGCTCCGCTAGCAGAGCCACTGAGTCATCAGATGGCACCTGGACGGATGGAGGAGAGACCAAGAGGGATGGTAGATGGTGGGAGGAGGATGGTAGGAGCGAGGGAAGATGGAGGGGGGCAGAGGGAGTAAGGAGAGGGAGAGAAGGATGGTAGATGAAGGAATAGAGGGAGGACATAGGAATGACCGGGAGGAGAGGGAGTGCAGAGGGAGGAAGGAGAGTGAAATTACTGTAATTACAATTTAAAAACTTTATTTGCATTGAAGTGCACTCAAAAGCTAAAGTGACTCAAAACACAGAAATGTATTCATTCCCACGTTGCAGCTAAGATCAGGTTAATCCGCCTGTAGCTTTCATAATTTCGTCTAAGAACACACACCACCTTGACAGAGGTCACACACTACTTGAGATAATGTTACCCTCTCTCTCTCTCACACACACTCTCGTACTCTCATACTCACACACTCACACATTAACACACGTCCACTCCTCTCCCAACACAGCATAAGGACTAATATGCTTTGAGGGTCACAGCCTCTGAATCATTGTGTAATGCCACTGCCCATTTCAGATATGATTAAAAAAGCATAGACACTACTTTAAAGACACAGAGCAAGGCCGGCTGGCCGGAGCAATCTACTGAATCACTGACAGGCAAACAGGCAACAGCACTGAGAACTGTGCCTACAGTGTGTGTGTATGTATGTGACTGTGACTATGCGCTTGTATGAGCTCTTGTGTTTGTGTCCTGAGTGAGTGAGGAGTGTTGTTCATATAGGAAAGGACGAGCTCAGAAACATTAGGTGAGAAAGAGCGAGAAAGAGAGAGAAATAAAGAAATATAGAATGTGTGCAAGAGGGAACAGACACTAACAGATAGAGCTAGAAAATGTGTGTGTGTGTGTGTCAGAGAGGGAGGTGGAAACAGAGAACTGTATAAAGATAAATCCACTTTCTGTCTATCCCTTAGTGTTTAGTTTGTACCTTTTTACCTCCCCCTTCTAACTGAGCTAAACACAAAGCATTCTGGGATCTTTTTTCATTCCATGCAATCAGAGGAAGTTTCATTGTAGCTGGCCGTCTAGCTCTCCTTTTTGTCTTTCGCACATCCGAATACACAGATGCTGCAAACTACCAAACAGAATCCTGCTGCCATTCTGCTGGTAAATTACCAAAGCAAAGATAGTGCTGTGTTTGCCTTTGAAAAAACTAGGCCTTAGTTATTTCTGCAGCCTGTAGTGTAGCAGATTATGATTAATAAGAACCACATAAACTTGGGAAAATCTGCTACATCTTTTCTCCCCATATTCATGGTTGCCATTTTGTATGCAATACATGTGTTATAGAACCACACGTTGTCCTTTTATGCAGCAGTGAACAAACAGTTCTCAGTAGATGCTGTTGTTGGTGTATTTGTATTTATTTTACCTTTATTTATGACCTAACACCCTGTGGAGTTCAGGGAGTGTGGTTTTCTCTCACTAGGTGCTCGTTGCATGATACCTGCAGGGAAGCTCTTTGACACTGCCGGTTTCTTTTTTTTAATGTCTTGTGGGTGTGTCCGTGAGTGTGTGCGGTTAATTTTAAGGGACCCTGATTGAACATGGCTGACACGAGGAACACAATCATGAATCATAGCTATCATCTTACAATGAGCCTGAATGGAAGTTGATATTATGAGGAGGTGGTGGGATGCCAGAAACAACTGATGCGATGGGGAGAAGGTAGCATTTCCAAGATGGTGTCTCACTCTCAACAGCAATGCTGTTGGCATGGCAACAGAAAGACACACAGCATCAGCAGGGTTGCAGGTGGTAGAGGGTCCTAGAATCTTAATTCACTTCACTTCATCAAGAGTTAAGACACACAATCTACACTGAACAAAAATATAAACCCAACATGTAAAGTGGTGGTCCAATGTTTCATGAGCTGAAATAAAAGATCCCAGAAATGTTCCATATGCACAAAAAGTGTATTTCTATCAAATGTTGTGCACAAATTTGTTTACATCCCTGTTAGCAAGCATTTCTCCTTTGCCAAGATAATCCATCCACCTGAAAGGTGTGGTATATCAATAAGCTGATTAAACAGCATGATCATTACACAGGTGCACCTTGTGCTGAGGACAATAAAAGGCCTGGTTTTGTCACACAAGTTGAGGGAGCATACAATTGGCATGCTGACGCAGGAATGTCCACCAAAGCTGTTTCCAGATAATTGAATGTTCATTTCTCTACCATAAGCTGCCTCCAACGTTGTTTTAGACAATTTGGCAGTACGTCCAACCGGCCTCACAACCGCAGACCATGTGTATGGTCTCGTGTGGGTGAGCGGTTTGCTGACGTCAACGTTGTGAACAGAGTGCCCCATGACATGGTGGCAGTGGGACTATGGTATGGGCATGCATAAACTATGAACAACAAACACAATTGCATTTTATCGATGGCAATTTGAATGCACAGAAATACAGGGACTAGTTCCTGAGGCCCATTGTGAGGCCCATTTTTTTTTTTTATGTATCTGTGACCAACAGATGCATATCTGTATTCTCAGTCATGAGAAATCCATAGTTTAGGGCCTAATGTATTTATTTCAATTGACTGATTCTCTCATATGAACTGTAACATATGAAATTGTTGCATGTTGCGTTTATATTTTTGTTCAGTATAGATTTGTCAGGCCTGAGTCAGCACATTGAACTAGGTTACGGTGCTGGTCAATGCTCTGTGTAGGAATTTAAGAACGAGGAGATAGGAGAAAGCCATGTAACAGTAGTGTAGCTGGACACAGTTAGTACTGTAACTGCACTTTGGCCATGGTACGTAACAGACTAGCCTGCTTTTAGTCACTCGACCTTTATACAGTAGGCTATGTGACAGCCAGGTAGTAAAACAATCCCAAGAAATGTCCTTGTTATTGAGGGGGTCAGTTGCAACAGGAGTAACAGAAACCACATTCCACAATGTTAGGACCTTGGGAGTGTCTGTTATGCTTAGGAAAGAGGATGCTTGTGTTTATGTAGCTTGCCTTGTTCCAACCCTGCCTAGATGTTATATGATACCTGCCACTGGCTGACTGGCACTCCGCACTCTGGTACCAACTAACATTAACTAGCTAGCTAGGTGACAGTTGACTTCAGGTACCATCGTCTCAGGGAAGGTGACATCCCCAGGAGAGGCTGCACTATAGCAGAGAGTAAGAACCACTTCTCTTTGACCTCCTCTTCTCTGCCGTAATCCCAGCAGCTGAGACATCCAGTGTGTTCCCCAGGTCACGAGCAGCAATGAAGCATGATACTACTCTGTGTCAGTGTTCAATATCATACTCCCTCCCAGCCTCCCACCAGCACTTTTCACCCTGAAGCCAACCCTATACACCACTAGAGCGAGAAGTTGACCTGTCACTCTGGAGACAAGTTGACCCGAGGTGTCAGAGAACCCTTACGGAAAAAAACACATGAATTTCACGTGAACACATTTGATCTCATGTGATTTAATTTGATGACATGTGAAGCAACATGTGACAACATCAAACTACACATGACAACATGTGAGCACGTCAAAACTGAATCTCATCTGAAAGTAATGTGAAAACACGGGGACACCATTTAAATATGTTATAACATCAAACTACACCTGACATGTGAGCACATGTGAAAACACGATCTCAAGTGAAATAAATGTGACAACATGGAGACACTAAATTTCAACATGTGATACAATGACACTGCAAATGTGAAAACTAAGGTGTCAAATGTAATTTAGAACATTTTACTTTGAAAGGCACAACTTGACATTCATTCACTTTTAACATTCATGGTCCACTACAGGTTTTGTCTACCGTAATTTCCGGACTATAAGCCGCTACTTTTTTCCCACGCTTTGAACCTCGCTGCTTAAACAATGATGCGGCTAATACATGGATTTTTCCCGCTTTCAAATACATTTTTTTAAAAAACACATTCTGTGACGTGCTCAGTTTTTTGGCGGCATGAAGCTTTCATTAGACCAATGAAAATGCCGAACGGGTTAAGGTCAAACAACTTTTTTGTTTACTGTTTAGATTAAATCGAGCGCGCTCATCATTCTGATTATTGTAGTAATTTTGTCACCCTCATCATGGCAAAGACACGGAGAAATGCATATGATGCAGCTTTCAAGTTGAAGGCGATTGATCTGGCTGTTGGAAAAGGAAATAGAGCTACTGCACGGGAGCTTGGTCTGGAGCAATGACTTTCTTGGTAGGCTACTGTTTACTGCAAATTTTTTTTTTTTTTACAAGCCGTGTTTCGTTAAAGCCTATTTATTTTTGTTACAAGCCGTGTTTCGTTAAAGCCTATTTATTTTTGTTACAAGCCGTGTTTTGTTAAAGCCTGTGTAAAGTTCATTCGTTTCAATGTACCGGTAGGCACCTGCGGCTTATAGACATGTGTGGCTTATTTATGTTCAAAATATATATATTTTTTTAATTCAGTGGGTGCGGCTTATATTCAGGTGCGCTTAATAGTCCGGAAATTACGGTAGGTACATAAAACAATGACTGAATTGTGATGAATGGAATGAGACTTCCCACAATTAACCACTTGGTGTCTGAATGTAAAGTGTGACCCTAACCTTTACTATAATCCCTCTATCCTCCTCCCTGCTCCTCACTTTATTGACTTCTTCTCCTCCACCTTCATTCACGTCAGCAACTCTTCCTCTCCATCTTCCTGTTCTCTGTCTGAGTGCCTCCCCCTCTTCCTCCCATAGTTCCTGATCTCACCTCGCTCTGCACGCAATGGGAATCCATCCCACTGTCATCCCCTAGGCTCAACCCACAACACCATAATTACACTGGGCCTCATAATTACATACAACCTCTCTTATACAAACATGACCTACATACACAGACACAACCTTGTTAATACAGACAGACATGACCCTAACATACAGTATACACTACATGGCCAAAAGTATGTGGACATGCCTTCAAATTTGTGGATTTGGCTATTTCAGCCACACTCGTTGATGACAAGTGTATAAAATCGAGCACACCGCCATGCAATCTCCATAGACAAACATTGGCAGCAGAATGGCCTTACCGAAGAGCTCAGTCACTTTCAACGTGGCACCGTTATAGGATACCACCTTTCCAACATATCAGTTTGTCAAATTTCTGCCCTGCTAGAGCTGCCCTGGTGAACTGTAAGTGCTTTTATTGTGAAGTGGAAATGTCTAACAGCAACAACGGCTCAGCCGGGAAGTGGTAAGCCACACAAGCTCATAGAACGGGACTAGCGAGTGCTGAAGCGCGTTGCTCGTAAAAAAAACACTCACTACCGAGTTCCAAACTGAATATAGAAGCAAGAACTGCTCGTTGGGAGCTTCATGAAATGGTTTCCCATTGCCGAGTAGCCGCACACAAGCCTAAGATCACCATGCGCAATACCAAGCGTCGGCTGGAGGGGTGTAAAGCTCGCTGCCATTGGACTCTGGAGCAGTGGTAGTGCGTTCTCTGGAGTGATGAATCACGCTTCACCATCTGGCAGTCCGATGGATGAATCTGGGTTTGTTGGATGTGCGGCTTATTTATGTTCAAAATAAATAAATAAATAAAATTCCCGGTTTGTTCTAGGGATGTCCCCAAGGACATTTTTAGAGCTTTGCGTCATGGTCCCTTGGTTTTTGTCTAGTTTCAGTGCAAATATGGTAAATCTACAACTAGATTTTGTATTTTTACAGATACATTTAGGTGTTAATGGACAGTGTGCGGATTACTTAGGACTCAACCTCACTTGGGATTTTAACTCACAAACTCTTGGATGCTAGCTACCTGAAGTTCCTGCTGTGCACCAGGACTGTGGACATACTGGAGATTGTCAAGAATACATTTCTGCTAGTTGTAGTAAAAATTAAGTAACCATATACAACTTGAAGGTGTGATTTCTATAAAATGTCTTCACTGACTTCTGTTGACAACATGCACATCACTTATACTGTTAAAAGTGTGGCTTATTTGAGGTGTGGTTTCAGCTAGCTCTTTTTGGTCTCCCATAAAAGGGAATGTCCTCCCAGTTAATCTTCTCTGTTCATAAACTTTAAAGATTATGCTTTTCATGAAATTGTTTGATATTGATTTACATTGATAAAGTTTCATCATAAAGCTACTGGTCCCCTCTCCAGTGTCAAAGACTTGGACTCAGAAGGTGGGATTAATAAGGGAATATAGAGGCATCACCCTAACTTTCATTTTAATTCACTAATGGTAACATGATATTGTCTTACCTAATTTAAATAAGTACTGTTTTGAAACCAACATCAGAGAAGGAATTTGGAGAAGGGTGTGGTTTATATAGCTAGTTAGCTACTCTACTGGTGCCAAAATCTGACTCTAGGGTGTCAGCAAATATAATAAAAATTGTACCTTATTCAACTATGGCAAAGATACTTATATGTTTCCCCTTTCATCTGTGTCTGGTGTTAGCTAGTTACTGGCTAGCTAGGTATTCATCTGTGTCTGGTGTTAGCTAGTTACTGGCTAGCTAGGTATTCATCTGTGTCTGGTGTTAGCTAGTTACTGGCTAGCTAGGTCTTCATCTGTGTCTGGTGTTAGCTAGTTACTGGCTAGCTAGGTCTTCATCTGTGTCTGGTGTTAGCTAGTTACTGGCTAGCTAGGTCTTCATCTGTGTCTGGTGTAGTTACTGGCTAGCTAGGTCTTCATCTGTGTCTGGTGTAGTTACTGGCTAGCTAGGTCTTCATCTGTGTCTGGTGTAGTTACTGGCTAGCTAGGTCTTCATCTGTGTCTGGTGTTAGCTAGTTACTGGCTAACTAGGTCTTCAGCCAGCGTGGAACAAAAGGCAGGTAAGGGTCATTCAAAACGCTGACAGTTGTCAGGTCAACTGTAAACTGCATAGCAAGAGATATGCCAAATTAGCTGTGGTCATGACTGCAGAGCACAAACGTAAAATGTTAATATCTTTGGCTGTGAGTGATAAAAAAAATAATACAAATAAAATATATATATATCCCGACAATATTTTTAACAGATGTTTTGTGCACAAAGGTGATGACTAAAGTGTCTTATTAGGAATTTTCTAATTTGACTTCTCCATGGGGCCATCAATGGGAATTGTCTTTCTCGGCCGTCATTGAGTTAAACTGCAGTACCGAAGCAATACTGTCGGTGCAGTCAAAAGCAGGCTTCCAGACCGGAACCCTTGCCCCTTGGGTAACACTGCTCAATTTGCTGTGCAAGTATCTTAACACTGCAGCACCGACACCATCTTGCTTGTGTCGAGCTTCATACTTTTCCGTTCTCCTCACTACATAACCAACCCACCAGCCTCCACTGGCCGCTATGTGACAAATGCAACATTGTATCATGTTAATGTAAGGTCAATAAAGGCATCCACAGGCTTCCCATCCGAAACAGTTTGTGCCAGTGTTGTCAATATTGCAACTTTGATGCTAGATTAAGCAAGATTTCAGACACCTCCAGCGATTTGAGGATCGTGACAAATTAAGCTACTTTTTAAGGCTGCCACCAACTTTTGGTTGATTTAGCGATTTTCCTGTTTGTGTGTTTGTGCCCGCTCGGTTGAGCCTTGTTGCACTGCTCTGCAGTCTGCACCCTCTCTGCGGCTCTACCTGCTGCTGCGTGTGTCACTTGTGGCCCTTCCCCTGCCTCTCTCTGGTCCTCTACCCGCTGCTACAGCGAGTTGAGTGAATTTATTAAAATTGGTTCCTTGTTGTTAAATGACACCACAGCTCTTCAAGGCATAAATATTATTTAAATTCTTATTTAAAAAAAAATAATATTGGTTCCTTTTTACTCTCCTTCAAACATTCTATTTAGTATTGCTTTGGAGAATGTCTCATTCATTGCATGAGACACTGAGTGACAACATGAGCATTAAAGAATATACAGAACCAGTCAAAAGTTTGGACAGACCTACTCATTCCAAGGTTTTTACTCAAACGCATTAACAAGGAAATAAATTCCACAAATTAACTTTTAACAAGGCACACCTGTTAATTGAAATACATTCCAGGTGACTACCTCATGAAGCTGTTTGAGAGAATGCAAGAGTGTGCAAAGCTGTCATCAAGGCGAAGGGTGGGTACTTTCCAGAATCTCAAATATATTTTGATTTGTTTAACACCTTTTCGGATACTAAATGATTCCATATGTGCTATTTCATAGTTTTGATGTATTCACTATTATTCTACAATGTAGAAAATAGTAAAAATAAAGTAAAACCCTTGAATGAGTAGGTGTGTCAAAATGTTTGACTGGTACTGTATATATACACACGTAGGGAAGCCTTAAGATAAATCCTCCACTTGTTAATAGAGAAAAATGTTGATTGTTTTTGAGTAAAGTAGTAATATGTTAGGTTAGTATGTTGGGGGGAAAATGCCCCCCCCCCCCTCCAACTGGGCGAAAGGCCCCTGGGGGTTGATTATTTGGTTCTATCTGTAATTTAGGCACTTGCTAGCCCAGTTAGGTAACTAGCGACTTCAATAGCAGAAAGTCTGAGTTGAACTAAATGCTAGCCAGCTAGTTAGCATAAGATCATGTCTGCTAGCATAGCTAGCTAACCTTCAGTTTGCAGGGTTAGGGTCAGAATAGGGGGTTAGGGTTAGATTAGGGGTCAGTTCTCCACCGTTCCTAAGATATACACACATACATACACACACTACCGTTCAAAAGTTTGGGGTCACTTAGAAATGTCCTTGTTGTTTAAAGAAAAGCAAATTTTGTTTGTCCATTAAAATAACATCAAATTGATCAGAAATACAGTGTAGACATTGTTAATGTTGTAAATTACTATTCAAGCTGGAAACGGCAGATGTTTTATGGAATATCTACATAAGCATACAGAGGCCCATTATAAGCAACCATCACTCCTGTGTTCCAATGGCACGTTGTGTTAGCTAATCCAAGTTTATCATTTTAAAAAGGCTAATTGATCATTAGAAAACCCTTTTGCAATTATGTTAGCACAGCTGAAAACTGCTGTTCTGATTAAAGAAGCAATAAAACTGGCCTTTAGACTAGTTTAGTATCTGGAGCATCAGCATTTATGGGTTCGATTACAGGCTCAAAATGGTGAGAAACAAAGACCTTTCTTCTGAAACTCATCAGTCTATTCTTGTTCTGAGAAAATAAGGCTATTCCATGCGAGAAATTGCCAAGAAACTGAAGATCTCATACAACGCTGTGTACTACTCCCTTCACAGAACAGCTCAAACTGGCTCTAACCAAAATACAAAGAGGAGTGGGAGGCCCCGGTGCACAAATAAGCAAGAGGACAAGTACATTAGAGTGTCTAGTTTGAGAAACAGAGACCTCACAAGTCCTCAACTGGCAGCTTCATTAAATAGTATGCGCAAAAACACCCGTCTCAACGTCAACAGTGAAGAGGCGACTCTGGGATGCTGGCCTTCTAGGCAGAGTTCCTCTGTCCAGTGTCTGTGTTCTTTTGCCCATCTTAATCTTTATTTTTATTGGCCAGTCTGAGATATGGCTTTTTCTTTGCAACTCTGCCTAGGAGGCCAGCATGGTAATGCAAAACACATTCAATAAAGAAAGGCAGTTGGCAGGCATAGGCTGGTTTTACGGTTTTATTAAGCAACACCCAGAATTCTCCATCCATATCCCACAAGCAACCAGTCTGGCTCGAGCTGTTGGCTTCACTCCAATCATGACCTCTAACCTTGCCACAACATCAACTACTGCCACAACCTCCACCACCCACATGTCTCCAGTGACCTTGCTCCGAATGTTGGTAAGAAAAAACATCAGCACTAATTTTAGGAAATATATAGTAGCATATAGAGTGATTAGAAATAATAGTTTTTTGAACCAATACTCATGAGTTCTTGTTGTTTATTTGTTTGTTTTTGTTAAAAGTACCAGTTATACAACAAACAGCAGCAGAGGTCATATTGGAGTTGTCCCCCATGCCAAGGATACAGGAGGCAAGGCCTGGGAAAAGAAAGGCTGAGTCGGCTACAGTCCTGACAGCCTCACTTCACAAGGTTCCTGGAGGACAAGGCAATAAAAACTAAGAGATAAGGAAGAAAGCAAAGAGAGAAGGAAGAAAGCAAAGGGAGAAAGAAACCAGTGACACTGAAGAAAGCTGTGGCGCCACTGAAAAAGTTTGTTCCAGGTTCCAAAACCACAAACACCCTAAAAGAAGGGGATGCCGAAGGCTTGTTCTGTAACGAGCTCTTCTCTGTTACCGGAGGGGTCTGGATACGGCGTGAACAGTATCAGAGGTGGGCTCACGAGCTATGCTCAAATTGAACTGGTGGGATTAATTTGCGACCTCTGTGTCAATAAAATTTTTTGAGAAAATGCCATTGTGTTAAATTATTGTCATTTGTTAAAGTCCAATGAATTTGTTTTAAAAAAAAAACAATATTACAAACTATTAAAAACCGTTTGCTCTTGAACTTTATTTTAAAGGCTGCTGGGATTTAAAATCTTGCTTTATTCAAATGATAATGAGTTTAGTTTAACTGTACATAATGGAGTGTAAGGAAAAGGTAAGAAGATACTTCTGTGAAACACTATGGCATAATCTTATAACTACGAATCTGTTAACTGTGGGCATTTATTTTCCTTTATAGTTTGTTATCCTAAGCATGGCCATCATCCACCTATCATCTTTTTTCCAAACTTAGTTTTTTGTGTGTTCAATTAGACATTGATCGGGGGGGACCTTGTTTGTCTATCAGGTCTAAACGAAAATCTGCTCAATATTCTACAGAAGGCTCACACACCCTTCTAAAATTCCAGATCAGCATACTCGTAGGCTACACCAGTGAAACAAACGCAATCGCACAATAAAGGCCCTTTCATCTTCGTTTAGATATTTGGAAGGCTAAAATAGTGGTCTATCAGAATAAAAACTGAACAAACATGCTTGTGTAATTCCCGAGCCCCTTTAATCTACAGTGCCAAACTGTCAATCCAGTGTCGTTGACAACTATAAAGGTAGACCAAATAGGCCTAAAAAAATAATAGGTTTAGTCCGGTTTTTTGCTTTACGCATTATGATATTCTACTCCACAATTAGGCTGATAGAGATTAAAAAACAAGATTCTTCTCGCCACTACGCAGGCCGCAATGAGCAGAAAAATAGTGGTTGGAACAAGATGAAAAAGAAATGTAGCCTAATCGCAATAAAATCTATGGCGTTGACAAGTGTGGTGTCTTAAAAACATTGCAGGCTATCAATGTCATTTCAACAACAAAAAATTATGTATCCAAACAAATGCAATCTTGATTCACCCTTGGTCTGAATTCCGTTATTTTCACTCCTGCTTTTAGCCTCACCCGTATGATCCGCTGCTACAGTGAGGGGAAATACCTTATGAAGGCTCGTGCTTCATCCAGAAGGCACCAGTTTCTCCCTTTTACTTACCTCCGATGTCAGCGTCAAGGTCGCCACCCATAACAACAGAAATGCTGTTCGCTCGACCATGCCGTTGACCTTAAATCAGTTCCGTCCAATATCTTGAAAATATTCAGATCAATCCGTTAGTATGAGCCTCTATCCCGTTCCCTTGCACTCCCGCTTGGCGACGGTGCGTGTTACGAGCATAGGATGATGAAGAGCGACAAAGAGGCTGGCCAGCTGCTCCAAAGCCTGTCACCTGACCGGGCCGAGAAAGCACTATGGGAAGAAACTAGTGTGGGGAAGGAGGTGGGTGGGTGGCAGCTCCTATTGGGAAGTACTGTAGGGTAATAGGTGAGGGTTGAGATGTATAATTAAGCAATAAGGCCCAAGGGGGTGTGGCATATGGCCAATATGCAAGCCAGTCAAATTCTTCCACAAGATCTCGACATACCATTTCTGTATAGACCTCGCTTTTGTGCATGGGGGATTTGTCATGCTGAAACAGGAAACCGTTGCTACGATGTTGAAAGCACAGAATCGTCTAGAATGTAATTGTATGCTGTAGTGTTAAGATTTCCCTTCACTGGAACTAAGGGGCCTAGCCCGAACCATGAAATACAGCCCCAGACTGTTATTCTTCCTCCATCAAACTTTACAGTTGGTACTATACATTGGGAAAGGTAGCGTTTCTCCTGGCATCCGCCAAACCCAGATTCGTCTGTCAGACTGCCAGATGGCCACGCGTGATTCATCACTCCAGAGAATGCGTTTCCCCTGCTCCAGAGCTTTACACCAATGCAGTCAACACTTAGCATTGCGCATGGTGATCTTAGGCTTGTGTGCTCCAGACGAACCGTTCTTGTGCTGACCGTGCTTCCAGAGGCTATTTGGAACTCATTAGTGAGTGCTGCAACCAGCACTCAGCAGTCCCTTTCTGTGAGCTTGTGTGGCCTACCACTTTGCGGCTGAGCCATTGTTGCTCCTAGAGGTTTCCACTTCACAATAACAGCATTTACAGTTGACCGGGGCAGCTCTAGCAGGGCAGGATACAGTATACAGTATATACATATGAGATGAGTAATGCGAGATATGTAACATTCTTAAAATGGCGTTATTAAAGTGACTAGTGTTCCATATATTAAAGTGGCCAATGATATCAAGTCTGTAAGTAGGCAGCCGCCTCTCTGTGCTAGTGTTGGCTGTTTAACAGTCTGATGGCCTTGAGATAGAAGCTGTTTTTCAATCTCTCGGTCCCAGCTTTGATGCACCTGTACTGACCTCGCCTTCTGGATGGAAGCGGGGTGAACAGGCAGTGGCTCGGGTGGTTGTTGTCCTTGATGATCTTTTTGGCCTTCCTGTGATATCGGGTGTTGTAGGTGTCCTGGAGGGTAGGTAGTTTGCCCCCGGTGATGCGTTGTGCAGACTGCACCACCATCTGGAGAGCCCTGCGGTTGTGGGCAGTACAGTTGCCATACCAGGCGGTGATACAGCCCGACAGGATGCTCTCAATTGTACACCTGTAAAAGTTAGTGAGGGTTTTCGATGACAAGACCAATGTTTTCAGCCTCCTGAGGTTTTCAGCCTCCACACTGTCTGTGGGGTTGGACCATTTCAGTTTGTCTGTGATATGTAAACGGAGGAACTTAAAACTTTCCACCTTCTCCACTGCTGTCCCGTCGATGTGGATAGGAGGGTGCTCACTTTGCTGTTTCCTGAAATCCACGATCATCTCTTTTGTTTTGTTGACATTGAGTGAGTGTCACGTCTGCTCCTGCTCTTCCCCCCTGGCGCTCGAGGCCGCCAGGCTGCCCTGCATCACGCACTCCTGCCATCATCAATTACGCACACCTGACTTCCCTCGTCATGCACATCAGCGATATTGGATTCACCTGGACTCACTCATCTCCTGTTTATTACCTCCCTTATATTTGTCAGTTCCCCTGCTCTGTTCCCTGCTGATGCATGAATGGTTTTTATCTTTGTTACCCTTGTGCTGATGCTGTTCCTGTCTCGTTCCATGTCCGTTCCTTATTAAATGTTTGACTCCCCGTACCTGCTTCGTCTCTCCAGCGTCAACTCATGTGACAGAATGCATCAGCCAACATACGAAGCATCGGGGAGTACTGGCGTTCCGGTTGGTGGTGATGTCGGCTCTGGGCCGCCGTCGATGGAACCCGGGGGAGCCTAGCCAGCTCGTCGGGCTTCCACGCCCTAGCTGGCTTGAAAGGTTTCCTTGCCCCGGTTGGCTCGGAAGGCGCCCATCCCACGTCGGGCCTCAGCCGGATCGTCAGGTCTTGTTCGCCCAGCTGGCCCAGGAGTTGTTTTTGTTTTGTTTTGTTGGTGACATCGGGGTGGATTTTGCCGCCGATGGAACCAGGGTCGCCTAAGCCAGCCCATCGGGCTTTCACACCCTGGCTGGCTCGAGAGGTTTCCTTGCCTCGATTGGCTCGGCAGGTTTCCATCCCACGTCATGCTCCACCGGATCATTGGGCTCCCTTGTTGCAGGGGGATCAACAGGCGTCCTTACTTCTGCCGGATTGTTGGGCTCCCATGCCCCAACCGGCTTGCCCAGCGCCCGTGTCTCGGCCGGTTCGCCCAGGTGGGACACCGCTAGGGGTAATGTCACATCTGCTCCTGCTCTTCCCCCCTGGCGCTCGAGGGCGCCAGGCTGCCCTGCCTCACGCACTCCTGCCATCATCAATTACGCACACCTGCCTTCTCTCGTCATGCGCATCAGCGATATTGGATTCACCTGGACTCAGTCATCACCTGTTTATTACCTCCTCTATATTTGTCAGTTTCCCTGCTCTGTTCCCTGCTGATGCATTAATTGTTTTTGTCTTTGTTACCCTTGTGCTGATGCTGTTCCTGTCTTGTTCCATGTCCGTTCCTTATTAAATGTTTGACTACCCGTACCTGCTTCGTCTCTCCAGCGTCAATTCATGACCGCCGCCGAAGGCTCCGGGCTGCAGACCGCCGCCGAAGGCCCCGGGCTGAGAGGCGTCGCCGGAGGCCCGGGCTGAGAGGCAATCGCCGGGGCTGAGGGGCGTCGCCAGAGGCAATCGCCGGGGCTGAGGGGCGTCGCCAGAGGCAATCGCCGGGGCTGAGGGGCGTCGCCGGAGGCAATCGCCGGGGCTGAGGGGCGTCGCCGGAGGCAATCGCCGGGGCTGAGGGGCGTCGCCGGAGGCAATCGCCGGGGCTGAGGGGCGTCGCCGGAGGCAATCGCCGGGGCTGAGGGGCGTCGCCGGAGGCCCCGGGCTGAGGAGCGTTGCCGGAGGCTCTGGGCTGGAGACCTTCGCTGCAGGCTCCGTGCCATGGATCATCACTGGAGGCTTTGTGCCATGGATCATTGCTGGAAGCTCCGGGCCATGGGTTATCACTGGAGGCTTCGTGCTCATATTTATTTTATTTATGATAACACTTCAACAAAACGACAGTCAACAGTTCCGTCAGGTACGTATACAAAACGGAAAACAACTACCCACAAACCCCAAAGGAAAACAGGCTGCCTAAGTATGGCTTCCAATCAGGGACAACGAAAGACACCTGCCTCTGATTGGAAACCATACCCGGCCAAAACCTGGAAAACAAAACATAGAAATAGAATACTAGAAAACCCCACATATAAACAGAAAACCCAAAACCACCCAACACAACCACCTGTCACGCCCTGATCGCTCTACTATGGCAAATGACCTCTTACAAGGGTCAGGACGTGACAATATGTAACTCTGCGCTGTTGTTTTTGTCGCACTATTTTGCTTTATCTTGGCGAGGTCGCAGTTGTAAATGACAACTTGTTCTCAACTGGCCTACATGGTTAAATTAAGATGAAAAAAATTCAATAATAAAAAAAACTCCTCTCTGTAGGCTGTCTCGTCATTGTTGGTAAAATCAACCCTACCACTGTTGTGTCGTCTGCAAACTTGATGATTGAGTTGGAGGCGTGCATGGCCACGCAGTCGTGGGTGAACAGGGAGTACAGGAGGGGTCTGAGAATGCACCACAATCATATCAACTTCATTAGGTCTAATTACATTTTATTTGTAAATTCTTTGAACTTTAAATACAAATATTGCATTTTTACACTGTCCCAAGCAATTGGTCCATAATCCCGAGATTTGGTTCTTGGTTGAGGCACTGATGACCTCTCTGCGTAAAAGGCAGATCTACTCCTCTCTGGTGGCAGGTGCTGTAATGCCACAGTTAATTTATGCCTGTGCAAATAATTACTGTACTAATTTATTAGGCTCATTATGAGAAGAAGACAATGGTGTTGGTGTGGTCATTGAAGCTGATGTAGGCTATTCCACAGTTTTACCAGTCGATCGGGCCTATGCCTAGGGTTCATAACGTTACTTTCGGAGCAAATTCATTCAAACAAACATTTTGCTACATCCGCATGCAAGTGACCAATACGATTTGATTTGAAATCGGAAATCCCAATAATCCCATTGCCTTGAACTCAGGCTCGCACGAGTGTTAACTGTCCGGTGAACATACATTTCGCTTTCCCACCTGTGACGGTGCAAGTCAATATTATCTAGGCTACTTTCATGCTGCTGTCGCAATCTTTCTTTGCGGAAGCTTGACGTCAATGTGTATATATATATATATATATATATATATATATATATATATAAATATATAAAAAGTAACCGACACTCGTGATTTATACTTTCCACGTGTGTAGTTCAACTGGGATACACACACAACTTTGATCTCGTCTGGAGAAAATGGAAACATACAGGTAAATTTAATATTGATAATTTTATGCAACATACTTTGTGATCCGTAGTCAGAAAATGAAAGTGAATGCCATTTCGTCTGTGTGGGAAGAAATGAAATTACGCTATGATTGTGTTTCAACCGATACCGGGCACAACACGACCTCAGATGAAGTAAAAACTACAACGTATCGAAATTTGAAGAAAAACACATCGGAGTTTAACGTAAATTATCGAAAAACGCGTAAACGTTAAATAAAAATAACATATTTTTAAAGAAATTATAAAAATGGATTGACAACCATGTTTGTAAGCTTTTAAGTTATATCAAACTCCAACTATGTATATTTTCCATTGATGAAGACATGGACGTCTCATGGTATGCTGGGTACATTTTGAGCACCATTCTCCTGAATGCCAAAAGTCACTTTCTGACCACTTCTTCCATGGGAAAACATGTATGGAAAGTTTTGTTTTCAATCAAAAAGGGATGCTGTCACAAAGTGATGGAATTCCAATAGATTTACCCATAAATACAACTATTTGAAGTCCATGAAATAGATTTTAATACATTTATTGAAATATATTGCAAATGTCAAATGGATTAGAAGTTGCAATAGGTAGCATCAGGCTATATTAAACCATTATTAACTACACAGTGTATGGATTGTAGACTGGTGGGCGGTGAACTGACACATCAGTCAAGAATGTGATTAGACAGACCGCTGAACGAATGGGGTCGCATTGCTTGGATTGGACAATGTCTTCTTTATACATTTATGTTCAAAACAATATTGTGAAAATAAAGCAATCCATTATCAGTCAATATCAACCCACCACCTGTCCTGTAATGCAATCTGTGATTTAATTAGCTATGGTCCTTCACATTCTGATCAGCAAGCCCCCTGACATATTTATACATTTTCTCCTGCAGAACACACTTTGTCATGTGGACTCTCCTGGGATTAGCAGCAGTTTTCATCTCTGCCTCAGGTAAATTATTCTCATGGCCTCAGTAGACGGCATAGACGTAGTCAAACTTTAGGAGGGGTGATGGACAGCAGTAAATCACAATTGCTTGTAGAGTTATGGACAAACTGTTTCATGTTGTAACATCCTCATTCTCTGGATTTTCAAGTGAGACATGGCTCTGAGGTGAAGGTCATTATTTCTGGTTTCACATCCTCTTTTATGTGTCCTTGTTCTGAGAGTCCTTTAGACCTTTTTTCACACACACACACACACGCGCATGTACACACACATGCACGTACACACACATGCTCATGTACACACACATGCACGTATACACACACACACTTTATATCTCAATGAAGACTGTTTATCTACTCCTCCTCATATGTGTGCGTGGAGAGAGATAGGAAACACGTTATTAGGAAGTGAGAATTTGGCAGATGAATAGGATGTGTGACCGTGATGAGTGCAATGTCCAGCATTTTATGAGAGCGAGAGAGTTAGTGTCAGTATCATTTGGCATGGGGATGAAGTAACTTGCCATATCAACATGGAATATTCTGATTTTAATGTGTCACTAGATACCCTCCTCATCTGAGCCAAAAAATATGGATTATTCCATGAATTCTATTCAAGTCAAAAAGTCTCATTATTGCTGTCTTGCTGCATTGTCAGTTTCAGGGCAGTAGGAGACTTGAGTTGAGTCCAAGATCAACTCTAAAATGTGCTAAACTGTCCCTGTTGAAGAGCTATATGGGAATCAGCAAGCCAGTAGCATTCGGGCAAACCCATGGAAAACATAACTATTCCTTAGATATCTGTAGACGATTTATGATCCGGAGATGATAGAAGTCAACCTAACTGTCTGGCTGTCTCTTATCTATAGTTGCATAACTATTAGTGATATAGGATATACTGTGTTTAGTGTTCTTGGGCAGCTATGATGTTCAGGAAGTCAAATTTGAATTCCTATCCAGGCTGGTCTGTTTTGTAGATTGATAGAGCTATTGTAATATGGTCTTTTTTTGCTATGGCATCATTTTTATGTCATGAAATCAAATACACTAATACTACACCTTCTATATTTCTTTGATTAAGTAATTCTACCTTTTCAGAACATATCGGTTGTTCATTGTTAGAAGCCGTTCCTTTGTGACCTGCATAAACACGATAAGCGTTAATAACTGGCTCTACATTTGAAATCCACAACAGATCTGGCAACAATTTAATTTACTTCCGCTTCAAATAGCTCCCCTGGGAGTGTTGCTCCACTTTCAAATTACTCTGTTTACTTAATACAATCTCTTATGGGCTATTGAATTTGAAGAACTGTTTGTTACTTTGTATGTGTTGAAAGTAATAATCTATCATCATTTCTAATCTCTCAAAACATGAGATGTCAAAGATTATCCCAAACACCACCAACTATTGTATGTCCAAATGAATGCAAAAGATTTGCACATGCCCCCATGATGACCTCTAATCCTTTTCAGTCTAAGGAGAAGGCTAATGCTAGCCAGACACTGCTACATATAACAAATGGGCACTTACAATCTGTCTGTGGCATTGAACAACAGCCCAAGGCTGAGTGTGTTATTCCACTGACACAACATTCCTCACATTTTTTACTTAACCTTAGTCCCACTTTCTACATCCACCTGCTGGGATAAACTTATCCTGGGCAGAAATCAAGAGGTTAGAGAGGCTGTGTTTGCGTAGATGGGAGTGTTGGTTTGTTCAGGTGAAAAGGGCAGAAATAGTCTCATGAATGGACAACTGGGATGTTAATTAGAAGTCGACTGTAACGACCATCGCAATGAGGGGACCAAGATGCAGCGTGGCACGTGTTCATGATTATTTATTTAAATCAGAACACTTAAACAAAATAATAAACAATGGAAACGAAAGCGCACAGTTCTGTCAGGTAAAACAGAAAACAACTACCCACAAAACACAGGTGGGAAAAGGCTGCCTAAGTATGGCTCCCAATCAGAGACAACGATAGACAGCTGCCTCTGATTGGAAACCATACCTGGCCAAAACATAGAAATAAAATACATAGAATGCCTACCCCATATCACACCCTGACCTAACTAAACAGAGAAAAACGTCTCTTTCAGGTCAGGGCGTGACATCGACTGATTAATCGGAATGGCTGATTAATTAGGGCCGATTTCAAGTTTTCATAACAATCGGAAATAGGCATTTTTGGACATCAATTGTGGCCTTTTTTTAAATACATTTTTTAAAGTATATTTTTTTTTAACCTTTATTTAACTAGGCAAGTCAGTTAAGAACAAATTCTTATTTTCAATGACTGCCTAGGAACGGTGGGTTAACTGCCTTGTTCAGGGGCAGAACAACAGATTTTTACCTTGTCAGCTCGGGGATTCAATCTTGCAACCTTCCGGTTACTAGTGACTACCTGTTACCTTGGCTTCTTGCTGCTTTCGCGTAAGTTGCTAGTTAGCATTAAACTTATCTTATAAAAACAATCAATCTTAACATAATCACTAGTTAACTACACATGGTTGATGATATTAATAGTTTATCTAGCGTGTCCTGCGTTGCATATAATCGATGCGGTGCCTGTTAATTTATCATCTAATCACAGCCTACTTCTCCAAACGGTTGATGATTTAACAAACGCATTCGCGAACAAAGTACTGTCGTTGCTCCAATGTGTACCTAACCATAAACATCAATGCCTTTCTTTAAAATCAATACACAAGTATATATTTTTAAACCTGCATATATAGTTAATATTTTCTGCTAACATGAATGTCTTTTAACTAGGGAAATCGTGTCACTTGCGTTCAGTGTAAGCAGAGTCAGGGTATATGCAGCAGTTTGGGCCGCCTGGCTCGTTGCCAACTGTGTGAAGACCATTTATTCCTAACAAAGACCATAATTAATTTGCCAGAATTGTACATAATTATTACATAACATTGAAGGTTGTACAATGTAACAGCAATATTTAGACTTAGGGATGCCACCTGTTAAATAAGATACGGAACGGTTCTGTATTTTACATGAAGAATAAACGTTTTGTTTTCAAAATGATAGTTTCCGGATTTGACCATATCAATGACCTAAGGCTCGTATTTCTATGTGTAATTATGTTATAATTAAGTCTATGATTTGATATTTGATAGAACAGTCTGACTGAGCGGTGGTAGGCAGCAGCAGGCTCGTAAGCATTCATTCAAACAGTACTTTAGTGCGTTTGCCAGCAGCTCTTCGCAATGCTTCAAGCATTGAGCTGTTTATGGCTTCAAGCCTATGAACTCCCGAGATTAAGCTGGTGTAACCGATGTGAAATGGCTAGCTAGTTAGCGGGGTGCGCGCTAATAGCGTTTCAATCGGTGACGGCACTCGCTCTGAGATCTTGAAGTAGTTGTTCCCCTTGCTCTGCAAGGGCCGCCGCTTTTGTGGAGCGATGGGTAACGATGCTTCGAGGGTGGCTGTTGTCGATGTGTTCCTGGTTCGAGCCCAGGTAGGGGCGAGGAGAGGGATGGAAGCTATACTGTTAAACTGGCAATACTAAAGTGCCTATAAGAACATCCAATAGTCAAAGGTATATGAAATACAAATGGTATAGAGAGGAATAGTCCTATAATAACTACAACCTAAAACATATCACCAGGGAATATTGAAGACTCATGTTAAAAGGAACCACCAGCTTTCATATGTTCTCATGTTCTGAGCAAGGAACTTAAACGTTAGCTTTTTTACATGGCACATATTGCACTTTTACTTTAAACCAAATTGAACATGTTTCATTATTTATTTGAGGCTAAATAGATTTTATTGATGTATTATATTAAGTTAAAATAAGGGTTCATTCAGTATTATTGTAATCATTATTACAAATAAAAATATATATATATTTATTAAATCGGCCGATTAATCGCTATCGGCTTTTTTGGTCCTCCAATTATCGGTATCGGTGTTGAAAAATCATAATCAGTCGACCTCTAATGTTAATGTATAGACACTGTGTGTGACACACACATACAGGAGGAGGAATAGAAAGGAGAACTGAAGATGTGTGGGTGTGACAGAGGCAACAACAACTACAGTTAAGATTCTGCTTGAATAACAGTCTTTATTGAGATATAAAAAGAGAAGTGCGTATGTAATATTTAGTATATTTTCAAGTGAGACATGACTCTGAGGTGACAGTCATTGTTTTTGGTTTCAATTTGTCCTTGTTCTCAAGGTCCTTTAGTAATTTCTTTCCGCATGCACTCATTATACTTAATAACACTTCAATCAATTGTGATTAACTGAAATATATACCCTCTTCTATTCTGTGGCCCTGACCTAAAATTAAGTTATCTGGCCCTATTATGACAAATAATTTCCTGAATGAATTTAGTTATTCTTTATAGTAGCTTTACTCAGACCATGACCTTGCGGTCCTATAGTGTGAAGTACTGACCTTCAGAGGTACACATAGGAACTTTCATGGTACTGGTCGGTACCTGTTAGGATACATGTGTGGATAATCTAGTATAATGGAACATTTTCTACCCAATATATACAGTTGAAGTCGGAAGTTTACATACACTTAGGTTGGCGTCATTAAAACTCGTTTTTCAACCACTCCACAAATTTCTTGTTAACAAACTATAGTTTTGGCAAGTCATTTAGGACATCTACTTTGTGCATGACATAAGTCATTTTCCCAACAATTGTTTACAGACATATTATTTCACTTATAATTCACTGTATCACAATTCCAGTGGGTCAGAAGTTTACATACACCAAGTTGACTGTCATTATGTCATGGCTTTAGAAGCTTCTGATAGGTTAATTGACAT
This sequence comes from Salmo trutta, assembly GCF_901001165.1. Lineage (NCBI taxonomy): Eukaryota > Metazoa > Chordata > Actinopteri > Salmoniformes > Salmonidae > Salmo > Salmo trutta. Next base: position 29,156,682 of record NC_042976.1, on the reverse strand, counting down.
CATTTGAGTCAATTGGAGGTGTATCTGTGGATGTATTTCAAGGCCTACCTTCAAACTCAGTGCCTCTTTGCTTGACATCATGGGAAAATCATAAGAAATCAGCCAAGACCTCAGAAAAAATTGTAGACCTCCACAAGTCTGGTTCATCCTTGGGAGCAATTTACAAACGCCTGAAGATACCACGTTCATCTGTACAAACAAGAGTACGCAAGTATAAACACAATGGCACCATGCAGCTGTCATACCGCTCAGGAAGGAGATGCGTTCTGTCTCCTAGAGATGAACGTACCTTGGTGCGAAAAGTGCAAATCAATCCCAGAACAACAGCAAAGGACATTGTGAAGATGCTTGAGGAAACAGGTACAAAAGTATCTATATCCACAGTAAAACGAGTCCTATATCAACATAACCTGAAAGGACGCTCAGCAAGGAAGAAACCACTGCTCCAAAACCGCCATAAAAAAGCCAGACTGCGGTTTCCAACTTCACATGGGTACAAAGATCATATTTTTTGGAGAAATGTCCTCTGGGCTGATGAAACAAAAATAGAACTGTTTGGCCATAATAACCATCATTTTGTTTGGAGGAAACAGGGGGAGGCTTGCAAGTCAAAGAACACCATCCCAACCTTGAAGCACAGGGTTGGCAGCATAATGTTGTGGGGGTGCTTTGCTGCAGGAGGGACTGGTGCACTTCACAAAATAGATGGCATCACGAGGGAGGAAAATTATGTGGATATTGTGAAGCAACATCTCAAGACATCAGTCAGGAAGTTAAAGCTTGGTCGCAAATGGGTCTTCCAAATGGACAATGACCCCAAGCATGCTTCCAAAGTTGTGGCAAAATGGCTTAAGGACAACCATGTCAAAGTATTGGAGTGGCCATCACAAAGCCCTGACCTCAATCCTATAGAAAATGTGTGGGCAGAACTGAAAAAGCATGTGCGAGCAAGGAGGCATAGAAACCTGACTCAATTACACCAGCTCTGTCAGGAGGAATTGGCCGAAATTCACCCAACTTATTGTGGGAAGCTTGTGGAAGGCTACCCAAAACGTTTGACCGAAGTTAAACAATTTAAATGCAATGCTACTAAATACTAAGTGAGTGTACGTAAACTTCTGACCCACTGGGCATGTGATGAAAGAAATAAAAGCTGAAATAAATCATTCTCTACTATTACTCTGACATTTCACATTCTTAAAATAAAGTGGTGATCCTAACTGACCTAAGACCGGGAATTTTTACTAGGATTAAATGTCAGGAATTGTGAAAAACTGAGTTTAAATGTATTTGGCTAAGGTGTATGTAAACTTCTGACTTCAACTGTATATACAGTACCAGTCAAAAGTTTGGACACCTACTCATTCCAGGGTTTTTATTTATTTGTATTCTACATTGTAGAATAATAGTGAAGACATCAAAACTATGAAAGAACCAAAAAAGTGCAAAACAAATCTAAATATATTTTAGATTCTTGAAGGCAAAAGGAAACCGCACACTGCTCTTGATAGTATCACTGATCTTTAATAAGCTTTGCGTATCGACCTCACGGCCATCGTCAGAGCTTCACTGTGGGAACCACATGTGGAGATCATCCGTTCACCTACTCTGCGTCTCACAAAGACACAGCGGTTAGAACCAAAAATCTCACATTTGGACTCATCAGACCAAAGGGCAGATTTTCACAGGTCTAATGTCTATTGCTTGTGCTTTTCATGGCCCAAGCAAGTCTCTTCTTATTATTGGTTTTCTTTAGTAGTCTTTTTATTTAGCAGCAAATCGACCATGAAGGCCTGGTTCACACAGTCTCCTCTGAACAGTTGATGTTGAGATGTGTCTGTTACTCGAACTCTGAAGCATTTATTTGGGCTGCAATCTGAGGTGCAGTTAACTCTAATGAACTTATCCTCTGCAGCAGAGGTAACTCTGGGTCTTCCTTTCTTGTGGCGGTCCTCATGAGAGCCAGTTTCATCATAGTGCTTGATGGTTTTTTGCGACTACACTTGAAGAAACTCTCAAAGTTCTTGAAATTTTCCAGATTGACTGACCTTCATGTCTTAAAACCTGTCTGGGCTAGGGGGCAGTATTTTCACAGCCGGAATGAAAAACCTACCCAATTTAAACAGGTTACCACTCTGGCCCAGAAACTAGAATATGCATATTATGCACTCTGAAGTTTCTACTGTTTGAATGGTGTCTGTGAGTATAACAGAACTCATATGGCAGGCAAAAACCTGAGAAAAAGTCAACCAGGAAGTGGAGGATCTGAGAATTGTAGTTCTTCTTTCTAGTCCCTTTCGAAACTACAGTATCCGTGGGGTTACGTTGCACTTCCTAAGGCTTCCATTGGCTGTCTAAAGCCTTCAGAAAATGGTTTGAGCATTCTCCTGTCACTGGGCAGATAATAGGAGCTCAGTTTCTGAGTGGACCGCCTGACAACAAAGGGATTGGATATGCGCGGTCACGCGAGCGAGCCTTTCCTTCTTTTTCTTCTTGAATGAATATGCTATTGTCCAGTTGGAATATTATCGCAATTTTACGTAAAAAATATCATAAAGATTGATTTTAAACAGCGTTTGACATGCTTCTACAGTGCCTTGCGAAAGTATTCGGCCCCCTTGAACTTTTCGACCTTTTGCCACATTTCAGGCTTCAAACATAAAGATATAAAAGTGTAATTTTTTGTGAAGAATCAACAACAAGTGGGACACAATCATGAAGTGGAACGAAAATTATTGGATATTTCAAACTTTTTTAACAAATAAAAAACATGTTTGGTGTGTCTCCCAGGTGGCTAGTGGCAAACTTTAAACGACACTTTTTATGGATATCTTTAAGAAATGGCTTTCTTCTTGCCACTCTTCCATAAAGGCCAGATTTGTGCAGTATACGACTGATTGTTGTCCTATGGACAGAGTCTCCCACCTCAGCTGTAGATCTCTGCAGTTCATCCAGAGTGATCATGGGCCTCTTGGCTGCATCTCTGATCAGTCTTCTCCTTGTATGAGCTGAAAGTTTAGAGGGACGGCCGGGTCTTCGTAGATTTGCAGTGGTCTGATACTCCTTCCATTTCAATATTATCGCTTGCACAGTGCTCCTTGGGATGTTTAAAGCTTGGGAAATCTTTTTGTATCCAAATCCGGCTTTAAACTTCTCCACAACAGTATCTCGGACCTGCCTGGTGTGTTCCTTGTTCTTCATGATGCTCTCTGCGCTTTAAACGGACCTCTGAGACTATCACAGAGCAGGTGCATTTATACAGAGACTTGATTACACACAGGTGGATTCTATTTATCATCATTAGTCATTTAGGTCAACATTGGTTCAATCAGAGATCCTCACTGAACTTCTGGAGAGAGTTTGCTGCACTGAAAGTAAAGGGGCTGAATAATTTTGCACGGCAAATTTTTCAGTTTTTTTATTTGTTAAAAAAGTTTGAAATATCCAATAAATTTCGTTCCACTTCATAATTGTGTCCCACTTGTTGTTGATTCTTCACAAAAAATTACAGTTTTATATCTTTATGTTTGAAGCCTGAAATGTGGCAAAAGGTCGAAAAGTTCAAGGGGGCCGAATACTTTCGCAAGGCACTGTAAGTACGGTAATGGAACATTTTGACTTTTCGTTTCTGGTTCTGCGCTCGCGCGTTATGCCTTTGAATAAGTGATCTGTACGCACGAACAAAATGGACGTATTTGTACATAAATATGGATTATTTCGAACAAAAACAACATTTCTTGTGGAAGTAGCAGTCCTAGGAGTGCATTCTGACGAAGAGAATATTTCTAATACTAATTCTGAGTTTAGGTTGCCCCGAACTTGGCAGGTGTCTGAATAGCTCGCTGTGATGGCTGAGCTATGTACTCAGAATATTGAAAAATGTGCTTTCTCCGTAAAGCTATTTTAAAATCTGACAAAGCGGTTGCATCCAGGAGTAGTCTATCTATAATTCTTTAAATAATTGTTATATGTTTTGTCAACGTTTATGATAAGTATTTGTGTAAATGGATGTGCACATTCACCGGAGGTTTTGGGGGGAATACATTTTCTGAACATCACACGCCAATGTAAAATGCTGTTTTTGGATATGAATATGAACTTTATCGAACAAAACATACAAGTGTAACATAATGTCCTAGGAGTGTCATCTGATGAAGATCGTCAAAGGTTAGTGCTTCATTTAGCTGTGTTTTGGGTTTTATTGACACATGTCCTTGCTTGGAAAATGGCTGTGTGGTTATTTTTGTCAGTGTACTCTCCTAACATAATCTAATGTTTTGCTTTCGCTGTAAAGCCTTTTTGAAATCAGACAATGTGGTTACATCAAGGAGAAGTGTATCTTTAATATGTTGTAAAATAGTTGTATGTTTGAGAAAGTTGAATTATGACATTTTGTTGTTTTTGAATTTGCCGCCCTGATATTTCACTGGCTGTGTCCTGCAGGTGGACGCTAGCGTCCCACGTAGCCCATAGAAGTTAACCTGTCTGGGATAGGGGGCAGTATTTTCACGGCCAGATAAAAAACGTACCCAATTTAATCTGGTTACTACTCTTGCCCAGAAACTAGAATATGCATATAATTAGTAGATTTGGATAGAAACCACTCTAAAGTTTCTAAAACTGTTTGAATGGTGTCTGTGAGTATAACAGAACTCATATGGCAGGCAGAGACCTGAGAAGATTCCATGCAGGAAGTGGCCTGTCTGACAATTTGTAGTCCTTCTGTTGCATCTCTATCGAAATTACAGCATCTGTGCTGTTACGTGACACTTTCTAAGGCTTCCATTGGCTCTCTAAAGCCTTCAGAAAGCGGAATGACGCATCTCCTGTCTCTGGGCAAAGTACAGCAGCAGAGTTTGTAAGTGGTCTGCCTGGGGACAGTGAGACTAGAGATGCGCATTCACGAGACCTCACCATTTTTTTATTTTCCTCTTTGAATGAATACAACGTTGTCCGGTTGGAATACTATCGCTATTTTACGAGAAAAATAGTATAAAAATTGAATTTAAAAAGCGTTTGACATGCTTCTAAGTACGGTAATGGAATATTTGGAAATTTCTTCTCACGAAATGCGCTCGGGCGTTACCCTTCGGATAGTGACCTGAACGCACGAACAAAACGGAGGTATTTGGATATAACTATGGATTATTTGGAACCAAACAACATTTGTTGTTGAAGTAGAAGTCCTGGGAGTGCATTCTGACGAAGAACAGCAAAGGTAATCCAATTTTTCTAATAGTAATTCTGAGTTTAGGTTGCCCCAAACTTGGTGGGTGTCAAATTAGCTAGCCGTGATGGCTGAGCTATGTACTCAGAATATTGCAAAATGTGCTTTCGCCGAAAAGCTATTTTAAAATCTGACATAGCATTTGCATAAAGGAGTTCTGTATCGATAATTCTTAAAATAATTGTTATGTATTTTGTCAGCGTTTATCATGAGTAATTTAGTAAATTCACCGGAAGTTTTTGGTGGGTATGCTAGTTCTGAACATCACATGCTAATGTAAAAAGCTGTTTTTTTATATAAATATAAACTTGATTGAACAAAACATGCATGTATTGTATAACATAATGTCCTAGGAGTGTCATCTGATGAAGATCATCAAAGGTTATTGCTGCATTTAGCTGTGGTTTGGGTTTTTGTGACATATATGCTTGCTTTGAAAATGGCTGTGTGATTATTTTTGGCAGGGTACTCTCCTGACACAATCTAATCTTTTGCTTTAGCTGTAAAGCCTTTTTGAAATCGGACAATGTGGTTGGATTAACGAGAGTCTTATCTTTCAAATGGTGTAAAATAGTCATATGTTTGAGAAATTGAAGTTATAGCATTTTTGAGGTATTTGTATTTCGCGCCACGCGATTCCACTGGCTGTTGAATAGAGTGGGACGCTAACGTCCCACCTAGCCCATAGAAGTTAAAGTAATGATGGACTGTCGTTTCTCTTTTTGCTTATTTGAGCTGTTCTTCCCATAATATGAACTTGGTATTTGACCAAATAGGGCTATCTTCTGTATACTACCCCGACCTTATCACAACACAACTGATTGGCTCAAACGAATTAAGAAGGAAATAAATTCCACAAATTAACTTTTAAGACACACCTGTTAATTGAAATGCATTCCAGGTGACTACCTCATGAAGCTGGTTGAGAGAATGCCAAGAGTGTGCAAAGCTGTCATCAAGGGAAAGGGTGGCTACTTTGAAGAATCTCAAATATAAAATATATTTTGATTGTTTAACACTTTTTTGGTTACTACATGATTCCGTATGTGTTATTTAGAAAATAGTAAAATATTTATAAAAACTCTTGAATGAGTAGGTGTGTCCAAACTTTTGACTGGGACAGTATATATTAAATAGAAAGCTGCGTTCGTAACCATGTGGGAGATGGGATTTTACCAGTTGTGAAGTTGTAAATACCAGTTAGATGCATTCACGCACTATGAAATTATTGGGAAATGGCAATTGGCTAATGGCCAACAAGCTGCGTCAACCATAAACTAAAAGTACAGCGTTCATGCTTGTAAACAAATTATATTGAAAAACACATATTAACAAATTGCTTTTTATAAATAATATTTTGTTACATTTAGCTGCCGAAAATGGTGTTATTGAGGTAATTTCCTTGCTAGTCAAAGTCAGTGGCCAGCATGGAGGAGATGTTGGAGCTCAGGGATGATCGACTTGATTCCCACTAGTAATTACCAGTTGGATCGCTGTTCAAGTGTATTTTTCCCAGTCATATGTGTATATTCCCACTTGCAACTTGGTTACAGATGCAATATTAGGTACTGTCATTGCTGCACTTTGAAATGTAGGTGGGGTAATGTGCTGGCGGACCTTATTAGGATATTTGGGGGCATGGTCTAAAATATGTTGTATTTGTGCCAGCCATCAGTGGAAATGTTGTACCAGTTTGTGGTTTTATTGATGACGGTCTATCACCTTTTTTGACATTGTCAGTTTTGCAGTCTTTCTAAGAACTTGTGACATTCAAGAGATGCACAGTTAAGAGGATACTGTGCATTTTCCAGTAGCTAATGGCAGCTGGTTTATAAGAGGTTAATGTTTAAATCTGCAATATGTAACTTTTTGGGCGACTTGACCAAATTCACATTGAAATGTGAGTTATGGATCTGTCATTGCCATTGAAAGCAAGTCTAAGACGCAGGAGATCTGTTCTATGCACACTATTTCTAAGCTTCTTGTGCGCAAATTTTGTTTTTGCGTCTTTTACTTTCGTTTTTGTATGCAAGCTTCAAACAGCTGAAAATACAATATTTTTTGGTAATGGAAAATATATTTCACAGTGGTTTAGATGGTACAATGATTATCTACGCTATACTTGCTTTTTTGTCAAATTGAAATTAGGTGAACTATTAGAATTTTAGAAACCATGAAATGGCGACGCATCTTTCATTTTCTATTTTTTACTTTCAACTAGTTACAAGTGGGTTATAATACAATTCACAGTAACTTACTGTAACTAATCCATCACACTCACTGACATGATGGTCTGGTAGGGAATGGAGTATTACAATTACATGGTGACTAGCTATAAATGAAATATTGTATGCAAATTTGGTATACACGTGAAAAGGGAGAGACTCTTCATCAAAGAACTTTAGAATTGATGGAATGGGCTTCTTCACTACATCCACCATGTGGGTCAGTCTGTGTGCACAATAACACCCTAGATAGGCACCCTGCTTCAAAGATTCACACCCAACACAATCCAATCTGATATCTTCACGAGGCGCAGAGCACCCTCCTTCTGTTTCATAGATACACAAAAAAACTAAATAAACCCACCTCTCGTTACTCTCACCGACGCCACCTTATCCAACTCATCCACAATTTTCGTAGTTTCAATTTTCAGACTTCAAATGGATCTCCCAGGTAACAACATCGAGCCAAAACCCTTTCTCCAACCAAAAATGAATTAGAAGGCTTGGATATACTAGATTCCACAGCTCCGCACCTAGTCTGGTATTGGAAACCTGGTTGGTGCTGGATCTGCAGAGGGGAGGAAGGACAACCCGAGGAGCGGACAGACCCACAAGGAAGACCTGGAGATCAATGGTGGCACTCCTCTGTGGTCTTCCTGCTCTGAGTGAAAGTTATATCTTTGGTCCCTCCTCCGAGCCTGTTCTGGTGCTGGAACTGGGACTGGTGTTGGATATGCAGATGGGGGAGGAGGACAACCTGAGGAGCAAGCCGATACACTTGGAAGCCCAGGACCCGGAAGTCAGTGATGGTACTCCCCTGTGGCCTGCCCGCTCCGGGCTTAGGTCTAGATCTTTGGTCTTTCCTCTGCACCTCTTCTGGTGTGGTGATGAATGGTTTCTGGTTCTGGTCTGGTTCTGTGAGAGGGATAGGTGTAGTGGGAGGAAGGGGGAGAGAGATGGTGGGGGAGAGAGATGACGGGTGAGGGTATGTCCATTGGCCTGGTGACAGGTGGGGGCCGTTTGTGAGACATCTTGGGTGGTGGGTTGGGCGGTGCCTGTGTTAAGGTCTGGTTCTGGGTCTTCGTTGTTGTTGTTGTTGTCTGGTGGAGGGGGTGGGGTTGGTGGCGTTGGCCATTGCCCTGCCGGCCTAGGAATTGGTGTAGGTTATGAAGAAGTGCCCCCCTGTCCCACACAGGTTGCAGGGTCGTGTGGAAGTGCAGTCCGAGGTGGGATGGTCCCCTTCACAGATTCTGCAGATAATGGCTGAGCAGTTGGTTCTGGTCTGGGTGTTGTCTGGTCTGGTCGTTGGTCTGCTATTGTCCTGCAGGAGGAGGAAGGACAAACCTCAGAGCAAGCGGACAACTGGAAGCCCATAGGTCAATGGAGGCTCTCCCCTGTGGTCTGCTCGCTCCAGGTGTAGGTTGGTGTCTCTGGTTCTGGTGGTAATACAGGCTGATTTGCTCCAGGTGGTTGGCAATTGGCTGGTCCTGGTATGGTCGGTGGTGGCCTGAGGAGGGCAAAAATAAATAAATAAATAAATAAATAAATAAAGGCAGGGGAAGAGGGCTGCAGGCCAAGGGTAGCAGGAGTAAGGCTCGCCTCTGCAAGTACTCTACTCACCTCAAGGCCTGCTTTCCGTCATCTCCTCCTCAGGCAGCTAGTCTGGTGCTGGTTCTGGATGCTGAGGGGGGTCTGGGGTGGGCCATGGACTTGGGAGGTGTCAAACGAGGTGCTCTACTTGCGATGGCATAACACTTACTGTAAGCTGCTATAACACTTCCACTGACAGTTGGCACAAATACACATATTTGACTACACCCCAAATATGCTTATGAGCCCCACCAGTACATTGCCCACTCCTATCAAAGTACAGTGATGATCGTACCTTATATTCAAAATATTGGGTAGAAAAATGTCCCATTATACCTACAAGGTACCAAACTGTACAATGCAAGTTCATATGTGCACCTGTGAAATGTATCTTTGACCTTTTTGTACCCCAGGTAACAACACTGTAGTGTACCCTAACCATACCCTTGTTTTTGGTGTGTTAATATATACTGAACGAACATGCAACAATTTCAAAGATTTTACTGAGTTACAGTTAATTTCAATTATAGTCAATTGAAATAAGATCATTAGACCCTTATCTATGGATTGCACATGACTGGGAATACAGATATGCATCTGTTGGTCACAGATGCCATTCAAAAAAGGTAGGGGTGTGGATCAGAAAATCAGTCAGTATCTGGTGTGACTACCATTTGCCTCATGCAGCACGACACATCTCCTTCGCATAGAGTTGATCAGGCTGTTGATTGTGGTCTGTGGAATGTTGTTCCACTCCTTTTTCAATGGCTGTGCGAATTTGCTGGATGTTTGTGGGAACTGGAAAACGCTGTTGTACACGTTGATCCAGAGCATCCGGTTGTGAGGCCGGTTGGACGTACTGCCAAATTCTCTAAAATAACTTTGGAGGCGGCTTATGGTAGAGAAATTAACATTCAATTCTCTGGCAACAGCTCAGGTGGATATTCCGGCTGTCAGCATGCCAGTTGCATGCTCCCTCAACTTGAGACATCTGTGGCATTGTGTTGTGTGACAAAACTGCACATTTTAGAAAGGCCTTTTATTGTCCCCAGCACAAGGTGCACCTGTGTAATGATCATGTAGTTTAATCAGCTTCTTGATATGACACACCTGTCAAGTGGATGGAGTATCTTGGCAAATGAAAAATGCTCACTAACAGGGATGTAAACAAATGTGTGCCCAAAATTTGAGAGAAATATACTTCTTGTGCCTATGACAAATGTCTGGGCTCTTTTATTTTAGCTCATGAAACATGGGACCAACACTTTACATGTTGCGTTTCTATTTTTGTTCTGTGTATGTTCCAAGCAATTAGTATGAACCAATGCATTCCCAACCAAGGGGGTTGTATACTCTACGTAAGGGCTCTTCAAACCTGTTCCTAGAGATCTACCCTCCTGTAGGTGTTCACTCCAACCCCAATTATAACTGACATGATTTAGTTCATCAACCAGCTAATTATTAGAATCAGGATGGTAGCTCTGCAGGAACAGGGTTGGAGAGCCCTGCTCTATGTCAAGTGTCCTTGAGCACTGCTAGTTTTAGGATGTTACGCTGGTGTTGATAATTTGACAATTTTTTGCAAATTTTAACAAAGTTCAGATATGCATTCTTGTCAACAAGTGTGTGGCCATATCTCTTTCACACTCACATATCTGGTGGTGTAGCTGCACTGTAGACTGCACATGTTAGGTTGCTAGCGACCAAGAGGTTATGAGTTAAAATCACATTTGTGGTCAGTACAAGATTTTACCACAATTGAAATCAGAATACAGCAGCATACTGTCAATTGTCGAAATGACCCCTTCAGGTTGTTGTATATATTTACTTTGTTTTTACTACAATGTTAGGCAATGTGCAAACATCTATTCTTGACCATCTCCATTAGGTTATGTTCACAAGACCTGGTGGCTCAGCAGGAAATGCACCAAACTTGCTGTAAAACTACAACATTTTCGCAACACCCCTTGCAAAGGGGACTGGTAGAATGTTCTGCACGCAAGAACAAGAATGTCCCCCGGCCAAAAAGTGTCCCACAATGGGATTCGATAAACTATTAGCGGCCGTTGCGATATCAGGTGGTAATGTCTTCATGGCGCGCGCACACAAAAATTTCCAAGACTGTGTCCCTCTACTAAAACTGATATTTCTTATTCGTTTTTGAAGTTACAAACCTTGAACATAGACTGCTGACACCTTGTGGAAGCCATAGGAATAGCATCCAGGGAGCTAATTTTCAATATGACCTTTCTCGTGCGTTTCTAAGAGGATGGTCTCTCTCACATTAAAAAAAATCCAGTTGGTTTCTCTTTGGATTTTCTCCTACCTTATCTATTGTGTTATGTTCTCCTACATTATTTAAACATTTCTACAAACTTCAAAGTGTTTTATTTCCAATGGTACCAATTATATGCATATCCTGGCTTCAGGGCCTGAGCTACAGGCAGTTTACTTTGGGCACGTCATTCAGACAGGAAGTAGAGAAAAAAGGGGCCTAGCCCTAAGCTTAACGTCACCCTTTATTGTGAATTTCTCTGAATGTGGCACCTCTTGTCGATCAGTGGGGCCTTCATAGTACTTCACCTGGTTGGAAAGATAAAAGACAATCTCCTCGAGGGATGCCATTGAAGTGCAAGCTACATACAAACAGAAAGCTACAATAACAGTTACAGTTAACTAAATAAAACTGTCTGGCTAGCTAGCTACTGTAGCTGGCTAGCTGACTAGGCAGGCTGAGGTAAGTAAGTACAGTAGCTAGCAACGTCAATCTAAAAACAGCTTAAATTATTTCATCATATTTCAAAATATTTTCTTATATAAAGACAAATATATGGTAAGGAAAGAGTGTTCTCTTTCCAGCCTTTTCGGTCTTCTGAAGCAGCAGGTTGTCACCATTAAAAACACCGTCCTTCCTTCGCGACCGCTACGAGGTAAAATAGAGCCAAGCATCCAGCATAGCAACGGATGCTTTGGTTCATTACGTAATCCAGTCAGAATTTTGCAAGTTCTAGCAACATAAGCTAGAACTCATCAAATGCCATTGTGACGGGGCGGGGGGGGGCACTATTTGGCATGACAGGCCCCCAAAAGTCTAGGGCCGTCTCTGACTGCATGTGTTGGTACAGATGTGGGTATGCAGACCCGTGAGCCCCTTATGAGTTCAGATTTTGTGGCTCCCACCCCCATAAAAGTTGCCCATCGCTGCTTAAGAGTCTGGCTCTTCTCGTTTCCTATATTCCTCGGTACCAAGGGGAGTTTTTCTAAGCCACTGTTGCCATTTTCCAACATTTTTTCTTATCTTACAGACAAGTACAACTTGACAAAAACTATTCGAAATTAACTTTGAGAAATTGAACCTACTCAAAAAGGCCTTTTTTTTTGTCTTCTAGCCCTCTCAGGTGTGAAAGGAATTGTGAAACAGAAGGTCCTCCTGCATTGCCCCTGCGTAAATAGAAATGTGAGAAAGAAGGTTATCTGGCAGCTAGAAGAGCATACCACCGTGCTCAGTCATGATGGAAGTGATAACCACACAACCATGGGGAAGGGATATGAAAACAGGGTCAGTCTCTTTCTAAATGAAGAGAAGGACAATTGTTCGCTGCTCCTCTCAGGTATCACTGTGGCAGACAATGGGACGTACAAATGCTTCTTTACAGCCAACGCTTTTGTCTACGAAAAAGTCATTCTACATGTGGCTGGTAAGTCATTTGGTTTGTTTGTTTGTTCATTCAGTCATTCAGCCATCGGTTGATTTCATTGTTTACTTCCCTTCCTTTCTTTTCTACTTAAAAAATTACTCAATTTCAGGCATGCTGTTGTTGATTATCTCCTCTCTCCTCTTCAGCGAGCTACAGTGTCTGTATGGACCTCGTCTCAGACCAGGCTTTGGTGTGTTCCAGAGGGGGAGAGGGGTCGGGGGTGTACCAGTGTAAAGCCTCTGGGGGCTATCCAGAGGGCCAGATTCACTGGGAGCTGGAAGGACATCCTCTGGTGAACCCCTCCAGGAGGGATGTGACCCACCTGGACTACTTTACAGGACTCTACAGCCTGACCAGCAACCTGACCATCGAGCTGAGTGAGGGTGAAAAACTGCAGTGTGTGGTGGAGAACACAGCCTTGGCCTCCAACCTCACCTCCAACTCCAGCTGCAATCAAAAGCCTAGTGAGTACAGGAGACTAGTGATACCAGTAGATCTACTAACCAGTAGCAGTATATCATGGTAGTCAGGGTCCGGATTTTCACCACCAGGGTGAATACATTGCATAATTTTGATTTGGTTCTCGGCTTGTACAAAAAGTCCTAAAACATCTGCATGGGAATACATGAGAATGAAAAGCTAGGAGTGGGTGCTTGAGGGTAGGGGAAAGCTAGGGAAAGCCCAGGCATAAAAACACAACAGGGAAAAACCTTAACTCTGCTAGAGTGAAACTACAGAGAAACAACAGTATTATCTCTGTTAGCGTTACCAATGAGTAGAGAACAGTGTTTCCTCTGACTGAACATAGATGTTTGGATAAAAAATGAAGGAGCTGGAATCCACAGTGATGTGTTGAAGAGTAAGTCAACAAAGAAAGTTACACTGCTGTGTCATGTTGGGAGGAACTGTGAGTTTTTGTTGGAAAGCCTTCTCACCACAGGTCAAGTTACACCAAGAGGTCTGACTTTTCAAGTTCTTTCTCTGACAGCTTTTTGGCTTCACCTTTTCTTATCTAAAACATGTTTTTGGAGTGTGTCATAGTTTATATTCACTATTCATATGTTTTCTGTTTTCTCTCTCCTTTCCAGTGTCCATGGAAAGTAGCGGTCATTATAAAGTAGAGGTTGCAGCACTTGTGGCTGTCAGCCTGATTGGGATGTTTATTGTGGGAGTCCTGCTGGTGTTCTTACTAACTAGATTTTGCCGACATGAAAGGTCAACGGTGAGCCCTTCCCCTCGTTATTTGCCAGGATTTCTGACTAAGTGTTTAATGCTGTTTGGATCTAGGAAAAAAACTGTGTCTGGTAACAAACCAGAGAGCAAAGTTAAATAGTTAATCCATTGTGTTTGAGTTAGAAATAAAACATACTAATAAAATTGTTCTTAAATAGTGATTGAATAGTTGTGAATTGAACAAACATTTCAGACTTTGTGTGTGAGAAATGTTTTTTGTTTTTCCCTTGAAGAAGCAGAGAGACACAGAGAGGCAGGAAAGCGGCGTGACCCGGTCGTTTAATGTGTATGAAGATGACTCTGCCTGAATGTGTGAAGCGTCTCCCCCCTCTGATGCAACAATCTCTCTTCAACTGACAGAAAACAAAATGGAGGGATGATGATAAGAGGAACTGCAACTTAAAATAAGGCCTGTGTTCAATGTAGAACTTGGAGCAACATTGAGCAATGTGTTGTGCCGTCATGTCTGAACTGTTCTTTCGGTGTTATGCAACGAGGCAAACGGCACCTGAAAGTGGTTAATCATGGTTTTCCCTAGTTCGGTGACACTGAACTGAACCCTGAGTTACGAATATGATGACGAGAGCAGAGTACAAAATGTGGCCATGGAGACAAGTTTTAGGAACTAAAAGAGAAGAGAAGAACAGCATGATGGGAGAAATGACTGGTCAATGGACCGAACGTGAGCTAGACTCAGTGAACAGGGAGCCTGTGTATTGCAATTGTAGAGTTTACTCACTTCTTAAAGTACAGGTGCTTTCATATTTCTAAGAAGAGTAGCAGAATCAAACCAGACTACTGTAGTTATACAGCTGATACATAACTGTGAACAGCCATCGTTAAAACTTTTGTCTTTATGCATTTTGTATACTGCATGTTCCTGGTGTTGGTCTAATGTAGATCTGTCTGGTCTAAGCAAGATATTCCTCTGTAAATGTCAAACTGGTATGGGGGAACCCCTACTGTGCTATTAAAACCCCTTCTAATGTCACTAGTCACATTTAGAAGGAAGCTGCAGTAGGAAGTGACTACTTTGCTGAACCATTTGAATCATGCTGAGGATTCAAACAATTTGGTTTTAAGTTAGACCAAATGATTAGTTTTCATGTAAATAGTCAATGATGTTATTTTACTTATAATTGTGAATTTAATTATCTGAATGTGTGAAGAATTGGATATGAGAATTGTGTTAATTGCTTATTGTTATGTAGCTTGCTGTGAACTAAGATACCATGTCATGGGATGACTAATGTCAAGGATTATTCAATTTACAAATGTTAAGCAAATTATCTGGTTACTCCAGTTTAGAGTTCTTCACAGGTCCACCCGAATACTCCAGACCTGACTTGGGACCGGGTCCAAAATTAAAACTTTTCATTCTGGTCTGGGTCGTGTCCTGTTTGATTGTCATCAGGTATCCGGTCTATGTAAGCACAGCTGATAGACCTTAGTGGACTCGAATGGACCTGACCAAGGCTCTACATAGCCTATAGAGGGCTTGACGTACAATGCCTCCTGGTGGTCATGTTGGAAGACCATGGCATTAATTATTCTGTTCTGACAACAACAGCCAAGTTGGCTACCCCAAACTGCATGATAACAGTGGCCAGTACCGACCTGTCATTCAGGGCAAAAACATTTTTGGGGGGGCTTGCTTGTTTTGCATGTTATTTTGGCATTAATACGTGTCACATATCAGTTTGCAAACAATGTAAAAAAATATATATACACTTCCGTTCAAAAGTTTGGGCTCACTTAGAAATGTCCTTGTTTTTTAAAGAAATACAGTGTAGACATTGTTAATGTTGTAAATGACTATTGTAGCTGGAAAAGGCTGATTTTTTATGGAATATCTACATAGGCGTACAGAGGCCCATTATCAGCAACCATCACTCCTGTGTTCCAATATAGATCAAATGTATCGGTGCTCGTCGGCCATTGGACATAAACATTACACAACAAGTTGGAAATCGAAAATTCAACAATGAGTGGTTTGGAAGGAAGTGAACACAACCAGGTGATACTTTATACTGATGCATAAATGATGTAATATGCCAGGGAGATATGTATACTGTGGCTAAGAAAGTAATACTACATGTGTGTTGTGTAGTAAGCTGTTAGTGCCCCGTGTGCCTCACGTTAATAATTTGGTCCCTCTTTCGCCTACTGTTCTGACTTGGTGGTGCACATGTAGCCTATAGCCTGTTTTAGAGAAATGTAATCATAGAATATTATAAGAGCTTTCATTGTCTGCTTATATGGCCCCGTTATTTATTCTACGGTTCTGACTTGATGTATAAAGAGAATACTGTAAAAATGCCCATGTTCTGTCGCTGTATACTGCATGTTCCTGGTATTGGTCTAATGTAGATCTGTCTGGTCAAAACAAGATATTCCTCTGTAAATGTCAAACTGGTATGGGGGAGCCCCTACTGTGCTATTAAAACCCCTTCTAATGTCACTGGTCACATTTATAAGGAAGCTGCAGTAGGAAGTGACTACTTTGCTGAACCATTTGAATCATGCTGAGGATTCAAACAATTTGGTGGCTACACCAAAACTGCATGATAACAGTGGCCAGTGCCGACCCATCATTCAGGGCAGGTGGGGCTTCTGAGCCCCACATTTTTTGAAAAAACATTTTTGGGGGGGCTTGCCTGTTCTGCATGTTATTTTGGCATTAATATGTGTCACATATCAGTTTGCAAACAATGTAAAAAAATATATATATGTATCATTGAGTTAATAAAGCTGCATACAAACATGGTCTTTTTTTTGTTTTCTTGAGTAAGGCAGCTCCAAAATGCAGGTGTTTCAGCTCAGCTCAGTGCTTTCCGTGGTGGTGGGGCAAGCCAGCAGGAAATCCCACTCATCCCAAACAATCTCAATTTGGTTGAGGTCGGGGGATTGTGGAGGCCAGGTCATCTGATACAGCACTCCATCACTCTCCTTCTCGGTCAATTAGCCCTTACACAGCCTGGAAGTGTGTTGGGTCATTGTCCTGTTGAAAAACTAATGATGCTGTGGTAGCCATGATGGTTAAGTGTGCCTTGAATTCTAAATAAATCAGACAGTGTCACCAGAAAATTACCCCCACATCAC
The DNA here is from genome assembly GCF_901001165.1 of Salmo trutta. Taxonomy (NCBI): domain Eukaryota; kingdom Metazoa; phylum Chordata; class Actinopteri; order Salmoniformes; family Salmonidae; genus Salmo; species Salmo trutta. The sequence goes on along the minus strand of NC_042976.1, from coordinate 29,139,607 downwards.
CACCTCCACGCTTTACAGTGGGAAGTACACATGCAGAGATCCTCTGTTCACTCGCACCGCGTCTCACAAAGACACGGTGGTTGGACCCCAAAAATTTGGACTCCAGACCAAAGGATACATTTCCACTGGTCTAATGTCCATTGCTCATGTTTCGTGGGCCAAGAAAGTCTCTTCTTATTGGTGTCATTTAGTAGTGGTTTCTTTGCAGCAATTAGACCATGAAGGCCTGATTCACACAGTGAATGAACAGTTGAACAGTTGATGTTGAGATGTCTGTTACTTGAACTCTGTGAAGCATTTACTTGGGCTGCAATTTCTGAGGCGGGTAACTCTAATGAACGTATCCTCTGCAGCAGAGGTAACTCGGGGTCTTCCATTCCTGTGGCGGTCCTCATGAGAGCCAGTTTCATCATAGTGCTTGATTGTTTTTGCGACTACACTTGAAGAAACTCTCAAAGTTATTGATATTTTCCAGATTGACTAAACTTCATGTCTTAAAGTAATAATGGACTGTCGTTTCTCTTTGCTTATTTGAGCTGTTCTTGTCATAATATGGACTTCGTCTTTTACCAAATAGGGCTATCTTCTGTATACCACCCCTTCCTTGTCACAACACAACTGATTGGCTCAAACGCATTAAGAAGAAAAGAAATTCCACAAATTAACTTTTAACAAGGCACTGTTAATTGAAATGCATTCCAGGTGACTACCTCATGAAGCTAGTTGAGAGAATGCCAAGAGTGTGCAAAGCTGTCATCAAGGCAAAGGGTGGCTATTTTGAAGAATCTCAAATATAAAATATATTTAGATTTGTTTAACACTTTTTTGGTTACTACATGATTCCATATGTGTTATTTCATAGTTTTGATGTCTTCACTATTATTCTACAATGTAGAAAATAGTACAAATAAAGAAAAACCCTTGAATGAGTAAGTGTGTCCAAACTTTTGACTGGTATTGGGTTGTATGTATGTATATATATATATATATATATATATATATATATATATATATATATACTGCTCAAAAAAATAAAGGGAGCACTTAAACAAAACATCCTAGATATGAATGAAAGAAATAATCTTATTAAATACTTTTTTCTTTACATAGTTGAATGTGCTGACAACAAAATCACACAAAAATAATCAATGGAAATCCAATTTATCAACCCATGGAGGTCTGGATTTGGAGTCACACTCAAAATTAAAGTGGAAAACCACACTACAGGCTGATCCAACTTTGATGTAATGTCCTTAAAACAAGTCAAAATTAGGCTCAGTAGTGTGTGTGGCCTCCACGTGCCTGTATGACCTCCCTACATGCCTGGGCATGCTCCTGATGAGGTGGCGGATGGTCTCCTGAGGGATCTCCTCCCAGACCTGGACTAAAGCATCCGCCAACTCCTGGACAGTCTGTGGTGCAACGTGGCGTTGGTGGATGAAGCGAGACATGATGTCCCAGATGTGCTCAATTGGATTCAGGTCTGAGGAACGGGCGGGCCAGTCCATAGCATCAATGCCTTCCTCTTGCAGGAACTGCTGACACACTCCAACCACATGAGGTCTAGCATTGTCTTGCATTAGGAGGAACCCAGGGCCAACCGCACCAGCATATGGTCTCACAAGGGGTCTGAGGATCTCATCTCGGTACCTAATGGCAGTCAGGCTACCTCTGGCGAGCACATGGAGGGCTGTGCGGCCCCCCAAAGAAATGCCACCCCACACCATGACTGACCCACCACCAAACCGGTCATGCTGGAGGATGTTGCAGGCAGCAGAAAGTTCTCCACGGCGTCTCCAGACTCTGTCACGTCTGTCACGTGCTCAGTGTGAACCTGCTTTCATCTGTGAAGAGCACAGGGCGCCAGTAGCGAATTTGCCAATCTTGGTGTTCTCTGGCAAATGCCAAATGTCCTGCACGGTGTTGGGCTGTAAGCACAACCCCCACCTGTGGACGTCGGGCCCTCATACCACCCTCATGGAGTCTGTTTCTGACCGTTTGAGCAGACACATGCACATTTGTGGCCTGCTGGAGGTCATTTTGCAGGGCTCTGGCAGTGATTCTCCTGCTCCTCCTTGCACAAAGGCGGAGGTAGCGGTCCTGCTGCTGGGTTGTTGCCCTCCTACGGCCTCCTCCACGTCTCCTGATGTACTGGCCTGTCTCCTGGTAGCGCCTCCATGCTCTGGACACTACGCTGACAGACACAGCAAGCCTTCTTGCCACAGCTCGCATTGATGTGCCATCCTGGATGAGCTGCACTACCTGAGCCACTTGTGTGGGTTGAAGACTCCGTCTCATGCTACCACTAGAGTGAAAGCACCGCCAGCATTCAAAAGTGACCAAAACATCAGCCAGGAAGCATAGGAACTGAGAAGGGGTCTGTGGTCCCCACCTGCAGAACCACTCCTTTATTGGGGGTGTCTTGCTAATTGCCTATAATTTCTACCTGTTGTCTATTCCATTTGCACAACAGCATGTGAAATGTATTGTCAATCAGTGTTGCTTCCTAAGTGGACAGTTTGATTTCACAGAAGTGTGATTGACTTGGAGTTACATTGTGTTGTTTAAGTGTTCCCTTTATTTTTTGAGCAGTGTATATATATATATATATATATATATATATATGGGGATATCTACATAGGCGTACAGAGGCCCATTATGAAATCAAATCAAATTTATTTATATAGCCCTACTTACATCAGCTGATATCTCAAGGTGCTGTACAGAAACCCTGCCTAAAACCCCAAACAGCAAGCAATGCAGGTGTAGAAGCACGGTGGCTAGGAAAAACTCCCTAGAAAGGCCAAAACCTAGGAAGAAACCTAGAGAGGATCCAGGCTATGAGGGGTGACCAGTCCTCTTCTGGCTGTGCCGGGTGGAGATTATAACAGCACATGGCCAAGATGTTCAAATGTTCATAAATGACCAGTATGGTCAAATAATAATAATCATAGTAGTTGTCGAGGGTGCAACAAGTGAGCAACTCAAGAGTAAGTGCCAGTTGGCTTTTTCATAGCCGATCTTTGAGAGTATCTCTACCGCTCCTGCTGTCTCTAGAGAGTTGAAAACAGCAGGTCTGGGACAGGTAGCACGTCTGGTGAACAGGTCAGGGTTCCAGCAGGTCTGGGACAGGTAGCACGTCCGGTGAACAGGTCAGGGTTCCAGCAGGTCTGGGACAGCAGGCCTGGGACAGGTAGCACGTCCGGTGAACAGGTCAGTTGAAACTGGTGAACAGGCAGAACAGTTGAAACTGGAGCAGCAGCACGGTCAGGTGGACTGGGGACAGCAAGGAGTCATCATGCCAGGTAGTCCTGAGGCATGGTCCTAGGGCTCAGGTCCTCCGAGAGAGAGAAAGAAAGAGAGAAAGAGAGAATTAGAGAGAGCATATTTAAATTCACACAGGACACCGGATAAGACAAGAGAAATACTCCAGATGTAACAGACTGACCCTAGCCCCCTGACACATAAACTACTGCAGCATAAATACTGGAGGCTGAGACAGGAGGGGTCAGGAGACACTGTGGCCCCATCCGATGAAACCCCCGGACAGGGCCAAACAGGCAGAATATAACCCCACCCACTTTGCCAAAGCACAGCCCCCACACCAAAGCACAGCCCCTATCAGAAACCATCACCCCCCCCCTCCCCCAATTGTCTTAGACTCTAAGGAAATAAACACTATATTAAATGCCGTTATAAACACTATATTAAATGCCATAATAAATTATATTAAATTACATAAATGTTGTATTAAATGATACATTCTAATCATCCCTCTGTCTGAGATTACCTCTGTCACAATGATATTTTGATTTTATTTTAGTTAACCTTTATTTAACTAGGCAAGTCAGTTAAGAACATTCTTATTTAGAATGATGGCCTTAAGGATTTACTCTTTGCAAGATTCAATACAGTTAAGACATTTGTACTTTTTTGAGACCATTAAAAACCTCATTAAATGATTGACTTACCTGTGGCATGCCATCTGTATGCAGTCATGCTGTGGGTATCTCAGCCTACTCATCGTCACAAATCAACCTTGCTGAGCTTTTTTTGGCATGGTTTCAACTAGAGTAGATGGTTATATTGTATTCTTGTTCACAAAGATAAAGGTTTCAAGTTAACCAATACTATGGACTAAAAGCTGCAAAAGAAGGAGCTCTCTACACATTTTGGTCACAAGTTTTATAGATAAAGTTTTATCTATAGCCTACTATTATTTTAATGGGCATGTGTGTCTGATTGATAGATATAAAACGATGTAGCTAGATATTGTACACAAAGTGCCGGGCACACCCATACTGATTATAGGTTATCTGCGTGTTAAAGTAATCAAAGGTGTGTCGTTAAGTCTATTGACGCACCCAATCTAATTAACATAATACAACATCTGTTTTGCTCTATGAACTCCACAAGTGTCACAGGACTCGTCTGAATGTAACCCATACAAATGAATGTAAGTGTGGCGGTAGATTTGTGCTAACAAAAATAAGGAGTTAAATATACAGTGGGGGAAAAAAGTATTTGATCCCCTGCTGATTTTGTACGTTTGCCCACTTACAATGAAATGATCAGTGTTTAATTTTAATAGTAGGTTTATTTGAACAGTGAGAGACAGAATAACAACAAAAAAATCCAGAAAAACGCATGTCAAAAATGTTATAAAATGATTTGCATTTTAATGAGGGAAATAAGTATTTGACCCCTCTGCAAAACATGACTTAGTACTTGGTGGCAAAACCCTTGTTGGCAATCACAGAGCTCAGACGTTTCTTGTAGTTGGCCACCAGGTTTGCACACATCTCAGGAGGGATTTTGTCCCACTCCTCTTTGCAGATCTTCTCCAAGTCATTAAGGTTTCGAGGCTGACGTTTGGCAACTCGAACCTTCAGCTCCCTCCACAGATTTTCTATGGGATTAAGGTCTGGAGACTGGCTAGGCCACCCCAGGACCTTAATGTGCTTCTTCTTGAGCCACTCCTTTGTTGCCTTGGCCATGTGTTTTGGGTCATTGTCATGCTGGAATACCCATCCACGACCCATTTTCAATGCCCTAGCTGAGGGAAGGTGGTTCTCACCCAAGATTTGACGGTACATGGCCCCGTCCATCATCCCTTTGATGCAGTGAAGTTGTCCTGTCCCATTAGCAGAAAAACATCCCCAAAGCATAATGTTTCCACCTCCATGTTTGACGGTGGAGATGGTGTTCTTGGGGTCATAGGCAGCATTCCTCCTCCTCCAAACACGGCGAGTTGAGTTGATGCCAAAGAGCTCCATTTTGGTCTCATCTGACCACAACACTTTCACCAGTTGTCCTCTGAGTCATTCAGATGTTCATTGGCAAACTTCAGACGGGCATGTATATGTATTCTTGAGCAGGGGGACCTTGCGGGCGCTGCAGGATTTCAGTCCTTCACGGCGTAGTTGTTATTCTGTCTCTCACTGTTGAAATAAACCTACCATTAAAATTATAGACTGATCCTTTCTTTGTCAGTGGGCAAACGTACAAAATCAGCAGGGGATCAAATACTTTTTCCCCCCACTATGTCCAAAAAAAACTAAATATTTCCTGAGATTTCTTATATCTCCTAGATTTAGGGCAGACACTTCAAAACCTTATTCCTTGTGATTTATTTTTTGACTGTCTTTTGTTGCCGTTTATAAATGCGTTATTAGAAGTGTTTCTATGGGCTAAAGGCCTAAGTGGTATTAACTGGATCATCATACTGTACATCTACTATGTGCTTTAAATCTAAATATTCCACTAATAATAACTTAAAATCTATACATCCGTGACAAATGTATTTGTATATGTCCTGGCAGTTTCATGATCAAATGCATTGTCTCTTGAGAGACTATGATCTATGTTCAAATTCTATTCTTGGATAGTTTCTTAAAAAGGTACAGAGTGGATGTGAGAGTGTTAGCCACTTCCTGGTTTGTATAGTTTGATCATCTGTTGGAACAGTGACGTGAGACATGGGAAAAATCCCTGCGTGTCCAATATTGTTGAGAGAACTGTCATTCTTGTCTCTGCCCAGACAAGCCTGTTTGTGCAATCCTCAGAGGACAACTTCAGTATACATTGAGTAATTTGATATACAAGGGCCATAAAAAAAAGATCATAGAGAAAATGTCTCTACAGAGGCATAATAAAAGTATGTAACAAAGTCAAAGTTATTTGACTTATGCATTTAATTCACATGAAGAAATCTGTTTTAAGTCCAACTTCCCAGAACAAGTTGGGAATCACTGGCTACTGGGCACAGACGTCAGTTCAACTTCTAGTTTTAATTTTAATTTGGTTGAGTTGTCAACTAACGTGAATTCAACGTGAAATCAACATAACATGTCACCGTGTCATTTAGGTTCAAAGTTGGGTGAAAAAAAGAGTAAATTCCAATGTCATCTCATAGAATTTCTTTGTTGAAAGGACAGTGGATACAGCATTGATTCAACCAGTTTTTGCCCAGTGGGTGATTTTCATTGACACCACCAATGATGGATTGTTTCTGTGTAAATTAGGGCTGTTGCATAGGCCTACAGACACTCAAAACCCACATTGGCAAATAATGCTAATGCAATGGCAAAGTAAAACAGCATAACAACAATGTATGAAGGTTCTGAAAATTAAGAGGCATTCCTCCTCTTTAGTGTGACACAGGGCCTAAAAGAAGATCTGAAAAGACAGAAATTACATCCCTGCTTCCGGGTTAAGTGAGCAGTGTGTCAAGAAGCAGCGCGGCTTGGCGGGTCGTGTTTCGGAGGACGCATGGCTCTCAACCTTCGCCTGTCCCGAGTCCGTATGGGAGTTGCAGCGATTGGACAAGACTGTAACTACCAATTGGATATCACAAAATTGGGGAGAAAAAGGGGTAAAAAAAAGGAATAAATAAATAATAATAATAGAAGAAGCCTTTTGGACCTAGACTTGGCGCTTCGGTACTGCTTGTCGTGCAGCAGCAGAGAGAACAGTATATGACTAGTGTGGCTGGAGTCTTTGGCCATTAAAGGCCCTTCCTTTGACACCACCTGGTATAGAGGTCCTGGATGGCAGGAAGCTTGTCCCCATGATGTACTGGGCCGTATGCACTACCCTATGTAGCGCCTTGCGGTCGGAGGCCGAGCAGTTGCCATACCAGGCGGTGATGCAACCAGTCAGGATGCTCTCGATGGTACAGCTGTAGAACTTTTTGAGGATCTGAGGACCCATGCCAAATCTTTTCAGTCTCCTGAGGGGGAATAGGCGTTGTCGTGCCCTCTTCACGACTGTCTTGGTGTGTTTGGACCATGATACTTTGTTGGTGATGTGGACACCAAGGAACTTGAAGCTCTCAACCTGCTCTCGATGAGAATGGGGACGTGCTCGGCCCTCCTTTTCCTGTAGTCTATGATCATCTCCTTTGTCTTGATCACGTTGAGGGAGAGGTTGTTGTTTTGGCACCACACTTCCAGGTCTTTGGCTTCCGGGTTAAGTGAGCAGCCTCCTCCCTATAGGCTGTCTCATCGTTGTCGGTGATCAGGCCTACCACCGTTGTGTTGTCTGCAAACTTAATGATGGTGTTGGAGTCGTACTTGGCCACGCAGTCATGGGTAAACAAGGAGTACAGGAGGGGACTGAGCATGCACCCCTGAGGAGCCCCTGTGGAGCCCCTGTGACAAGCATGGCAGATGTGTTGTTGCCTATCCTTACCACCTGTGGGTGCCCCGTCAGGAAGTCCAGGATCCAGTTGCAGAGGGAGGTGTTTAGTCCCAGGGTCCTTAGCTTAGTTATGAGCTTTGAGGGCACAATGGTGTTGAACGCTGAGCTGTAGTCAATGAACAGCATTCTCACGTAGGTGTTCCTTTTGTCCAGGTGAGAAAGGACAGTGTTGAGTGCAATAGAGATTGCGTTGTCTGTGGATCTGTTGGGGTGGTATGCAAATTGGAGTGGGTCTAGGAATTTTGGGATGATGGTGTCGATGTGAGCCATGACCAGCCATTCAAAGCACTTCATGACTACAGACATGAGTGCTACGGGTCAGTTGTCATTTAGGCAGGCTACCTTGGTGTTCTTGGGCACAGGGACTATGGTGGAATGCTTCAAGCATGTAGGTATTACAGACTCGGCCAGGGACAGGTTGAAAATGTCAGTGAAGACACTTACCAGTTGGACACTGCATGCTCGGAGTGCACGTCCTGGGTAATCCGTCTGGCCCTGTGGCCTTGTGTATGTTGACCTGTTTAAAAAGGTCTTACTCACATTGGCTACAGTGAGCGTGATCACACAGTCGTCCGAAATAGCTGGTGCTTTCATGCATGCTTTGGTGTTGCTTGCCTCGAAGTGTGCATAGAAGTAATTTAGCTCATCTGGTAAGCTTGTGTCACTGGGCAGCTTGCGGCTGAGCTTCCCTTTGTAGTCTGTAGAAGTTTGCAAGCCCTGCCACATCCAACAAGCGTCGGAGTCGGTGTAGAAGGATTCAATCTTAGTCCTGTATTTACTCTTTGCCTGTTGCCGGATGGGAAACTTTGATGGGGGTGGGGGCCACAAAAAAACGGAACTCATCATGAGGGGCCGAAGTGGCTCTGTGGTCTGGTCGTGGGACTTGCAACTGCTTATTCGACCATTCTTACTACAAGTTTAGATAGCTGGCCGCTAGACAGCAAAAAAAATGTAATGACATGGGCTAATTGAAATACTTCTGATGCACAAGCAAATTTAGAAAGTACACCTTGTGCATTCTATTATTCTAAATTTCAACAGTAAGTTGAGAACCCGACTGAGTTCCTAAATATATATATACACACACACAGACACACACACGCACGCGCGCGCACACGCACACGCACGCACACACACACACACACAGTGCAATCAGAAAGTATTCAGACCAGACCCCTTGACTTTTTCCACATTTTGTTACGTTACAGCCTTATTCTAAAATGGATTAAATAAAATGTTGCAAATTTATTACAAATAAAAAACCGGAAATATTCAGACCCTTTACTCAGTACTTTGTTGAAGCACCTTTGGCAGCGATTACAGCCTCGAGTCTTATTGGGTATGACGCTTCAAGCTTGGCACACCTGTATTTGGGGAGTTTCTCCCATTCTTCCCTGCAGATCATCTCAAGCTCTGCCAGGTTGGATGGGGAGAGTCGCTGCACAGCTATTTTCAGGCCTCTCCAGAGATGTTCAATCGGGTCCAAGTCTGGGCTCTGGCTGGGCCACTCAAGGACATTCAGAGACTTGTCCCGAAGCCACTCCTGCGTTGTCTTGGCTGTGTGCTTAGAGTTGTTGTCCTGTTGGAAAGTGAACCTTCGCCCCAGTCTGAGGTCCTGAGCTCTCTGGAGCAGATTTTCATCAAAGATCACTCTGTACTTTGCTCCGTTAATCTTTCCCTCGATCCTAACTAGTCTCCCAGTCCCTGCCACTGAAAAACATTCCCACAGCATGATGCTACCACCACCATCCTTCACCATAAGGATGGTGTCGGGTTTCCTTCAGACATGATGCTTGGCTTTCAGGCCAAATAGTTAAATCTTGGTTTCATCAGACCAGAGAATCTTGTTTCTCATGGTCTGAGAGTCCTTTACTCCAAGTGGGCTGTCATGTGCCTTTTACTGAGGAGTAGCTTCCGTCTGGCCACTACCATAAAGGCCTGATTGGTGGAGTGCTGCAGAGATGGTTGTCATTCTGGAAGGTTCTCCCATCTCCACAGAGGAACTCTGGAGCTCTGTCAGAGTGACCATCTGGTTCTTGCTCACCTCCCTGACCAAGGCCCTTCTCCCCCGTTTGCTCAGTTTGGCTGTGCGGCCAACTCTAGGAAGAGTGTTGGCTGTTCCAAACATCTTCCATTTAAGAATGATGGAGGCCACTGTGTTCTTGGGGACCTTCAATGCTGCAGACATTTTTTGTTACCCTTTTCCAGATCTGTGCCTCGACACAATCCTGTCTAGAGCTCTACGGACAATTCCTTCGACCTCATGGCTTGGTTTTTGCTCTGACATGCACTGTCAACTGTGGGACCTTATATAAACAGGTGTGTGCCTTTCCAAATCCTGTCCAATAAGTTTATTAGTTACCAGCCTCATAAATTGCAGCCCAAATAAATTCTGCAGAGAATTCGCATCTCAACATCAACTGTTCAGAGGAGACTACGTGAATCAGGCCTTCATGGTCGAATTGCTGCAAAGAAACCACTACTAAAGGACACCAATAAGAAGAAGAGACTTTCTTGGGCCAAGAAACACGAGCAATAGACATTAGACCGGTGGAAATCTGTCGTTTGGTCTGATGAGTCCAAATGTATGATTTTTGGTTCCAACCGACGTGTCTTTGTGAGACTCGGAGTAGGTGAACGGATGATCTCTGCATGTGTGGTTCACACCGTAAAGCATGGAGGAGGTATGATGGTGTGGGGGTGCTTTGCGGGTGACACTGTCTGTAATTTATTTAGAATTCAAGGCACAACTGTTACGTTCCCCAGTTTCTGTGTTGTGGTTTGTGTATTTTCATGTATGTATTTCAGGAAATGGATTCCTGAAATTCTCTACAAGCAGCTGATTGGTCAGCCCCATTGATGATTGGAGAGCTGACCCCGCCCCCTCGTCAGGACGCAGCTGTCTCCAATTACCAACTCCTTCTGAAGCTTTATAAGCCAGTGTTCTGTTCCTCAGAAGAAAGAGATGATTGCTGAGAGAGGAGGTTGATGGCAGAGGGTTTTATATATATATATATATATATATATATATATATATATATATATATATATATGTGTGTGTGTGTGTGTGTGTGTTGGTTGTTTCTCAGAAAGAGATTTGGTATGTACTATGTTAGTTGTTGCTGAGAAAGCTAATTGTTATGTTCTGTGTTAGTTTGGTGCTCAGAGAGTTTCTTTAATGTCCTGGGTTAGTTTTTTTCTCAGGTTTTGTTGTGGGGAAGGGGAAGGCACCCAGGGATTACTTAGGCAAGAGGTCTGCAGGCATACATAACCCGTAGTAGTTTACTGTCTATGCACACTAGGAAAGACCTGGGCGGACCATCCCCTGTATTTTGGTTAGTGCACCAGGTGGTGCTAGTTAGGTAAGTAGTGGGTAGGCAGGTAAGGTAGGAGAGGGGGCTTTGATATTTACTTTCTTTGCTTTGGTTCCGTACAGCCCCTTTTCCCCAAACTTACCGTGCGACGGAATAAATTCCCTGTAAACGGTATTCTCTGCCTTCTGTCATCCTTACTCACACCTACAGTCCCATACCTCTTTCACACCACGGAGAGTTGAGTTGTAGCAGGGTGTTGCGTTCTCTTTTACTAGAGGCATGCGTAACAACTAACCAACATGGCTACCATAGCATTCTGCAGTGATACGCCATCCAATCTGGTTTGCACTTATTGGGACTATCATTTGTTTTTCAACAGAACAATGACCCAACACACCTCCTGGCTGTGTCAGGGCTATTTGACCAAGAAGGAGAGTGATAGAGTGCTGCATCAGATGATCTGGCCTCCACAATTACCTGACCTCAACCCAATTGAGATGGTTTGGGATGAGTTGGACCACAGAGTGAAGGAAAAGCAGCCAACAAGTGCTCAGCATATGTGGGAACTCCTTCAAGACTGTTGGAGATGCATTCCAGGTGAAGCTAGTTGAGAGAATGCCAAGAGTGTGCAAAGCTTTCATCAAGGCAAAGGATGGCTACTTTGAAGAATCTGAAATATAAAATATATTTTCATTTGTTTAACACTTTTTTTGGTTAATACATGATTCCACATGTGTTATTTCATAGTTTTGATGTCTTAACCATTATTCTACAATGTAGAAAATAGTAAAAACAAAGAAAAACCCTTGAATGAGTAGGTGTGTCCAAACTTTTGACTGGTACTACACACAAAGTTATTTCTGGTGCTGGCCCCCAGGCCACCAGTTGCCCATCCCTGATCTACAGCATCAATCAAATACCCCATTCACAGTGTGATTTATGGTAGTAGGTGACAGGTGCAATGGTTTGTGTCAAGAACTGCAACTTTGCTGGGGGGGATGCAACTGAATAATAGGAAGGTGTTCCTCATGTTTGCTATGCTCAGTGTTTGAGCCTTCCCTGTCAATAATGTTGGGTACAGATAGGATATTTGTTGTTTTCATTACATTACTTGTCAAGCATGGGAGGATTTGGTTTGAACATGCAGAAATCTGATCTGCTCAGGGTGTGTCACAACTTTGTCTCACACATCGAAAGTGTATTGCGTTAACATGAATTGATAATTGTTGGAAACTGGCCCTAAACTGTCAATCCTATCACTCATCAACCTAGATCAATGAAAAGTTTCACCAGAAATAATCCTCTCTGATCCCATATAATATGCACCAGTGACAAGAGTAAGTCTTTTCAGTAGTTCTGCTATCAATCATAGGAGTTCTATGGAAAGGAAAATTTTGGGTAAGGGATTTGGTGTCAGGCTGTCTGAAGGCTTTTGACTGAAGGCTATATATATATATTTTACTGATCTCAGCCTTTATCCATAAACCTTATAATAACAATCTGTCACTATGGCAGTATTAAATTGAGGGCCCGCATTTACAGTTGGTAATTCTAGCCTGTTTGTCTCATTCCTTACCTTGTAGACTTAGGGGAGGTTCTCATTCTCTGTCTCTGTCAGGATGCTACCTACATTTCTTGCAGATTGTTGTGATTTAAGTGTCTGAGTGCAATGAGGTGCTATAAGCATATAAAATTACGTGATACCGATAGTTTCTTTCAAAACGTACCCAAATCAAAAACCATGGACTTGAGTCCTCCAGAGTGGCACAGCGGTCAAAGGCACTGCATCGCAGTGCTTAAGGCGTCACTACAGACCCGGGTTCAATCCCAGGCTGTCACAACTGGCCGTGACCGGGTGTCCCATAGGGTGGCACACAATTGACCAAGGTGAGGGTTTGGCCGGGGGGGGCCTCAAGGTAAGGAGTGCCTTTGACTGCTGTGCTCTAGCGACTCCTTGGGGGGGCCGGGCGCTTGCAGACTGACTTCGGTCGTCAGTTGAACGGTGTTTCCTCCGACACATTGGTGCAGCTGGCTTCCGGGTTAAGGGGACAGGTGTTAAGAAGCGCGGTTTGACGGGTCATGTTTCAGAGGACGCATGACTCGATCTTTGCCTCTCCTGAGCCCGTTGGGGAGTTGCAGCGATGAGAAAAGATTGCAATTGGATATCACGAAATTGGGGGTAAAAAACCTAAAATATATATTTTTTAACATGGACTGATAGCAACCTTGTAGGAAAACTGAAAGAGCGAGACGCTGCTTACAAACAGGGCAAGATGACTGGGACAATAGTTTGGTCAAACATATTGATCAAGATGGCTAGAGACAAAGTGGAGGAGCAATTCAGTGGGTCGGACACAAAAGGCGTATGAGGCAGGGGCTCCTAACGATGACGGATTACAAAAATAAAGCCAGCCACATTGCGGTTACCAACGCCACACTACCGGATGAGCTAAACATATTTTGCTCAAGATTCAAGCACAATGACCCTGAGCTGCTGAGGAGAGTCCCCGATGACAACGTGGGCTTCACACTCAGTCTCCACTGAGGACGTACAGTGGGGAGAACAAGTATTTGACACACTGCCGATTGTCCTACTTACAAAGCATGTAGAGGTCTGTAATTTTTATCATAGGTACACTTCAACTGTGAGAGATGGAATCCAAAAAAATCCAGAAAATCACATTGTATGATTTTTAAGTAATTAATTTGCATTTTATTGCATGACAAGTATTTGATACATCAGAAAAGCAGAACTTAATATTTGGTACAGAAACCTTTGTTTGCAATTAGAGGTCATACGTTTCCTGTAGTTCTTGACCAGCTTTGCACACACACTGCAGCAGGGATTTTGGCCCACTCCTCCATACAGACCTTCTCCAGATCCTTCAGGTTTCGGGGCTGTTGCTGGGCAATACCGACTTTCGGCTCCCTCCAAAGATTTTCTATTGGGTTCAGGTCTGGAGACTGGCTAGGCCACTCCAGGACCTTGAGATGCTTCTTAGTTGCCCTGGCTGTGTGTTTTGGGTCGTTGTCATGCTGGAAGACCCAGCCACGACCCATCTTCAATGCTCTTACTGAGGGAAGGAGGTTGTTGGCCAAGATCTCGCGATACATGGCCCCATCCATCCTCCCCTCAATATGGTGCAGTCGTCCTGTCCCCTTTGCAGAAAAGCATCCCCAAAGAATGATGTTTCCACCTTCATGCTTCACGGTTGGGATGGTCTTCTTGGGGTTGTACTCATCCTTCTTCCTCTAAACACGGCGAGTGGAGTTTAGACCAAAAATCTCTATTTTTGTCTCATCAGACCACATGACATTCTCCCATTCCTCCTCTGGATCATCCAGATGGTCATTGGCAAACTTCAGATGGGCCTGGACATGTGCTGGCTTGAGCATGAGGACCTTGCGTGCGCTGCAGGATTTTAATCCATGACGTCGTAGTGTGTTACTAATGGTTTTCTTTGAGACTGTGGTCCCAGCTCTCTTCAGGTCATTGACCAGGTCCTGCCGTGTAGTTCTGGGCTGATCCCTCACCTTCCTCATGATCATTGATGCCCCACGAGGTGAGATCTTGCATGGAGCCCCAGACCGAGGGTGATTGACCGTCATCTTGAACTTCTTCCATTTTCTAATAATTGCGCCAACAGTTGTTGCCTTCTCACCAAGCTGCTTGCCTATTGTCCTGTAGCCCATCCCAGCCTTGTGCAGGTCTACAATTTTATCCCTGATGTCCTTACACAGCTCTCTGGTCTTGGCCATTGTGGAGAGGTTGGAGTCTGTTTGATTGAGTCTTTTATACAGGTAACGAGTTCAAACAGGTGCAGTTAATACAGGTAATGAGTGGAGAACAGGAGGGCTTCTTAAAGAAAAACTAACAGGTCTGTGAGAGCCGGAATTCTTACTGGTTGGTAGGTGATCAAATACTTATGTCATGCAATAAAATGTAAATTAATTACTTAAAAATCATACTATGTGATGTTCTGGATTTTTGTTTTAGATTCCGTCTCTCACAGTTGAAGTGTACCTATGATAAAAATTACAGACCTCTACATGCTTTGTAAGTAGGAAAACCTGCAAAATCGGCAGTGTATCAAATACTTGTTCTCCCCACTGTATGTAAGTCATGTAAACGTGTTAACCCTCGCAAGGCTGCCGGCCTAGAAGACATCTACAGACATGCCCTCAGAGCATGTGTTTCTGACATTTTCAATCTCTCCCTAGCTCAGGCCTTTATACTCACTCACCTGCTCAAAGATGTCCACTATCATCCCTGTGCCCAAGAAAGGGAAAGTAACAAGTGAATGACTACCGACTAGTAGCACTCACTTCCGTCATCATGAAGTGCTTTGAGAGGCTAGTCAAAGACCATATCACCTCCTCCCTCTCCGACACATTCGACCCTCTCCAATTCAGATCCATGGATGACGCACTGCACACTGCCCTTACCCACCTGGACAAAAGGAATGCATATATGAGGATGCTGTTCATCGACTACAGCTTGGCCTTCAATACCATAGTGCCCTATAAGCTCATTACAAAGCTCACGGCCCTGGGTCTGAACTCCTCCCTATGCAACTGGGTCCTAGACTTCTACACAGTTCCAACTCCATCATCAAGTTCGCTGACGACCCGACAGTAGTAGGCCTGATCACCAACAACGACGAGACAGCCTACACGGAGGAAGTAGGCACTCTGACAGCGTGGTGCCAGGTAAACAACCTCTCCCTCAAAGGAGCTGATTGTGGACTTCTAGAGAAACCAGGCTGGACACGCCCTCATCCTCATCAACAGGGCCTCCGTGGAGATGGTCATTAACTTCAAATTCCTCGTCGTACACATCTCAGAGAAGCTGAAATGGTCTAACCAAATGGACACCATAGTAAAGAAGGCAGGCACGGCAGCGACTATTCAGCCTCAGGATGTTGAAATTTGGCCTGTCCCTGAGGGCCCTCACAGTCTTCTAGAGGAGAACCATCGAGAGCATACTGTTGGGTTGCATCCCAGCATAGTATGGCAACTCCTCCGCCACCGCAGACCTCAAAGCTCTTCAGGTGGTGATAAGTGCAGCGGAATGCACCATTGGGTTCACACCGCCTGCCCTACAGGACACCTACAACACCAGGTGTTGCAGTAAGGCCAAGAAGATCATCAGGGACCCCAGCCACCCAAGCCATGTTCTGTTCTCCACGCTTCAATCGCTCACATGCTGGCAGTACAGGAGCATCATGGCAAAAACTGAAAGACTGACCAATAGCAGCAGTAAATAACAATAGCGGGGAGACCTAGTCAGTTGTACAACTGAATGCCTTCAACTGAAATGTGTCTTTCGCATTTAACCCAACCCCTCTGAATCACAGAGGTGCAGGAGGCTGCCTTAATCGACATCCATGTCTTCGGCACCCAGGGAACAGTGGGTTAACGGCCTTGCTCAGGGGCAGAACAACAGATTTTTACCTTGTCAACTCGGGGGGTACCGGTACAAAGTCAATGTGCGGGGCACCGGTTAGTCGAGATAATAGAGTTAATATGTAAATGTAGGTAGATTTAAAGTGACTATGCATAGATAATAGCAGCAGCGTAAAATATGGGGGGGGGACGGACAATGCAAATAGTCTGGGTAGCCATTTGATTAGCTGTTCAGGAGTCTTATAGGTTGGGGGTAGAAACTGTTGAGAAGCCTTTTGGACCTAGACTTGGCGCTCTGGTACCGCATGCCGTACGGTAGCAGAGAGGGTGGCTGGAGTCTTTGACTATTTATAGGGCCTTCCTCTGACACGGTCTGGTATAGAGGTCCTGGATGGCAGGAAGCTTGGCCCCATGATGTACTGGGCCGCACGCACTACCCTCTGTAGGGCCTTGCGGTCTGAGGCCAAGCAGTTGCCACACCAGGGAGTGATGCAACGAGTCAGGATGCTCTCGATGGTGCAGCTGTAGAACTTTTTGAGGATCTGAGGACCCATGCCAAATCTTTTCAGTCGCCTGAGAGGGAATAGATTTTGTCGTGCCCTCTTCATGACTGTCTTGGTGTGCTTGGACCATGTTAGTTTGTTGGTGATGTGGACACCAAGGAACTTGAAGCTCTCAACCTGCTCCACTATAGCACCGTTGATGAGAATGGGGGCGTGCTCGGCCCTCCTTTTCCTGTAGTCCACAATCATCTCCTTTGTCTTGGTCACTTTGAGGGAGAGGTTGTTGTCTTGGCACCACACGGACAGGTGTCTGACCTCCTCCCTATAGGCTGTCTGATCGTTGTCGGTGATCAGGCCTACCACTGTTGTGTCACCAGCAAACTTAATGACGGTGTTGGAGTCGTGCCTGGCCATGCAGTCATGATTGAACAGGGAGTACAGGAGGGGACTGAGAACGCACCTCTGAGAGGCCCCCGTGTTGAGGATCAGCGTTGCGGATGTGTTACCTACCCTTACCACCTGGGGGCAGCCTGTCAGGAAGTCCAGGATCCAGTTTCAGAAGGAGGTGTTTAGTCCCAAGGTCCTTAGCTTAGTGATGTGTTTTCAGGGCACAATGGTGTTGAACGCTGAGCTGTAGTCAATGAATAGTATTCTCACATAGGTGTTCCTTTTATCCAGGTGTGAAAGGCCAGTGTGGAGTGCAATAGAGATCGCATCATCTGTGGATCTGTTGGGGCGGTATGCAAATAGGAGTGAGTCAAGGGTTTGTGGGATAATGGTGTTGATGTGAGCCATAACCAGCCGTTCAAAGCACTTCATGACTACAGACCTGAGTGCTATGGGTCGATAGTCATATAGGCAGGTTACCGTGGTGTTCTTGGGCACATGGACTATGGTGGTCTGCTTGAAACTTGTTGGTATTACAGACTCAGACAGGGAGATGTTGAAAATGTCAGTGAAGACACTTGCCAGTTGGTCAGCGCATGCTCGGGGTACACGTCCTGGTAATCCGTCTGGCCCTGCGGCCTTATGAATGTTGACCTGTTTTAAAGGTCTTACTCACATCGGCTATGGAGAGCATGATCACACAGTCGTCCTGAACAGTTGATGCTCTCATGCATGTTTTCGTGTTGCTTGCCTCGAAGCGAGCATAGAAGTAATTTAGCTCGTCTGTTAGGCTCGTGTCAACTGGCAGCTCGCGGCTGTGCTTCCCTTTTGTAGTCTGTAATAGTTTGCAAGCCCTGCCACATCTGTTGAGCGTTGATGCCATTGTAGTACGATTCAATCTTTGTCCTGTATTGACGCTTTGCCTGTTTGATGGTTCATCGGAGGGCATAGCGGGATTTCTTATAAGCTTCCAGGTTACAGTCCAGCTCCTTGAAAGCGGCAGCTCTACCCTTTAATCCATGGCTTTTGGTTGGGGTATGTACGTACAGTCACTGTGGGGACGACGTCATTGATGCACTTATTAAGCCAGTGACTGATGTTGTGTACTGATCAATGCCTTCGGGAAAAATCCCAGAACATATTCCAGTCTGTGCTAGCTAAAATGGCACAGATACAGTACAAAGATGAGTCCTCTATCTATCTCTATGTGAAGGTCATGCGAGATGGAGCTTGAATCTGATGATGGTGGAAATAAGTATGAATGTCCAAAATAATGGAAAAATAAGTTCAACTAATGTAGGAAAGGAAACTTCTAGTGTTGGTATTACCCCGTTGTATCTGGCAGGAGTTTGTTTTCTGGGAGTATTGGGTCCTGATTTGGTGGATCCATTGGGAGTGACTTTATCACAGTGCATTGTCATACCAGCCACATTTCTGCCTGCCCAATAACTCAGAAACACAGGAAAACATTAAATGACCCAGGGAATCGATAGAATCGATAGATCACAAAAACATATAACATTCAAAATTGGTGAACCTTTCCTTTTAAAATCTGAGGAGCTACATGGATTACTGACTCGTATAAATTATGTTTTTTTTGGCAGGGGGGTAAATTCTTTCGTAGTTTGTGTTTTAATGTTCATTTTCTTTTCCCCATAGTGGAATAAACTTTTATTTGGTGAATTTAACCCCCGTCCAGTTAGAGGCGACAAACATGTAGCTCGCCAATAAATCCAACGAAGAAGACTAATAATTAGAAGAAGAAGAAGAAGAAGAAGACGACGACATCAAAGATTTTATAACGAAACCAAGATAGACCACGGCTTGCCGTTTCCAATGGGAAAGAATTAGTCATAGTGGACAGAACAAGCAAGGAGGTGGGCAGGGCCAAGCACGCGTTAGCGATATCCTATTGGCGCGTTGAAGTAGACGTCTGCATATTTCGTTAGGGAACGCCTACAATGAAGTCCCCTGTGCAGTAACTCAATTCGGATTTGCACTCCCAAACAGCGCGATTTAAAGAAAAAACGTTCGCAAAGAATAACACTTCATAACAAGTGTATTAAGATCAAATGTTTAATCGATGAGAAAATTTGCAGAATGTCGGCCAAAATCCATCTCGTTCCCTCTTCTCCCACTACGCGCCAGTAGGCACCTCTCACTACCATATTTGCTAGTGAGTGGAAACGCAACCGGATGCTTCACATTAATACATCCAGTGAAATATCTGTCTTATTGTTCTATCTGTGACATGACAGCGGCGCAGGAAGTGTGTGTTGTTTTGATTGACGATGCACTGAGACAAAATTGTTGATTTATATAAAACAAAAATACATTTCTTCTTCGCTTTGAAGGTAAGGTCGTAGTCTCAATGTCTACGACCTTTGAAGGTAAGTCTGAACCCTCAATGTCCTTTGCAGCATCATAGCAAACATACTAGGTTACCTAGCTTAATTTCTAACGTTAACTAGCCAGCTAAAAAGTTACAGTAGCTAGTTAACGTTACCTCCAAGCTACAAACGAATGGGTTATCTACACTGTACAAACATTAGGAACCATGGCTGTATTCATGGGTGCCAAGGGAAGCCAGGCTTCCCCCCCCAAAATTGAAAAATAAAATGCATATAATAATGTATATTTCGTCTCTCTGTGTTTCATAATTGTCCTTCAATTCGCAAGAGGCTGAATGCATCTCGCCGGAAAAAGCATCCGAGCAAACTAAACAGCGAACATCTGTCTCCCATCAATCTGACGCTGTCTGGTCCAAACGAGTATGACATTGTTGCAGCCCTAAACGTTGATTGGAATGCAATGGAAGCCAGCGAGCATTTGGCCTCCCTTGATTGGTCTTTTAATTATTTTTTTTATCAGCGTTAATTAAGCTGAACTGAGCCAGCTCAACTGTGAATGGTCCTGGCTCACCCCAAAAAAGTGTAAAGGAAAGCCAGCTTGGATTTTGGCATCCCTCCTATCAAATCGCATTGAGAGCATACATAATTGACAGAAACAACTTGAATTGTTGCATCTCGTTGTGTTGTAGCCCTCTGGTGGCTAGCTAGCTAAAATGGGTCCTTTCCTAAATTATCCATGGATGGAGATAGGGATTTGGTCTTGTGGTTTTACTTAATTCTCTATACCAGCCAATGATTATAATGGCGATTCTGATTCAACCATTAATTCATGCATTGTTGTTCCCCTGGCCTGAGCGGATGGACATTCAGCATGTAACAGGCTAAAGTTGCCCATGAATGGAATTAGGCTAGCATGTAAGCATTTTAGCCAGGTAGCCTAGGACAACAAAAAATAAAAGTGTGTACTGTATGGCTGAGTGATAGACCGTTTCGTTAACATGAAAGAGAGGAGGATGGCATTGGCGTTTCTCTACAAGTAGGGTGAGTCAACATATTTTTTACTTGCGTTCACGCAGACAGAACCATGGACAGCCACATTTTATTTTCCTTACGTTGATTGAAATAAATTGTTTTTGGTATCTTTTAGTTATCACTGTATTAGACTAAGCAGAGGTGATTTGATCATGTTGAAGTTGAAATGGTGCTGGAGTAGTGGAGGCAGCTGCTGTTTTCTTTGCGACTCTGTGGTGCTAAATCAATAGTTGTTTAGTGGTCTGTAAAATCTGGGAACATTAACTTGCTTGACCATGCTGTTGGTCATGTAACTGTCTGTTACATGTAATAACCTCAGCAACAAACAAAAAACGTCCTCTCACTGTCAACTGCGTTTATTTACCGCAAACTTAACATGTGTAAATATTTGTATGAACATAAGATTCAACAACTGAGACATAAACTGAACAAGTTCCACAGACATGTGACTAACAGAAATTGATTAATTTGTGTCCCTGAACATGGGGGGAGTCAAAAGTAACAGTCACTATCTGGTGTGGCCACCAGCTGCATTAAGTACCGCAGTGCATCTCCTCCTCACGGACTGCACCAGATTTGCCAGTTCTTGCTGTGAGATGTTACCCCACTCTTTCACCAAGGTACCTGCAAGTTCCCGGACACTTCTGGGGGGAATGGCCCTAGCCCTCACCCTCCGATCCAATAGGTCCCAGACGTGCTCAATGGGATTGAGATCCGGGCCCTTCGCTGGCCATGGCAGAACACTGACATTTCTGTGTTGCAGGAAATCACTCACAGAACGAGCAGTATGGCTGGTGGCATTGTCATGCTGGAGGGTCATGTCAGGATGAGCCTGCAGGAAGGGTACCACATGAGGGAGGAGGATGTCTTCCCTGTTAACGCACAGCGTTGAGATTGCTTGCAATGACAACGAGCTCAGTCCGATGATGCTGTGACACACCGCCCCAGACCATGACGGACCCTCCACCTCCAAATCGATCCCGCTCCAGACTACAGGCCTCGGTGTAACGCTCATTCCTTTGATGATAAACGTGAATCCGACCATCACCCCTGGTGAGACAAAACCGCGACTCGTCAGTGAAGAGCACTTTTTGCCAGTACTGTCTGGTCCAGCAACGGTGGGTTTGTGCCCATAGGCGACGTTGTTGCCGGTGATGTCTGGTGAGGACCTGCCTTACAACAGGCCTACAAGCCCTCAGTCCAGCCTCTCTCAGCCTATTGCAGACAGTCTGAGCACTGATGGAGGGATTGTGCTTTCCTGGTGTAAATCGGGCAGTTGTTGTTGCCATCCTGTACCTGTCCCGCAGGTGTGATGTTCAGATGTACCGATCCTGTGCAGGTGTTGTTACACATGGTTTGCCACTGCAAGGATGATCAGCTGTCTGTCCTGTCTCCCTGTAGCGCTGTCTTAGGCTTCTCACAGTACGGACATTGCAATTTATTGCCCTGGCCACATCTGCAGTCCTCGTGCCCCCTGGCAGAATGCCCAAGGCATGTTCACGCAAATGAGCAGGGACCCTGGGCATCTTTCTTTTGGTGTTTTTCAGAGTCAGTAGAAAGGCCTCTTTAGTGTCCTAAGTTTTCATAACTGTGACCTTAATTGCCTACCGTCTGTAAGCTGTTAGTGTCTTAACGACAGTTCCACAGGTGCATGTTCATTAATTGTTTATGGTTCATTGAACAAGCTTGGGAAACAGTGTTTAAACCCTTTACAATGAAGATCTGTGAAGTTATTAGGATTTTTATGAATTATCTTTGAAAGACAAGGTCCTGAAAAAGTTTATGATTTGTGGACTAAACTGGACAGAGGTTGCTATCTGGTTTTGTGATAAAACAAAGGTTTCTTTGAATTTATTCTACCACTGTGTCTAATTGTTTCAGCCTTTAGGCCTAAATATCACGGTCGCAAGGCATATGAATTAACAGGTTATAGAGCAAACAACGCAATTGTCACTACACAAGTTGTAATATGGCCTTTTTTTCTGGCTTCTTCAGTGATTTTACCCACGCACCGCCACTGTTCGGAACACCTACTCTTTCCATGACATAGACGGACCAGGTGAAAGCTATGATCCCCTATTGAAGTGGATTTAACAAGTGACATCAATCAGTGTAGATTGACAGGTTAAATAATGATTTTTAAGCCTTGAGATAATTGAGACATGGATTGTGTGTGTGCCATTCAGAGGGTGACTAGTCAAGACAAAATATTTGAGTTCCTTTGAACAGGGTATGGTAGTAGGGGCCAGGCGCTCCGCTTTGAGTGTATCAAGAACTGCAATGCTGCTGGGTTTTTCACGCTCAACCGTTTCCCGCGTGTATCAAGAATGGTCCACCACCCGAAGGATATCCAGCCAACTTGACTCGACTGTGGGAAGCATTGGAGTCAACATGGGCCAGCATTCCTGTGGAACGCTTTCAATACCTTGTTGAGTCCATGTCCTGACGAATTGAGGCTGTTCTGAGGGCAAAAGGGGGTGAAACTCAATATTAGGAAGGTGTTCATAATGTTTTTTATGCTCAGTGTATAAGCCGCTACAAAGATATCTCGACTAGCTAGCTTGCAACCGCTTATTCATAAGATTATCTTTCTATAAGCTTCATTACCAAAGTGTATGATATAGTAATTAGATTCAGTCCTAGGCTAGTCTGAGCAGATTGTGTTGTTGTAGCTAGCCATTGTAATATATACATTTCATTATTTACACAGGTGCATGTTTGCTCTACATGTGAAACGCCTGTATGAGTGTCGCATACAACCACAGCACTCCACCACCATGGGCCAGCGAAGGAGGGGGGCGGCTGCCCACGCTCCCCTAGCAAACAGACACCCTGACGGGCTTACAGTAGCTCCCCAGGCCCCAACCAGGAAACACAACATTTGCATGGTGTCAGACTTCTTCTACCCCAACATGGGAGGGGTGGAGAGCCACATCTACCAGCTATCCCAGTGTCTGATCGAGAAGGGCCACAAGGTGGTGATCGCCACCCACACCTACGGCTGCAGGAAGGGGGTCCGCTACCTGACCAACGGGCTCAAGGTGTACTACCTGCCCCTGCAGGTGATGTACAACCAGTCCACCGTCACCACCTGCTTCCACAGCCTGCCACTACTGCGCTGTGTGTTCGTCAGGGAGCGCATCACCGTGGTGCACGCCCACAGCTCCTTCTCCGCCATGGGCCACGATGCACTGTTCCACGCCAAGACCATGGGCCTCAACACGGTGGGTAACCTTGGGCCTCAACACAGTGGGTAGCAGTCTAGCAGAGAGGGTGTTGTGGGTGGTGAAACTAAGCCTACCTTTGACCGAACGTAGTGCACTATAGGAATAGGGTGCCATTGCAGACGCAACCTACGGCAAATCGGTAACATATCACATTCCTGAAATAGCTTTTTATGTGTCCATCTAGGAGAAATAACTAAAGGTTGTTTTCTGTTTACAGGTGTTCACTGACCACTCCCTCTTCGGTTTTGCTGACGTCAGCTCGGTGCTGACCAATAAGCTGCTGACTGTGTCTCTGTGCGATACCAATCACATTGTGTGCGTGTCATACACCAGTAAGGAGAACACAGTGCTCAGGGCAGGGCTCGACCCCGAGATTGTTTCTGTCATCCCCAATGCCGTCGACCCCAGAGACTTCACCCCCGACCCCTCCCAACGGCATGACGACAGGATCACCATCGTTGTGATCAGCCGTCTCGTCTACCGCAAAGGTAGGGAGGGAGGGAGGGGTGAGACTATATTGTATATAATGATAAATGTAGCAAAAACTTGATCTATGTCATTTATTATTATATACACTTCCTGTAGGTATGATTGTAGGAGTGTGAAGTGTCATTCCCTGTTCTTTCCCTTTTTTAAGGAATAGATCTTCTGGGAAGGATCATCCCAGAGCTCTGTCTGAAACATCCAGATCTACATTTTCTGATTGGTGGAGAGGGACCAAAGAGAATCGTGTTGGAGGAAGTGAGAGAGAAATACCAACTACACGACAGGTACAATTATACAGTGGTGTGTATGTATGTGGTTGTATGTGTTTACATGTACTGCATGTGTCTGATTTGCTTCTCTCCCAAGGGTGCATCTCCTGGGGGCCCTGGAGCATAAGGATGTGCGTGGGGTGTTGGTTCAGGGACATATCTTCCTCAACACCTCCCTGACTGAGGCTTTCTGCATGGCCATAGTGGAGGGAGCCAGCTGTGGACTACAGGTGGGTTCATCTCTTATTACAACACAGGCCAGGTACAGTATACGTTAGCTGGTGCACTTTGAGATAAAGTGGTTGATACCTGGGACTGGTTGGGTGTAAGTCAAGGTGAACTTTGTGTGGGTGTTTAGATGTAGAGTGTGCTTGTAATGTGAGGGAGTTTGAGATCTGATCATTTTGTGTGTGTGTGTGTGTGGGCGTGTGTGGGCGTGTAGGTGGTAAGTACGCGTGTTGGAGGGATCCCAGAGGTTCTGCCTGAGGATCTGATCACCCTGTGTGAGCCAACCGTGCATTCTCTGTGTGCCGGCCTGGAGAGTGTCATCGCTAGGCAACTATCGGGCCGCGTTGACTCCCCCGCCACCATCCACGCCCACGTCCGCACCCTGTACACCTGGAGGAACGTTGCAGAGAGAACAGAGAAGGTAGGCTCATACATGCTTACATACTCTCTATTTTATTATGTTTCATAAATCTACAATGTGGTACACTTTCATAATACCTTTCATTGACACTGACTGAGATACTGATGAGGTCTAATTCATTGACACTAACACTGTGTCTATGCTCTCTCTGTTCTGTCAGGTGTATGACTGCGTCGCTGGGAAGGAGGTTCTTCCTCTGGACAGACGGCTGCTCAGACTGAGGGCCCACTGTGGCCCCGTGGCAGGCTCCATCTTTGCCCTCTTTGCTGTTCTCGACTTCCTCTTCCTGCTCCTCCTCCGCTGGCTCCTCCCAGACCGCCTCATAGATATTGCCATGGACGCCACGGGCCCTCAGGGGTTGTGGAGGCGGGACTTGGGCGATAGGAAAGGAACTCGCTCTAAAAGTGCCGTCTTGAAAAAGGAGGAGTCAAGTGGTCACAAGACCAAGCTATGATCACAACTCCAAGCAGGCACAAATCCTTATCCTCAATTGTTATATAACTCCTGAAAATACAGATGTTTTTAAATTTTTTACTTGATATCTGACCCCACTACCTTATGACCTGTGGAGACTGACCACTCGTTGCAGAATGTTTTAGGGGGAACCCGTTTGTTTAGGGTTGTTTTTTTAACTTACTTTTTTGTTTTCTTTTCCTCTATATGTTTAATGTATTATTTCTTAAACTTTATATGATCAAAAGGATCAATACTATGTATCTTTTGTAATGTTATTTCTTTATTTTTTTTATTTTTATTCTTCTGAGTGGCAACCCAAATCAAATTTTATTTGTCACATGCGCAGAATACAACCGATGTAGACCTTACCGTGAAATGCTTACTTACAAGCCCTTAACTAACAATGCAGTTTTAAGAAAATATTTACTAAATAAACTAAAGTTTAAAAAAAAGTCACACAATAAAATAACAACTAGGCTATATACAGGGGGTACCGGTACTGAGTCAATGTGTGGGGTTCAGGTTAGTCGAGGTAATATGTACATGTAGGTAGGGGTAAGGTGACTATGCATAGATAATAAACATCGAGGGGGGGGGGTCAATGCAAATAGTCCATGTAGCTGTTTGCTTAGTTGTTCATCAGTCTTATGGCTTGGGGGTAGAAGCTGTTGAGAAGCCTTTTGGACCTAGACTTGGCGCTCCGGTACCGCTTGCCATGCGGTAGTGGAGAGAACAGTCTATGACTTGGGTGGCTGGAGTCTTTGACAATTTTGGGTCTTTTTCTGACACAGCGTGGTATAGGTCCTGGATGGCAGGAAGCTTGGTCTTAGTGATATACTGGGCCGTACGCACTACCCTCTGTAGCGCTTTACCGTCGGATGCTGAGCAGTTGCCATACCAGGCGATGATGCAACCGGTCATGTACAATGTGTGAAATAATGAATTGAAAATATATGAACAGAATATTAATTGATATGAATTTAAATTATGTACAGTTGTGGCCAAAAGTTTTAAGAATGACACAAATATTAATTTCCACAAAGTTTGCTGCTTCAGTGTCTTTAGATATTTTTGTCAGATGTTACTATAATTACAAGCATTTCATAAGTGTCAAAGGCTTTTGACAATTACATGAAGTTGATGCAAAGAGTCAATATTTGCAGTGTTGACCCTTCTTTTTCAAGACCTCTGCAATCCGCCCTGGCATGCTGTCAATTAACTTCTGGGCCACATCCTGACTGATGGCAGCCCATTCTTGCATAATCAATGCTTGGAGTTTGTCAGAATTTGTGGGTTTTTGTTTGTCCACCCACCTCTTGAGGATTGACCACAAGTTCTCAATGGGATTAAGGTCTGGGGAGTTTCCTGGCCATGGACCCAAAATATTGATGTTTTGTTCCCCGAGCCACTTAGTTATCACGTTTGCCTTATGGCAAGGTGCTCCATCATGCTGGAAAAGGCATTGTTCGTCACCAAACTGTTCCTGGATGGTTGGGAGAAGTTTCTCTCGGAGGATGTGTTGGTACCATTCTTTATTCATGGCTGTGTTCTTAGGCATAATTGTGTCTGAGCCCACTACCTTGGCTGAGAAGCAACCCCACACATGAATGGTCTCTGAATGCTTTACTGTTGGCATGACACAGGACTCATGGTAGCGCTCACCTTGTCTTCTCCGGACAAGTTTTTTTCCGGATGCCCCAAACAATCGGAAAGGGGATTCATCAGAGAAAATTACTTTACCCCAGTCCTCAGCAGTCCAATCTCTGTTCCTTTTGCAGAGTATCAGTCTGTCCCTGATGTTTTTCCTGGAGAGAAGTGCCTTCTTTGCTGCCCTTCTTGACATCAGGCCATCCTCCAAAAGTCTTCACCTCACTGTGCATGCAGATGCACTCACACCTCCCTGCTGCCATTCCTGAGCAAGCTCTGTACTGGTGGTGCCCCGATCCCGCAGCTGAATCAACTTTAGGAGACGGTCCTGGCACTTGCTGGACTTTCTTGGGCACCCTGAAGCCTTCTTCACAACAATTGAACCGCTCTCCCTGAAGTTCTTGATGATCCGATAAATGGTTGATTTAGGTGCAATCTTACTGGCAGCAATATCCTTGCCTGTGAAGCCCTTTTTGTGTAAAGCAATGATGACGGCACGCGTTTCCTTGCAGGTACCCATGGTTGACAGAGGAAGAACAATGATTCCAAGCACCACCCTCCTTTTTGAAGCTTCCAGTCTGTTATTCAAACTCAATCAGCATGACAGAGTGATCTCCAGCCTTGTCCTCGTCAACACTCACACCTGTGTTAACGAGAGAATCACTGACATGATGTCAGCTGGTCCTTTTGTGGCAGGGCTGAAATGCAGTGGAAATGTTTTTTGGGGATTCAGTTCATTTCCATGGCAAAGAGGGACTTTGCAATTAATTGCAATTCAGCTGATCACTCTTCATAACATTCTGGAGTATATGCAAATTGCCATCATACAAACTGAGGCAGCAGACTTTGAAAATTAATATTTGTGTCATTCTCAAAACTTTTGGCAACGACTGTACCTGTAACCTCCCCCCCAAAAGACAAAATAAATAAAAATGTGGTCCCAAAAAATTAGCTGGGGCCTCAAACTTCTTGTATGTATAGGAACACAAATATCAGAGTTTTCACTGTAAACAGCTGACCAGACAAAACGCATAGCTGAAAGTGGAGGCGATGTGGCTGGCATTCCTTTATTTTCAAGTCTAAAGATAGGGCACCATTCACACATCGTTAGGGGCGTAGACTGGGTAATGCACATCTATTGTTGTCACTATAGAAACACATTTACTACCTAAAGAGTTTTTTTTTATTTAACTAGGCAAGTTGGTTAAGAACAAATTCTTATTCACAATGACAGCCTACCCCTGCCAAACCCTAACCTGGACTACGCTGGGCCAATTGCGCACCGCCCTATGGGACTCCCAATCACGGCCGGTTGTGATACAACCTGGAATCAAACCAAGGTCTGTAGTGACGCCTCTAGCACTGAGATGCAGTGCCTTAGACCGCTGCGCCACTCGGGATCCCTGAAATTAATTACTAATTAGTGATCTTAATTCATCCACATCCTCTACATGTGGGGTAGAGGAATTTAATATATAAACAAATCACGAAGCAATGGTGAAGTGAACAGTGTGATGGAATATTTTTTATAAATGGTTCTTTATTAATCATCGGCTTCCAAATAAACAAACTCAAAGATTCAAACCTTTTTGTATGCATCTACAAAAAAAAACAGAAAAGCAAAACCAATTCTCCATCCATTGCTTTTTCGAATCATTGGTTTTTGGGAAGGAAAAAAAAGTGTCCGCTTCTTGATCTTTGTGAATCCATAAACTAAAAGCGTCCATCTGCACGTATACACCTGCGCTCTCAGTGTGTGGTGTGTGCCGTTGTTACCATCTGACCATGCAGATTGACCCCATTCCATACACATACACACACCTCTCAAACAGGATGTACAACAGCTTGTGTTTAGCATCAAAACAGTGCAGGGCCCTAACAAACAGTAAAGGCTCCTTTCCTCTCCCCATTCTCCCTCCCTATCCCCATCTCTCCTCCCCCAGGTGTGCATTTACATCACTGAAAGGAAGGGCCAATTTCATCTACAAAGTGACAGGAGAACAGAGCAGGGGAAAGGAAAGACACAAACACAATACAACAAACCTCTTTCAGACACACGCACGAACATACATACACTGATTAAGTTAAATAAACAACAAGGCAGCTTATATTTTGTTCTGTCAAATTGAGAAGGAAAAAAAAGTCATTTGGCTTTACTTTCCCTTCCGTGTTGTAGCTAGCTGGCTAAATGGGTTAGCTAGCTAGTTAGTTCAAGCTAGATAGCCGATGTTAGTTAGCAGGCTATGTTAGCTGGCAATGGCTAACAAACCAAGCTACCCGCTTTAGTGACAGCTAGCCAATAATAAATTATGCAAATATGAAATGTTAACATATAATAAACCTTTGATTTGACAGAAGTCTTCCAGTGTAGGTTCAGGGTATTCATGAGCCCGTAATGTTTCAAAGAGATGTAGGAGAGAGAGTACTGTATGCAGAGAGGTTCCAGAGGTGCTGGACACTCCCATAGCAAACAGTCCTACGTGTCCATGAACTTTTTAATGTACTCATCTCATGTGTATATACTGTTTTCTATACTATTCTACTGTATCTCATTCACTTAATAATGCTTACATATCTTGCATTACTCATCTCATATGTATATACTGTTTTTCTATACTATTCTACTGTATCTTAGTCTGTTCCGCTCTGACATTGCTCGTCAATAGGTATACAGCCTGAATTCATTCCTACTTAGATTTGTGTGTATTGGGTATATGTTGTGTAATTTGTTAGATATTACTTGTTAGATATTACTGCACTGTCGGAGCTAGAAGCACAAGCATTTCACTACACCCGCAATAACATCTGCTAATCACGTGTATGTGACCAATAAAATGTGATTTGATTTTTGATTTGATTTGAATGCTTTTCCAACAGTCTTGAAGGAGTTCCCACATATGCTGAGCACTTGTTGGCTGCTTTTCCTTCACACTGCGGTCCAACTCATCCCAAACCAAATCAATTGGGTTGAGGTCGGGTGATTGTGGAGGCCAGGTCATCTGATGCAGCACTCCATCACTCTCGTTCATGGTCAAATAGCCTTTACACAGGAGGTGTGTTTTGAGTCATTGTCCTGTTGAAAAACAAATGATAGTCCCACTAAGCGCAAACCAGATGGGATAGCGTATCGCTGCAGCATGCTGTGGTAGCCATACTGGTTAAGTGTGCCTTGAATTCTAAATAACTTAGACAGTGTCACCAGCAAAGCACCATCACACCTCCTCCATGCTTCACTGTGGGAACCACACATGCAGAGATCATCCGTTCACCTACTCTGCGTCACACAAAGACACGGTGCTTGCAACCAAAAATCTCCAATTGGAGTCATCAGACCAAAGGACAGATTTCCACCAGTCTAATGTGCATTGCTCTTGTTTCTTGGCCCAAGCAAGTCTCTTCTTATTATTGGTGTCCTTTAGTAGTGGTTTCTTTGCAGCAATTCGACCATGAAGGCCTGATTTACGCAGTCTCCTCTGAACAGTTGATGTTGAGATGTGTCTGTTACTTGAACTCTGAAGCATTTATTTGGGCTGCAATCTGAGGTGCAGTTAATTGCTGATTTTCTAATGAACTTATCCTCTGCAGCAGAGGTAACACTGGGTCTTCCTTTCCTGTGGCGGTCTTCATGATAGCCAATTTAATCATAGTGCTTGATGGCTTTTGCGACTGCACTTGAAGAAACTTTCAAAGCTCTTGAAATTTTCCAGATTGACTGACCTTCATTCTTAAAGTAATGATGGACTGTTGTTTCTCTTTGCTTATTTTAGCTGTTCTTGCCATAACGTGGACTTGGTCTTTTAGCAAATAGGGCTATCTTCTGTATACCAACCCTACCTTGTCACAACACAACTGATTGGCTCAAAAACGCATTAAGAAGGAAAGAAATTCCACAAAAGAACTTTTAACAAGGCACACTTGTTAATTGAAATGCATTCCAAGTAACTACCTCATGAAGCTGGTTGAGAGAATGCCAAGAGTGTGCAAAGCTGTCATCAAGGCAAAGGGTGGAGAATGAAGAATCTCAAATGTTAAATATATTTGGACTTGTTTAACACATTTTTTGGTTACTACATTATGTTTTTTGGTTACTATTTGATGTATTCACTATTATTCTAGTATGTAGAAAATAATTTAAAATAAAGAAAAACTCTGGAATGAGTAGGTGTGTCCAAACTTTTGACAGGTACTGTATATATATAAAAAGTGTTTTTCTACTTTTCCCCCCCCAATTGGGAGTTACAGTCTTGTCCAATCACTGCAACTCCCCTATGGACTCGGGAGAGAACAAGGTCGAGAGCCATGCGTCCCCCCGAAACACAACCCTGCCAAGCCACACTCCTTGACACACTGCTTGCTTAACTTGGAAGCCAGTCCCGCAACCATGTGTCGGAGGAAACACCGTCTAGCCAGCTGGCAACCGAGGTCAGCTTGCAGGTGCCCGGCCTGCCATAAGGAGCTGCTAGAGCGCAATGGGACAACGAAATCCCGGCAGGCCAAACCCTCCCCTAACCCGGACAACGCTGGGACAATTGTACACCGCCTCATGGGTCTCCCAGTCGGCTGGAATCAAACCTGGTTCTGTGGTGACACCTCAAGCACTGCGACGCAGTTCCTTAGACCACTGCTCCACTCAGGAGGCCCGGGAATGTTTTTTATTGTGAGTTCCCCCAACAACAACAAACATTTGGAGCCCCCTAGCGCCCGCAGCGCCCTATGCGCAGCGTGTAGTCTGACTGTACAGTATGTATGTAGTTTACATCCAGACTGTTTGTGAAAACTGAACCATGGTTTGATGAAAAGATGTTGCTGTTTTTTGCGCTATGAAAAAACCTGGATTTTCTGTTTGTGTGTGTGCATCAGTCCACCGCCTTACCTATGCTTACCTCTATTGTCATGCAACAGTCACCCCTATCCCATGGACAGGGGGGTTGTGGAGGTGATACTCATCGGGGGAGGAGGTAGCTTGGGGCCTGATAAGAGGTCTGGGAAAGCCAGCAGCAGCCAGACAGGTTTGTGGATCCCACTCAGACAGGCTAATAGCATGTTTCAATCACTGTGGAGGAGGCTGCTGTTGTTGTTTGACCATGGGTGCTGTTCAGACTGCGATCGCCCTTTGCAGTCGGCCTTGGAGGGGCCCCTTCCACATGTACGGGTGACTGCCGTGCAACTCACTCATTGCTGGTATGATTTTCTCCTTTTCTTCTGCTGCTTTGTTAAAATACATTCAAATAAAATAAAATTGTATTTGTCACCTGCACCGAATACAACAGGTGTAGACCTATAGAAATGCTTACTACAAGCCCTTAACAAACAATACAGTTCAAGAAATAGAGTTAGAAAATATTCACTAAATAAACTAAAGTAAAATAAAAAGTAACAATAACGAGGCTATGTACAGGTGGTACCAGTACCGAGTCAATGTGCAGGGGTACAGGTTAGGTGTTTTATTTTCTTATTTAACTAGGCAAGCCAGTTAAGAACAAATTCTTATTTACAATGACGGCCTACCCCATCCAAACCCGGATAACGCTGGGCGCCACCCTATGGGACTCCCAAGCACAGCCGGATGTGATGCAGCCTGGATTCAAACCAGGGACTGTAGTGACACCTCTTAGCACTGAGATGCAGTGCCTTAGACTGCTGGCCACTCGGGAGCCCTGAGTGGTACTGTGTATGTGGTTGTATTCTACATATGTGTGTTGTTGCAGATGTATTTATTTTGCAGAATCAGAATGGTCCTTTCATACAGAATGATGGTGTAATGGTAAACATTGTACTCAGTTGTGTCTGGAGGTGTTGCTGTCTCATGGGGCTCACATAGAGCAGGAACTGCCTGGTGTGGGAACCCCTCTGTATACTGCCTGTCTGGCTCAGGCCACCTACTATGAGACCGGTGCAATCAGGTGTTGATGACCAAGGTGGGTGTGGTCAGGTCACATCGTTATACACAGCAATACAAGGGGGAGGAGTCAGAGAGGTGGAACTACTGATGGACTACGTGGTTGATGGGAGTTGTAGGAATTCAGACAGGAAGACTCCTGTGGAGCTGGCAGCCACGGATAGTAGTCAGAACTAGAATACAGAAAAGGGGTAAGAATATGCACATTCACGCAGAAATACATGCATGCATGAGTCTACCCAAACTTCTTCCAGTATGAAAGTTTATGTACTGATGGAAGGCTATCAATAGATTTTTCATGTCTAGCCTATCTCCTTCCTCCCATCCTCTTTTTCGTTCTAACTCCTCTCTCCTCCTTTCCGCCTCATGTCTTTCTCCCCAGGTCCGTCCCAGCTGTGTCGGTTCTGCATTCGGAAGAGTTTGGGACGAACTTGTCTGCACAGAACATCAGGACTCTACCAGGCCTCTACCAGATTCCAGGCTTTTCTGCTTTACCAGTAACATTGGAACATTTACAAAATTGTTTCACGTGTTTTGTAAATTACTTTTTTACTGTGTTATCTTATGACATAGCTATTGTAATTGACTTTTCAACTTGTTCAATGTTTTGAGCAGTGAGTTGGTGACTGAACAATGAATGAATGTCAGATGGTTTTGTATATCGTGGGTTAATAGATACTAGGTTGACTGTTTTGTATCTTTTATCTTTTATGAGGTTGCTGTATTTTTGTAATAAAATTATTTTATTCAACAAAATTGTTTTGTTTTGTCATAAACCCCTTATGTTGTAGTGGACTTGTGTTTATGTAATTGAGTAATATTACCGGCAGAGGGAGCCCCATCACATACGGTATCTAACCCTGGTCCATTCCCCTGCTGGATCTCTTTGACAAAAGACAAGTTGTCTGGGCACCAGACCTGGGAAGAAAATAGTTATATTTTGTAGTTTATTTGAAAATTTGATTTCTTCAAATACTCAATATAGTCGACTATAGTTTAAACAGTCTCAATTAAAAGGCAACTATACTGAACAAAATATAAACGCAACATGTAAAGTATTGGCCCGATGTTTCATGAGCTGAAATAAAAGATGAAATGTTCCAAGCTTATTTTTCTCAAATTGTATGCACCAATTTGTTTAAGTCCCTGTTAGTGAGCATTTCTCCTTTGCCAAAACAATCCATCCACCTGACAGGTGTGGCACATCAAGAAGCTGATTAATCAGCATGATCATTACACAGGTGCACCTTGTGCTCGGGGCAATAAAAGGACACTCTAAAATGTGCAGTTTTGTCACTCAACATAATGCCACAGATGTCTCAAGTTCTTAGGGAGCATGCAATTGCCATGCTGACTGAAGGAATTTCAACCAGAGCTGTTGCCAGATAATTTTATGTTAATTTCTCTACAATAAGACACTTTGAATATCATTTTAGAGAATTTGGCAGTAAGTCCAACCGGCCTCACAACTGCAGACCTTGTTAAACCACGCCAGCCCAGGACCTCCACATCCGGAGGACCCTTCAGCTGCGGGATCATCTGAGACCAAACAATCGGACAGCTGATGAAAATGAGGACTATTTCTGTGTAATAAACCCCTTTTGTGTGGAAAAGCTCATTCTGATTTGCTGGGCCTGGCTCCCCAGTGGATGGGCCTGGCTCCCAAGTGGGTGGGCCTATGCCCTCCCAGGCCCTGCCCAGTTATGTGTTATCCATAGATTAGGGCCTAATTAATTTATTTAAACTGACTGATTTCCTTATATGAACTGTAACTCAGTAAAATCGTTGACATTTTTGCATGTTGCGTTTTTATTTTTGTTCACTATATTTTCTTTGATATAAAATATATACAGTACCAGTCAAAAGTTCGGACACACCTGCTCATTCAAGGGTTTTTCTTTATTTTTACTATTTTCTACATTGTAGAATAATAAGTGAAAACATCAAAACTATGAAATAACACATATGGAATCATGTAGTAACCAAAAAAGTGATTCTTCAACGTAGCCATCCTTTGCCTTGATGACAGCTTTGCACACTCTTGGCAATCTCTCAACCAGCTTCATGAGGTAGTCACCTGGAACGCATTTAATTTTACTTTTTAACATTTTTATTTCACCTTTATTTAACCAGGTAGGCCAGTTGAGAACAAGTTCTCATTTACAACTGCGACCTGGCCAACATAAAGCAAAGCAGTGTGACAAAAATAACAACACAGAGTTACACATGGGATAAACAAACAAAGAGCAGAAAAACAATAAGGCGGAGCTTTACATAACAAAGACTTATCGATGACCTGGTGCCAGTGGGTTTAACGACGAATATGTATAGAGGACCAGCCAATGAGAGCATACAGGTCGCAGTGGTGGGTAGTATATGGGGCTTTGGTGACAAAACAGATGGCACTGTGATAAACTACATCCAATTTGCTGAGTAGAGTGTTGGAGGCTATTTTGTAAATGACATCGCCGAAGTCAAGGATCGGTAGGATAGTCAGTTTTACGAGGGTATGCTTGACAGCATGAGTGATGGAGGCTTTGTTGCGAAATAGGAAACCGATTCTAGATTTAACTTTGGGCTGGAGATGCTTAATGTGAGTCTGGAAGGAGAGTTTACAGTCTAGCCAGACACCTAGGTATTTATAGTTGTCTGAGACGCCCTGATCTGTTTCACCTGTCCTTGTGAATGTCTCCACCCCCTCCAGGTGTCGCTTATTTCCCCCAGTGTATTTATCCCTGTGTTTCCTGTCTCTCTGTGCCAGTTCATCTTGTATGTTTCCAAGTCAACCAGCATTTTTCACGTTCTCCTGCTTTTTGCATTCTCCTTTTTCTAGTCCTCCCGGTTTTGACCCTTGCCTGTTTTCTGGACTTTGTACCCGCCTGCCTGACCATTCTGCCTGCCTTGACCACGAGCCTGTCTGCCACTCTGTACCTTCTGGACTCTGATCTGGTTTTGACCTTTTTGCCTGTCCATGACTATTCTCTTGCCTACTCCTTTGGATTAATTAACATTATAAGACTTCAACCATCTGCCTCCTGTGTCTGCATTTGGGTCTCGCCTTGTTCCTTGATAGTTGTCCACATATTCTAAGTCAGAACCATCCAGAGTAGTGATGCCAGTTACTGCGGGGGGTGCAGAGCTGTTGGTAGGGGTGGCCAGGTAGAAAGCATGGCCAGCCGTGGAGAAAGGCTTATTAAAATTCTCAATTATTGTGGATTTATCAGTGGTGACAGTGTTTCCTAGTCTCAGTGCAGTGGGCAGCTGGGAGGAGGTACTCTTATTCTCCATGGACTTTAGTGTCCCAAAACTTTTTGGAATTAGTGCTACAGGAAGCAAATTTCTGTTTGAAAAAGCTAGCCTTTGCTTTCCTAACTGACTGTGTATATTGGTTCCTGACTTCCCTGAAAAGTTGCATATCACGGGGACTATTCGATGCTAGTGCAGTACGCCACAGGGTGTTTTTGTGCTGGTCAATGGCAGTCAAGTCTGGAATGAACCAAGGGCTATATCTGTTCTTAGTTCAATTTTTTTTTTAAGGGGCATGCTTATTTAAGATGGTGAGAATCGCACTTTTAAAGAACAACCAGGCATCCTCTACTGACGGGAGGAGGTCAATATCCTTCCAGGATACCCGGGCCAGGTCGATTAGAAAGGCCTGCTCGCAGAAGTGTTTTAGGGAGCGTTTGACAGTGATGAGGGGTGGTCGTTTGACCGCGGACCCATAACGGACTCAGGCAATTAGGCCGTGATCACTGAGATCCTGGTTGAAGAGAGCAGAGGTGTATTTAGAGGGCAAGTTGGTCAGGATGATATCTATGAGGGTGCCTATGTTTACGGATTTGGGATTGTACCTGGTAGGTTCCTTGATAATTTGTGTGATTGAGGGCATCTAGCTTAGGTTGCAGGACGGCTGGGGTGTTAAGCATATCAGTTCTGTCTTGACTGAAATGATGTAATTGGGGATGGAAATTTCCGAATTTTTGGTGGCCTTCCTAAGCCAGGATTCAGACACATCTAGGACATCAGGGTTGGCGGGGTGTGTTTTTAAAGCTTTCACGTCTGCTCCCCCTCCCCCCCCGTGCTTGAGGGCGCCAGGCTGCTCTGCATCACGCACTCCTATCATCCATTATGCACACCTGCCTTCCCTCGTCACGCGCATCAGTGATATTGGATTCACCTGGACTCACTCATCACCTGTTTATTACCTCCCCTATATTTGTCAGTTCCCCTGCTCTGTTCTCCGCTTCTGCATTGATTGTCTTTTGTTTGTGTTACCTGTTTGCTGACGTTGTTCCTGTCCCGTTCCATGTCCGTTATTTATTAAATGTTTTACTCCCCGTACCTGCTTCGTCTCTCCAGCGTCATTCCATGTAACAAAAGCAGTGAATAAAGCAAACTTAGGGAGGAGGCTTCTGATGTTAACATGCATGAACCCGAGGTTTACGGTTGCAGAAGTCAACAAATGTGAGCGCCTGGGGACACAGAGGGCCTGGGTTAACCTCTACATCACCAGAGGAACAGAGGAGTAGAATGAGGGTACAACTGGTCGTCTAGTGCTTTGGGAACAAAGAATAAAAGGAGCAGATCTCTGGGCGTGGTAGGATAGATTCAGGGCATAGTGTACAGACAAGGGTATGGTAGGGTGCGAGTAAACTGGGGTTAAACCTAGACATTGAGTGACAATGAGAGAGGTTGCATCTCTGGAGGCGCCAGTTAAGCTAGGTGTGGTGTCCGTATGTGTGGGGGGTGGGACAAGGGGGCTATCTGAGGCAGGTTGAGCAGGACTAGGGGCTCTGCAGTAAAATAAAACAATGAGAGCTGCCCTAAACAACAGTATACAATGCATATTGACATTAGAGAGAGGCAGAAAGCAATCACAGGTACTGATTGGGAGAGCTAAGACAACAACGGGTAAACAGTTAAGACATCAACAATGGGTAAATGGCGAAGATTGGGCAGAGAGTGTCAGTTAGCTACACACAGGGCCAACAGATTCGAGGCTGGGGCCAACAGATTAACAAAATTAAGTACCATGTTAATGAACAGGTGTTTCTTGTTAAAAGTTAATTTGTGGAATTTCCTTCCTCCTTAATGCATTTGAGCCAATCAGTTGTGTTGTGACAAGGTAGGGGTGCTATACAGCAGATAGGATAAATTCATTAGAGTTAACTGCACCTCAGATTGCACTCCAAATAAATGCTTCACAGAGTTCAAGTAACAATTACTTAAAAATCATACAATGTGATTTTCTGGATTTTTGTTTTAGATTCCATCTCTCACAGTTGAAGTGTACCTATGACAAAAAAATTACAGACCTCTACATGCTTTGTAAGTAGGAAAACCTGCAAAATTGGCAGTGTATCAAATACTTGTTCTCCCCACTGTATGTAACATCACTAAAACCGCCAGTAATGTACATCGTACCAGCTCCTTCCTGGCCTCCAAAGAAAAACAAGCTTTATGCCAGTAATAAAAACCTATTCTCAGCTTGAGCTTCCTTATCAAGTTCTCTACATGCACAGTGAAGCTCAGCTTATCATAAACCCACACACCCAAATATTTGTACACTTTAACTTGCTCTATAGTATGTCCAGCCGATGTAGCAATGACATGATTAGTAACATGCCTGGCATTTGAAAATACCATGCATTTTGTTTTACCCAAATTTAGAACGAGCTTTAAATCATACAGATTCTGTTGTATGATGTTAAATGCTCTTTGGGCATTTTCAAAAGCTAAAGATAAACTACTACCACTTGAATAAAGAACAGTATCATCTGCATAAGAATGAACAGCCGCTGTTTCAATAAGATCCCCAATGTTGTTGATATACAAAATGAACAACAGTGGGCCCAAAATAGAACCTTGCGGAACACCTGAGCACACCTCTATGGACTCAGATTTACAACCATCCGCCATTACACATTGTGTACAATTTCATAGATAATTTATAAACCAATCTAGAGCATGACCAGTAACTCCACAACATTTTAACCTTTGCACTAACACAGCATGGTCCATGGTGTCAAAAGCCTTCGGCAGATCAATAAAGACAGACACACAATGTAACTTCTTATCAAGAGCACAGTGGATGTTATTTAAAAACCTTCAATGTTGCTGAAACAGTGCTGTGGCCAGACCTAAAACCTGATTGCATTCCATTTAAGATGTTGTTTTCTTGGAAGTAGACCTATAGCTGCCTACTAACTAAGGACTCCAGTACCTTTGACAGTACAAACAATTTTGATATGGGTCGATAGTTGTCAAGTAGCGAAGGATCTCCACCTTTCAGGAGAGGCAGTACAAAAGCAGATTTCCATAACTTGGGCATTTCCTTAACATCAAGCGTGAGGTTAAAAATACATGCTAGGTGTAGGAAGCAGGGATCTAGTTCATCAGGGCCAGGGGATTTTTTTCCATCCATTTCTTCAGGGCTTTACACACTTCTGAAACAGAGAAGGATGAAAAGGAGAACCTGGTGAAGGAGTGCACAGGGGTGTCAGGTAAATTCATAGGGGGCTCAATTATACCTTTGACCTTTTCAAATAAACTGCCTGCATCTAAAAAATGCTCATTCAAGGCTTTCAGAATGGAGGTTCTCTCAGTTACAATCTGTGTGTCTACCAACAATTGTTTGGGAAGCTGTGTATCTTTTTTGCACACCAAACCTTTCACTACTTGCCAACATTTGGTTGGATTATTTAAATTATGTGAAGTAGATTTGCAGTGTACTGCAGTTATATCGCACTCTGCAATCTTTTTCCGTAAGGGTATGATCATAAGCACATGGTTTAGAGGGCTCTTAGATATTAATCTTAATATAGTCTATAGCTAGAATACATTAGAGTAGACCACGTCTGCAGCTTCAAAATTACATAACACATATAGATGGGTTCGCTGACATTACGAAAACGATGCGCAAGCTTCAATGGGGCAGAATTCCGAGTGTTGTTGTCATTCTGGATGGCATAACACATCAACCCTATTACCCATAGATAGACAGGCTAGAAATGTATTTAAAAAAAATGCTTTCAATTGCAACTCCCTGTTGCACACAACAAACTTCCATTCCTCATATCACAAGAAGAAATCTTCAACCCTGTAACTTTATTTGGCACTTAATAGGCTCTTACTATAGTATATTTTTTAATTTAATGTTTTTTATGAAGTTGAACATGTGCTCTTTATGACAGAATGTAATTAGGTGAAATCAAATGGAAGAGGCATTAAAGATGAGATGGGATGCGAGGAGAGTGGGGGTGGAGAGGAGCAGAGGAGAAGTGTGTGTACGTACCTGGTGTGGCTGCAGGGTGTTTCCTCTCCTGCGCTCCTCTTATGCCAGTTTAGATTGAAAAGGAAAAGGTCATATCATCAAATGCCTGATGGCCAATCAGGTCTCATTAAGTCTCATTAGAGGGAGAGTCCTTCAGCCTACCGTCCTGAAACAGAGATCATCAATGGTTCATCATCACATTAGGCATCACTGGATGCAACAGTAACCATAACAACAATGATTGTATTGATAATGTAATAAGTATGTAACATGTCTATATACAGCTTTTGAAAGTGCAATAAAATACAGAAATAATGACATTTAGGGAGTCTGTAATAGTGGTAATTATAATAATTACAGGTTTGTGTGTGCTTTATTAGTTTTTACCCTGCATTATGCCGAAAATCCACTCGAAAGCTCCAACACAAAAAATAATAACTCAGGCAAATAGGCTATGGGGGGAGTGGAGTAAGCTGAGCCAAAGGCGTAAGTTGAGCCACCCTTATTTCTATAAAACCATACACAAAATTAATAATTTGACGAAATATTTAAGAAGAGTTCATCATTAAATGGAGTCTGTGAAGGAAGAAACCACATGGAAAAAGTGGTAAACTGGTTATGTAAAAAAAAAAAAGGATTTTCACCAAGTCAAATTCATTTATTGTGTTAGAGGTTTCATGATGTTTGTATCTAAACCAAAGTAGATCATTTAAAGATTGTTCTATACGTCAGCTAGGGTCTCTATAAGCTTGAAATTGAGATCCTAAACCTAGAATGAAAGTGCATCCTTGTAGCTGTGTAGGCTAGTATAGTTAAAATGTTTGCCTTGGGATAAGTTGAGCCAATGGCCATTGGGTAAGTTGAGCGAATGGTTGAGCCAATGACAAGTTAGCAAATTGACGTGTTTTCTTCCTAGGCATAACGCAAGGCATTACCGTTGCGCTATGTGGTAGCAACAGGGCCTGGCCTATGTTAAAAGTTTGTTTTAAAGTACAAAGTGTTTGCTAGGTGTTAAACCTGCGTTAAAAGATGCCTGTGTTAAAAGATGATGGGCTGACCCCAGGTGGTGAGGGTAGGCAACATCACCTCCGCCACGCTGACCCTGAACACAGGGGCCCCACATGGGTGTGTGCTTAATTCCCTCCTGTGCTCCCTTTTCACCCATGACTGCATGGCCACGCACGACTCCAACATCATTAAGTACTAAGGACATAAAATGGTATACACACACTCGCACAGTTGTGAAGAAGTCGCGACGATCGCGCCTTCAGGTTGAAAATGTTTGGCAATGGCTCTCAAATCATCAAAAAGGTCTATAGCTGCACCACTGAGAGCATCTTGTCTGGCTCCATCACTGCTTGCTATGGCAACAGCACCGCCCTCGATCACGTGGTGGAACAGAGGGTGGTGTGGACAGCACACTAAATCACTGGGGCCGAGCTCCCTGCCATCCAGGACCTCTATATCAGGCGGTGTGAAAGGAAGGCTCGGAAAATCACTGGGGCTGAGCTCCCTGCCATCCAGGACCTCTATATCAGGCGGTGTGAAAGGAAGGCCCGGAAAATCATTAAAGGTCATCATCAGTCAAAATCTTTTTTTGGGGTGAAATTAGATGATATTTGAAGACCAAAGTATGAAAAATGACTGTTGCTTCTACATTGATAAAGTTTGAACAAAAAGTTACTGTTCCCTTACTCCATTTTAAACGCTTGGATACATTATTAAGGATACATTATTAAGTGGACAAGGTGACATCACCTTAACTATCATTTTAATACACCTTTGATAACATGATATTCTCTTACCTAAATTTGTATAATTATCGCCTTGTAACCAACATCGGAGAAGGCGTGTTTGCCGAGGGGCATGGTTTATATAGCTAGATAGCTACTCTACTGGTGCCACCATTTGATTGTAGGGTGTCAGCAAATATAATTAAAAGTTTACCCTATTCATCTATGGCCAAGATACTTATATGTTTCCCCTTTCATCTGTGTCTGGTGTTAGCTAGTTACTGGCTAGCTAGGCCTTCAGCCAGCATGGAACAAAAGGGGGCGAGGGTCATTCAAAACTCTGATGTCACGTCCTGACCAGTAAAGGGCCTATTTGTTATTGTAGTTTGGTCAGGACGTGGCAGAGGGTATTTGTTGTACATGTTTTTGATTATGTGTTTATATAGAGGGTTATTTTGTGTAGAGTGTTTCTGGGTTTAGTGGTGTATCTATGTAGAAAGGGTATTTGATTTAAGTGGTTCGGGGTTTATTAGATATGTATTTATGTAAGATGGGGTGTTTGATTTAGGTGTTCCGGGTTGTTGGATATGTTCTTGTATTGTATTGTATTTCTAGGGGGCTGGTCTAGTGTTGTATTTCTGTGTTGGCCTGGTGTGGCTCTCAATCAGGAACAGCTGTACATCGTTGTTGCTGATTGAGAGTCATACTTAGGTCGCCTGTTTTCACCTGTTAGTTTGTGGGAGATTGTGCTTGTTTAGCTGTGTGCCTGACAAGACTGTCCAGTTCGTTTGTGTTTTGTATACGTTTATTGTGTTTTCCTTCTTCACCAAATAAAAAGAAGATGAGTATATATTTTCCCGCTGCGTCTTGGTCTCTAACCTACGACAACCGTGGCATCTGATGCAGTTGAGCTGCAATACAAGATCATATTTGTTCACTATATATTTTTTTATATAAAATACCGGTCTAAAAATATATACAGTACCAGTCAAAAGTTTGGACACACCTACTCATTCAAGGGTTTTTCTTTATTTGTCCAATTTTCTACATTGTAGAATAATAGTGAAGACATCAAAACTATGAAATAACACATATGGAATCATGTAGTAACCAAAAAAATGTTAAACAAATGAAAATATAGTTTATATTTGAGATTCTTCACAGCATCCACCCTGTGCCTTGATGCCAGATTTGCACACTCTTGGCATTCTCTCAACCAGCTTCATGAGGTAGTCACCTGGAATGTATTTTAAGGAACAGGTGTGCCTTGTTAAAAGTTAATTTATGGAATTTCTTTCCTTCTTAATGCAAGAAGGAGAATGGAGGGCGGAGTGAGGACATCCCTGTTTTGTGCCCCTTTCTAAAGCAATTTCATCAGATAATGTCTCTATTTTTGCTTTAGGACATTCATATAATATTTTTATGAAATGTATTATTTCAGCTTGAAAGTTGAAATCTTCCAAACGTTTTGAATAGAATAGAAAAGGCCATTCATGGCAGTCTAAAGCGTTTTTGGCATCAACAGCCATTATTGATAAATCTATATCTGTTTTTTTAGGATGTTGTATTAAACTGAAACATGTTATTGTCTGTTTGTAAGTGTGTATTTTTAATAAACCTTGTTTGATTGATATGTATCAAGTCTGGGAAGACTTTGCCATCCTATTGTTTATGAGCTTTGTTATTATTTTATTGTCACAATTTATAAAATGTATGGGTTTGTAATCAGCAGGGGACTCTCCAGATTTTCCTGGTTTTAATAGAACTGAAGCAACTGTTTCATACATGGAACTAGGAAGCACTAAATTGAGTGACGTGTGTTGTCATTTGTGTAAATAGGGGCGCTACTTTGTCCTAAAATGTTAAATAGAATTTTTATCAGAAAGCTGTACATACTGCATTGCAGTATTTGAGGTGGCACTACAGACCCGGGTTCGATCCCAGGCTGTCACAGCCGG
Source organism: Salmo trutta (assembly GCF_901001165.1). Taxonomy (NCBI): domain Eukaryota; kingdom Metazoa; phylum Chordata; class Actinopteri; order Salmoniformes; family Salmonidae; genus Salmo; species Salmo trutta. Next base: position 29,095,316 of record NC_042976.1, on the reverse strand, counting down.
CCGTGACTGGGAGAACCATGAGGCGGCGCACAATTGGCCCAGCATCGTCAGGGTTATGGTAGGGTTTCGCCGGCCAGGATGTCCTTGTTCCACCGCACTCTAGCGACTCCTTGTGGTGGGCCAGGTGCCTTCAAGCTGACTTCGGTCGCCCGTTGTACTGTGTTTCCTCTGACACATTGGTGCGGCTGCCTTAAGCGAGCAGTGTGTCAAGAAGCAGTGCGGCTTGGCAGGGTCATGTTTCGGAGGACGATTGACTCTCGACCTTCGCTTCTCCCGCGTCCATACAGGAGTTGCAGCGATGGGACATGACTGTAACTACCAATTGGATATCATGAAATTGGGGAGGAAAGGGGGTAAAAAAAAGTACAAATTGCAAGTTGTCCAATCCTGGTGCTTTTTCCCATGCGAATGTTTTAAAATTCAACATATTTTACACAAGGTTTGTCTATGTTGAAAATTGGTTACCATGATGACATAATCCTGTGATAGAAATTTTACCCTCAAAACAAGTTGCTGACTTTTTTCAAATCCAATGTATTTTTCACGTAGATTCCACATCACAATACATTGACAAATTACGTTGAAACAACGTTGATTTAAACAGTTTGTACCCAGTGGGCAACAATTGAGCTGGAATAATGGAATAATGGTGAAATTGACGGAATATTCATCACACACACAATGACTAAGATGACACAATGACATTTCATGTTTCTCATTAAATGATAAACACCTAAACGTAAGTGTCCTGTCAGTGTCCAGTCAGTGTCTTGTGTATACATAACAGGTGAATGAGCTCTCCTAAATGCCACCCATTCAAAGCACAGCCTTTACTGCTACATTGTTTAGTATTCCATACTTTCCAATAACCTTTCCACTTTTTTCTTAAAACCTCTTCAATTTGACACATTTATTTTGCATGTGTAGCACGACTACTGTGGTTCCCCTTAACTTTGATAGAGCACCCCATTCTGGCACTCAAAGGAATGAAAGAGATGGAATGAATGTTGGATTATTGAGACTTCAATTGGTATCTTCTCTATGATTCACTGACAGGTCTTTTGAAATATAATGCGCTCTATGCTATGAAGACAAAGTGACCATTGAATGATAGAAATACAGAGTCTGAATGATAATTCACCCATGGAAATAGGGAGTGGACTACAAAGTGCAAATCAAATATGCTGATTTCTCAAGAGGACTGCTGAGAAAATTCATCCTATAATGGCCAACTACTTGCTTCAACCCTTACATTATCATTCCTTAATGAGTCTTTGTGTTCTTCTCAAAATGAGATGATTCATGTTATTCTCTGATTATAAAGTAATTGTTAAACCAGCTCTGTTTCATGCTCAGCCTGTGCTAAAGAAAATAGCAAATGAAAGTTTGAGGTTAATTTTTTTACATTTGTCACATACACAAAAAAAATGTCTTTCCAGTGCAAACATATTAAAACAGGATTTTAAAAACATGTAGAATGCATTTTAAACTTGTCACGGGCGTCGTAAGGATTGGACCAAGGTGCAGCGGGAATGTGAATGCTCATCTTCTATTTTCGAAGAAAACGAAACAAACACTAAATACAAAAAAGACGACGAGAAACAGTCCTGTAAGGAACACACTACACAAGGAACAACTACCCACAAAATCCTATAGAAAAACACCCCCTCTTAAATAGGACCTTCAAATAGATGCAACTAGGAGCAGCTGCTTCCAATTGAAGGTCAACCCAACAAACACCACATAGAAATAGACATACTAGAACATAACCCAACAAACCCCGAAACACTCTAAACAAACACCCCTCTCAAAACAGAACATAGCCCAACAAACCCCGAACCACTCTAAACAAACACCCCTCTCAAAACAGAACATAGCCCAACAAACCCCGAAACACTCTAAACAAACACACCCCTGCCACGTCCTGACCAAACTACAATAACAAATAACCCCTTATACTGATCAGGACGTGACAAAACTATTAAAGTGCAAAAGTCCATCATTTTTGTTACCAGGTTCCAAAATAATTTTAAATTCTCACTCTGGCCTCCTCATCAGCGAGGTGATGGACGTTGATATGAGATCCGAGGGTAGGGGATCCGAGGCAGAGGGGTCGAACAGATTTAATAAAAATGCAAATGCTACTATTGTACATACAGGTTGTGAGGGATGCAATTTTAGGGCAATCAATTGAAGGGATTTGGCAACTCGAACTCTGGCAATTTGACTGTTAAACTCATGGGCACACTAGCAATGGCTGCCAGTCCTGACTTGAATGGGAACTGCCATCTATGGACTATATTTCTATGGTTGGCAGCGGCTGTCAGTTTGCCTTTTGCTAAAATTTTGATTACTTAATGCATTGCCAGTTTTGAAACTTGCGAAAAAGCTTGCACATGAGCACATGAGGACCATAATGTTCCCTAATGAAATCTCTATTATATAATTTTTTAGGATAACTACATTTAAAGTTGGTTACTTACCATATGCTGCAGAGGGACAAACGAGAGCCATGATAAAACCAATTTTGATCCATCATGGAAATAAAAGAGCTGAAAACAAATTGGTTACCTATTTAAAATGAAGATGGAGAACAAGCTCTGAAGGGAAAGTACTGGAGTTTTGGTTCAGGTACAGCCAACTAGCGCGAAAAGAATATATGAATATATATATTTTTTATATGTATTTTTTTTATTGAATATTCAAAACATACAATATACTTGCAGTGAAGCCGCTCAACAACTAAACCACACCAGTCATCCAACAGCCTCCCATTCAGAGCGACATACAGAAGCATCCAGGGTCAACGCCCTGCTCACGGGCACGTCAACAGATCTCCCACAAGGCCACCCCCAAAAAACGGGGACGTGAACCCTCCAAGATCCCCCCACAGTTCCCCATAGCTGTCCCTCAACCATCTGAGACCCCTCCCACAGTCACCCCCACAAGAAAAATAAAATGAAAAAGAAAATAATAAAAAAGAAAATGAATTCCATACCCCACCCCTAAGAACCCCCCCAATGCACCAACAACCAAGAAAATGAACTGATGAGAAAAAAGAAAAAGACAAAAGAAAACAGAAAACAACAATGCAAAAAAAAAAACTAAGGACACCAAGGACAACTAAAATCATAACAGCAAAGCCAACTGTATATGTTTGAGTGCATATCTGGCAGTATTTACATATGTGTGTGTCCGTCTATGTGTGTATTTGAATGAGAGTGTGTGTATATGCATGTGCACAATCACCTGCATGGCATCAGCCTCAGGCAAACCGGCATTAGCTGTAAAAACCCTGCCCCTCGGTGTCATTCAAACTTGTTTTTTATTATGTTGAATTTTATTTTGACTTGATTTTTATTTTTTATACTTTATCTTTGACCATGATTCTATCTCCTGCCCAGCAACTCCACTCCCATACATCGATTTTTCCCCCATCACTAGTACAAATATACATGTACAGTTGAAGTCGGAAGTTTACATACACTTAGGTTGGAGTCATTAAAACTCGTTTTTCAGCCACTCCACAAATTTCTTGTTAACAAACTATAGTTTTGGCAAGTCTGTTAGGACATCTACTTTGTGCATGACACAAGTAATTTTTCCAACAATTGTTTACAGACAGATTATTTCACTTATAATACACTAAGTTAACTGTGCCTTTAAACAGCTTGGAAAATTCCAGAAAATGATTTCATAGCTTTAGAAGCTTCTGATAGGCTAATTGACATAATTTGAGTCAATTGGAGGTGTACCTGTGGATGTATTTCAAGGCCCACCTTCAAACTCAGTGCCTCTTTGCTTGACATCATGGGAAAATCAAAAGAAATCAGCCAAGACCTCATAAAAAAAATTGGAGACCTCCATAAGTCTGGTTCATTCTTGGGAGCAATTTCCAAACGCCCGAAGGTACCACGTTCATCTGTACAAACAATAGTACGCAAGTATAAACACCATGGGACGGCGCAGCCGCCATATCGCTCAAGAAGGAGACGCGTTCTGTCTCCTAGAGATGAACGTACTTTGGTGCGAAAAGTGTAAATCAATCCCAGAACAACAGCAAAGGACCTTGTGAAGATGCTGGAAGAAACAGGTACAAAAGTATTTATATCCACAGTAAAACGTGTCCTATATCGACATAACCTGAAAGGCCGCTCAGCAAGGAAGAAGCCACTGCTCCAGAACCGCCATAAAAAAAAGCCAGACTACAGTTTGCAACTGCACATGAGGACAAAGATCCCACTTTTTGGAGAAATGTCCTCTGGTCTGATGAAAGAAAAATAGAACTGTTTGGCCATAATGACCATCATTATGTTTGGAGGAAAAAGGGGGGGCTTGCAAGCCGAAGAACACCAACCCAACCGTGAAGCACGGTGGTGGCAGCATCATGTTGTGGGGGTGCTTTGCTGCAGGAGGGACTGGTGCACGTCACAAAATAGATGGCACTATGAGGGAGGAAAATTATGTGGATATATTGAAGCAACAGCTCAAGACATCAGTCAGGAAGTTAAAGCTTGGTCGCAAATGGGTCTTCCAAATGGACAATGACCCCAAGCATACTTCCAAAGTTGTGGCAAAATGGCTTAAGGAAAACAAAGTCAAGGTATTGGAGTGGCCATGACAAAGCCCTGACCTCAATCCTATAGAAAATTTGTGGGCAGAACTGAAAAAGTGTTTGCGAGCAAGGAGGCCTACAAACCTCATTCAGTTACACTAGCTCTGTCAGGGGGAATGGGCCAAAATTCACCCAATTTATTGTGGGAAGCTTGTGGAAGGCTACCCGAAAACATTTGACCCAAGTTAAACAATGTAAATGCAATGCTACCAAATACTAATTGAGTGCATGTAAACTTCTGACCCACTGGGAATGTGATGAAAGAAATAAAAGCTGAAATAAATCATTCTCTCTACTATTATTCTGACATTTCACATTCTTAAAATAAAGTGGTAATCCTAAAACAGGGAATTTTTTTCTAGGATTAAATGTCAGGAATTGTGAAAAACTGAGTTTAAATGTATTTGGCTAAGATGCATGTAAACCTCCGACTTCAACTGTAGGTACATTTTAAAACACTCTCACACCTATCCTTTTAAACACTGGAGGGTTGAAGTTTAAACACTGAGGTAAACACTAATGCTCAGGCACTATTTTAAAAAAAGGAGAGACAAAATACAATAAAGTGTTTTGTTCAGATTCAGAAAGGTTCTATGTGGAACCCTTCTTGCCTTCCAAGGAATCCTTGTTGCACCCAAAGAATCAACAAAGAACCCTTTCTTCCAAAAAATGGTTCTTAGGATGAGAAAGGTTCTAGGTTGAACCCTTTGCCTTACAAAGAACCCTTGTCTTCCAAAAAGGGTTCTTGGTAGAACCCTATCCTTCTGCAAATAACTGTTTTGGATGCCTTTTTTCTGAGAGTGTAGAGAGAAGAGCATGCAGCTAAACTCTGGTTTTCCATTCACATAACAAAAATAGCCAGTTGATTTTGGCAGTTATGCTCATGGTCTGGTTTTTAGGTTGGAACACTGACCGTTCTTTTCTTCCCAAAGTGATTAGGGTGCTGCTCTAAATATACTGCAGTAGTTACGGGATGAAGGAGTTTTTGTTGGGTGAGCCAGTGTGCTGCCAAGCGCTGCTGTGCCTTTGTAACAGTGTCCAGAAGCAGGTGTTGGATGATTGAGACACACCTGCATGGTGGATAGTGGCCTGCTGATGTAACTTGGCTTTCTGGGTAGAGGCAGCTTCAATTTGGTGTCAATCTGTTCTGTAGTATCATATTGTTCTCTTGATACTGTTCTCTAGTATCTTTAGGACATCTGAAAATTCTGGATTTTCAATCATGCAGAGCAGGACATTCATGCACATTTATTAATAAATGTACTTTTACAAAAATTAATCTAATGAAGTAAGCATTGCAAAAGGACTTGACAGCATGCAAGAGAGAATGACCTATAAATATATTTCCCCCTCAGGAGACTGAAAAGATTTGGAATGAGTCCTCAGATCCTCAAAACGTTTGACAGCTGCACCACCAAGAGCATCCAGACTGGTTGCATCACCGCCTGGTATGGCGACTGCTAAGGATCAGACCGCAAGGCGCTACAGAGGCTAGTGCGTTCAGCCCAGTACATCACTGGGGCCAAGCTTCCTGCCATCCAGGACCTCTATACCAGGTGGTGTCAGAGGAAGGCCCTAGAAATTGTCAAAGATTCCAGCCACCCAAGTCATAGACTGTTCTCTCTGCTACCGTAGGGCAAGCGGTACCGGAGCGCGAAGTCTAGGTCCAAAAGGCTCCTTAACAGCTTCTACCCACAATCCATAGGACTCCTGAACAGTTATTCAAATAGCTACCCGGACTATTTGCTTTGACCCACTTTTTTAAGCTGCTGTTACTAACTGTTTATTATCTATGCACAGTAACTTTACCCCTACCTACACGTACATATGACCTCAATTACCTCAACTAACCCGTACCCCCGCACATTGACTCGGTACCGGTACCCCCTGTATATAGCCTCGCTACTGTTATTTTATTGTGTTCGTTTTTTTTAACTTTAGTTTATTTAGCAAATATTTTCTTACTCTGCATTGTTAGTTAATAGGGGCAAGTAAGTAAGCATTTCACAGTAATTCCGTTTTTCCACCTGTTGTATTCTGTGCATGTGACAAATAAAATTTGATTTCATATACCTACAGTACAGAGTTGATCTAAAGTCAAGTATCATTCACAGTACGGAGTCACTCTGGTGCACTCTGAGTCTTCCACTCTAAGAAAGTTTGTTGGTTGTTGTTTTGTACAGTGTGTCCCTTACTTCTACTTGCAGTTAGCTCAGCTTGACTCCAGCCAATGTAAAAATACTAAATAGATTTCCATGAACTAGTAAACACTGTTATTTGCTCCATGAGGGTTTCTGAGTGTTTCCCTACAGGAGTGTACAGGAGGCTGGTGGCACCTTAATTGGAGAATGGTAATGGCTGGAGTGCAGTAACAGTAATGGTATCAAATACATCAAACACATGGTTTCCATGTGTTTCATGCCATTCCATTCATTCCGTTCCAGACATATTTATGAGCTGTACTCCCCTCAGCAGCCTCTACTGCAGGAGAGTGACATACCAGATCACAAGACATCAACTGAACACCTCCCAGCAGGTCCAACTGCCTTGGATGAACTGAACAAATACAGTGCATTCGGAAAGTATTCAGACACCTTCCCTTTTTCCACATTTTGTTACGTTACAGCCTTATTCTAAAATGGATTAAAGTCATTTTTTCCCACATTAATCTACACACAATACCGCATAATGACAAAGCAAAAAAATTTAGTTTTTTTTTAATTCTTGCAAATGTATTAAAATTAAAACAGCATTCAGACCCTTTGCTATGAGACTTGAAATTGAGCTCAGGTGCATCCTGTTTCCATTGATCGTCCTTGAAGTGTTTCTACAACTTGATTGGAGTCCACCTGTAGAAAATTCAATTGATTGGACATGATTTGGAAAGGCACACACCTATCTATATAAGGTCCTACAGTTGACAGCGTATGTCAGAGCAAAAACCAAGCCATGGGGTCAAAGGAATTATCGGTAGAGCTCCGAGACAGGATTGTGTCGAAGCACAGATCCGGGAAAGTGTACCAAAACATTTTTGCAGCATTGAAGGTCCCCAAGAACACAGTGGCCTCAATCATTCTTAAATGGAAGAAGTTTGGCCAAACGAGAAGGCCCTTGGTCAGGGAGGTGACCAAGAACCCGATGGTCACTCTGACAGAGCTCCAGAGTTCCTCTGTGGAGATGGGAGAAACTTCCAGAAGGACAACCATCTCTGCAGCACTCCACCAATCAGTCCTTTATGGTAGAGTGGCCAGACGGAAGCCACTCCTCAGTAAAAGGCACATGACTGGCCTGATGAAACCAAGATTGATCTCTTTGTCTTGAATGCCAAGCGTCACGTCTGGATTGAACCTGGCACTATCCCTACGGTGAAGCATGGTGGTGGCAGCATCATGCTATGGGGATGTTTTTCAGTGGCAGGGACTGGGAGACAAGTCAGGATTGAGGGAAAGTTGAACGTAGCAAAGTACAGAGATCCTTGATGAAAACCTGTTCCAGAGCGCTCAGGACCTCAGACTGGGGCGAAGGCTCCCCTTCCAACAGTACAACAACCCTAAGCAGACAGCCAAGACAACGCAGGAGTGGCTTTGGGACAAGTCTCTGAATGTCCTTGAGTGGCACAGCCAGCATATCCAAGAGGACTCGAGGCTGTAATCGCTGTCAATGGTGCACCAATTGATAAATAAGGCTGAAACGTAGTAAAATGTGGGAAAAAGTCAAGGGGTCTGAATACTTTCCAAATGCGCTTTAAATCACAATTTAGGATTACCTACATGATGTATTGATTTGCCTGACAATGTTTTGTGAAATGTTCTGAGAGTTGTGGAAATGAACGTACAACAGAGCAAGTTTCAATCGATTTGGCAATCTGCTGAATAACAGGAAATAATTAGTAGAGTTGATGGAATCACATCTTCACTCTATCACGACATTGGAATTTGAGAAAAAAAGAATGGAAAATAGGGAATTTAAATAGCGAATGAATAGTCCTACATAGGGCTGTGTCCAGCCTTAATGACACAAGGTCAAGCTGTAAGAAAAGTGAAAACAACCTTTGGAAGGCACACAATACTAAAGAACACATACAGCTACTATTGAAACGATCGATGTAAAATGATAATAGGCTATGCATGTCCAAGCACCATGCCTGCATATACACCAGAAGAACTGTGTGATTGCTAGTGTCTGCCATCTAAGGTAATTGATTCAAATTAAACAAGAGCTTTCTTGATTGGCCCTAATAAAGGGGTTTTGTACATTGCGTTCTGCTCTTGTAACCATGCTTCAGTGCACCCTTGTTCAATTTATTATTCCAGTCCAGTCAGGCACATGCACGGATAGAGCACTAGGTATGCTGGAGCACCTGCCCTTTTGCCATCCTATGAGAAAAGGGTGTTTTTTTAAAGTTAGGAGAAAAGAGAAGAAAAAAAAACGAATTGCCTATCAAACTAGATCATTTCTCATAAACTCATGAATCTTTTGCCACCACAAGCACTGCAGCGCGTTGCTGCAGCTGTGCTTATCCTTGTCGCACGCACAAGTTACCCACCAGCGCTGAGCAGTGAGTTTTAAATGAATACAGCCAATAGTAGGTTACTTTGGAGTTGCTTGCTAGTGTTGTCTCACGGTCAGGGGCAAATGCAGTTTGACTGTTTGTCTGTAGCAGAACAAATGTAAATAAAGTAAAGACTAGTTAGCTTGTTTTGACAGCATAGTCTTGCTAACTAGCTGATTCATATAGACTACATTAGCGATGATCAGATGATATAGCCCACCCCAGCAGTTGTTATAGCAAAAATACTGTACTTAACTAACTCCTTTCGTCTTTGGTTCTAGCTTGTTTAGCCTAACATGTGTGATGAGTGAGTGTTTTTTCAGAAAATTAAGTCCTATGTTAAAACCCATGTTTCACTTTAAGCACCTGCCCCACCAAAGGTCTGTGCATGGCCCTGAATCCAGTCCAGTGGTTAGAATGGTGAATACTGCATGTTCACTGGAGGGACATGCTAGGTGCCGAGGAAGAGGACAGGACAGCGGTGCAGCACATTGAAACACCGCACACCACCATCTTGTAATCCTTTAATCAACACTAAACATAATAATATACAGTGTAAAACACAATTTTACTGCAAAAAAATATAGCCACTTAATTGTAACACAATAAAAACTTTGGCCATGAACAAGACAGCACATAAACTTGTTCTATAAAGAAACAAATTAGGCCATTTGAGAGGCCAGAAAATGCTCAAATAACAACAGAATGTTCCATTAATCCATGGAGAATTACTTTTTATGTTTATCAAACACTGAGAAACATATGTATCACTTTGGACAACATAGAACTATTCTTGGACACATACTCCCCTACATATTTATTTGGACAGTGAAGCTGAAACTTTTAATTTGGCTCTATACTCCAGCATTTTTGATTTTAGATCAAATATTTTATGAGGCAACAGTACAGAATGTCATTTTTTATTTGAGGGTATTTTCATACATATCTGTTTTACTGTTTAGAAATGAAAGCACTTTATGTTTCTAGTCCCCCCCTTAGAGGGTATCATAAGTATTTGGGCAAATGCACTTATAGTGTATTACATTTAGTCTTTGGTCCAATATTCCTAGCACGCAATGAACTACATCAAGCTTGTGACTACAAACTTGTTAGATACATTTGCAGTTTGTTTTGCTTGTGTTTCGGATTATGTTGTGCCCAATAGAAATGAATGGTAAATAATGTATTTGGTCATTTTAACATTCGACCTAAACATATCCTGTACTCTGATCTGTACAATGAACTGTATACAGATATTTACATCTCCTCTTCCACCAATGCTGATATGTCTATGTGTTGAGATGTATATGGGTATGTAGGTAGAACATTTCCAAGCCTTTGAGGCAGGGGTGACTACTCCTGGGCAACTGTTCTTGAGGAAATTGATCCTTCAATGTCGGCTACAGTATCTATCAAAGCACCAAAGTTGTTGGTATTTTACATCAGCTGAAGTTATCCGTACAGAACTGTCCTTTAGGGGTCGAAGTGTGTACACATTGGCAGCTGGCACTGTAGGTGGCACTGTACATTCATACTGTAGGTGTCTGTTTCTCTCACTCGTCATTACCAACTCATCATTTACACCTGGTTGGGTTGTCATGGATCAATTCGGTTCCAATGAGTAACCAGAACAGAACTGCATCTCCAGAGGACAGAGTCCAGTTCTGCCACATTGGTTTACATACGTAGCAGCTGTTAAGATTATACATTCTAAATTTAAAATAAACACTGATTTGTATCAATCATGGATCATCGGATGCATATAGCCCAGCATATCAACCATAGAATTAGAATGATGTATGATGCTGCAATATCAACACTGGGATATACAACACAGACCCACTATATGGGTTACAGTCATAAATTATGTTCCTTGCAGTGTCAGTGGTGGAATGGGACATTTACAAGTCTGGAGCATCGTCGCTACACACAGCCTTCCTGACAAACATGAGCCCCGTGGCTGAAGTTATCCAGTGAGTGATTGGTGCTCTTGATCGAAGTCAGTCGCATGTTGATCCGCCCCGTGCCCTGAGCGTTACACCTGATTGGTGGGTGGCAGCAGCAGCGGAGCTGCTTGTTGAACTGCTTGTGGAAGCTGTTGCTGAGCAGGTAGAGGGCGAACGGGTTGATGCAGGAGTTGATGAAGGCCAGGACGCGGGCACACACACTGGCAATGAAGTGACCCAGGGACGTGTCCACCTGGCCGTAGTGATAGGAGCGGTACAGATAGATCACATGACTTGGGAGCCAGCACACAGCGAACAGAATCACAAACACCAGCACTGTCTTAGCCAGACGCTTCCTAGACTCAATCTGTGGGGATGGTAGAGAGAGCATGATTCAGTTTGAATTCCAAAGGACTAAAATACACACATATTTAATTGACCTATTCCCCATGTCTCATTAAATGATAAACACCTAATCGTCCAGTGTCCAGACACATTCACAGACCTGTTTCTGGATATGTAAGTGTGCCTCCACGGGTATGTCTGAGGCGCTCCGGATCAGGCTGCGTGCGATGAAGCAGTAGTACACAGAGATAATGATGAGTGGAATGATGTAGAAGATGAGGAAGAAGGCCATGGAGTGGATCTTAGGGTGCAGTTCCCCGGCGTTGGGGTAGGGGGCACATGTCACAAAGGTGTCATTGGTCTGGCCGATGTTAAAGGTGTGAAGATCGGAGAAGATGGCCTCAGGAATGGCCAGGGTCATGGAGAACAGCCAGATGGCTGCTGCTCGGAAGCAGATCTTAGCTGTGGACCTCTGAATGTCCATGGGTTTGACAATGGCCTTGTACCTGGGATGAGAAGAACATTAAAATTCACTGATGCTACATTTTATTACGTTTAGCAAATGCTTAGTCATTTAGCAGACTTTTTAAAGGATCCTTTATCATTAAAGAAACAAGTGGCTCAAATGGATCAGGATGAAAAAAGCGAGAGAAGTCAATGAAAGCAGCAGGTGTTGGTTAATGGAGTTTGATCATATCTATAATGAGAGAATACGGACACAACATACATAAGGGTACTTCAGGAACATCAAAGAGTGCTAGAAATGTATGAAATTTGGTCATTCGTGAACAGAAACGAACAACTCTCCTAAGAAAACATATATTCCCTGAATCAAAGTCCATTGATTATATGGCACATCAAAGCTCTGATAATAATTATTGAACTTTAACAACAGGTGGTGTGTGATGAATGTAAAAGTAATAGCTATCTGCCCCGATTGTTGATATTTCCCTGAAATGATGGTGTTTTTAAAAGCATGGGCATGGCAGGGAACTGCAGTGACAGATATGTTTTAATGTGTAATGTATTGAATGGGTTGTCTGGGTCTGTGTTCAATAAGAAATTAAGAAACAGAATTGACTTCTCTGGTGGCTATTTAACCTATATACTGTAGGCCAGTCTGATCTGTCGGCACTTCACTAAAGGAACATTCACGCTCTCTCTCTCAGCTCTGACTAATACCCTTAGTATAACCCTCTTAACTCTTTTCAAGGTTCCAATAGACTCCGCGATATGATGTAGGTGCACAAAGTATACAACATAGTGGGTAAATTTCCACAACAACTAAGAGCGTTGAAGTGCGAGGCTTAACGTCTCAGCTGTTTTGGTCCCATACCTATAACGCTCTAACAGCGTGAAGATAGCCCATGCACATCTGCAGCTACTGTTGCCGTGTTTATTAATGTTGGAAACTCGGGACCTCCAAGTTAAAATGAACCTAAGTTATTTGCCTATATCTTCCTATTGGTTGATTCTGATACCTCCCTAGTCGGAAACTCAGGATCCGACTCTTCCACCTAGGTTAGCAAACCGGAAATGTCAGAGTTTCTGACATGTCCTGAACGCGGCATATGTGTGACTGTGAAGTCTGTCATCTCTTTTATGTTTGTTCCTTATATAATGACAAACCGGGGTGTAGGTTTAACTACTTTTAATGAACATATACTTCAGCTAAGCCGTTGGACCTTGGGTAGCTGGGGCTGGAAGTGTTGTGTCGGAATCCCCAGTCGTTAGCGAACGATCGGAATTCGTAACTTGAGAACTGCGGGCAATTGTCCGAGTACAGTTCAGACGCAACCCCATGTCTTGCAAAGACTGATTTCAGGTAGGTGATTACAGCTTTGCTGGAGGTAGTTGGCAGTGTTGCTACTTCAGGGTAGTTTGAGTAGTAGTCGGTAACAACAATGTGACTTTTGCCATTGCAGTCAAAAAGGTCAACTACAACTTTGTAGTAGGGTCTGTTGGGTACTGGATGAGGCATTAGCGGCTCTGCTTGCTGCTTTGGCCTGTAGGTCAAACACAGTTCACATGAAGCAGTGGTCTGGCTGATTTCCTGGTTCATTCTTGGCCAGTACATTACTTCTCGTGCTCGTCGTTTGCATTTTTCCTCACCCAAGTGGCCCTCGTGTATTTTCTGTAGCATTTCTTTGCGTAGTGTCATGGGAATGACAATCTTGTTGCCTTTGAACACTATGTCATCTACAACGGTGAGCTCTGCTCTGCACATCCAGTAATCCTGTATTCTCCTTGGACAGTTGTTTTTCTGTGCGGGCCATCCTAACAGTGTTGTTTCTTTCAACTCTGTCATTGTTTGGTCAGCTGCGGTCTCTCTTTTGATCTGCTCCATTCTCTCAGAAGACACAGGAAGTGATGCTACGATAATGTCGACGTAGGCCTGAATCTCAGTGTTTTTCTGTGTGTCGAAGCTCTCCTTCTTGTTGACTGCTCGAGAAAGAGTGTCGGTGGCGAACATGAACTTTCCCGGGGTATAGATCATCTTCACATCATACTTTTGCAGTCTGATCAACATTCTCTGGATTCTCATTGGACAATCATTCAGTGGCTTAGACATGATTGACGCCAATGGTTTGTGGTCGGTTTCTACTTCGAAGTCTCGTCCGTAGACGTATTGGTGAAACCTTTCGCAAGCATATGTGCTCGACAGTAGTTATTTCTCTATTTGTGCATACCTTGTCTCTGCGCCTGTCAAGGCTCTGGACGCATAAGCGACGGGTTGCCATGTGTCGTCATGCTGTTGCAGAAGAACTGCTCCCAGGCCAAACTGTGACGCGTCTGCAGAAATCCTTGTGCTTTTCTCTGGATCATAGAACCTGAGCACTGGCTCTTCTGTGATTGTCTTCTTTAGGTTTTTGAAGCAGTTTTCCAGTTCATGGGACCATTCCCATTAATTTTTCTGTTCCAGAAGACATCTGAGTGGAGCGGACTCTGCTGACAGCTGAGGTATGAACTTTGCAAGGTAGGTGATCATGCCCATAAAGCGTCTCACATTGTCCTTGTCCTTCGGGCGCTCCATGTTGTTGATGGCTGATGTTTTCCTTGGGTCTGGTTTGACTCCGTCCTCTGAAAGTATGTCTCCCACGGAGGTAAGTGTTTTCACACCAAACTTGCATTTGTCCTTGTTTAGTTTTAGCTGGACTTTCCGTGTCAGGTCCAGCACTTGTCTCACTCTCGCATCGTGTTCTTCTTTTGTGGACCCCCAGACGATGATGTCATCCATCATAGTCTCCACTCCTGGAATGTGCTCGAAGATCATGTGGATTGTCTTGTGGTAGACCTCTGGCGCTGAGAGAATCCCATATGGTAGACGAAAAAATCTGTACCAGCCCTCAGGTGTGTTGAATGTGCATAGCCTTGAGCTTGCATCATCTAGCTTCATTAGCCAGAATCCTGATGAGGCATCAAGCTTACTGAACCATTTGCTCCAGCAAACTGCGACATTATCTCTTCTCTGGTTGGCAACTTGAAATGCTCTCTCTTGATTGCTTTGTTGAGATCTCTCGGGTCTATACATATCCTGAGATCACCATTCTTTTTCACCACAATAACCAGTGAGCTTACCCAGTCTGTAGGTTCATCCATTTTTGTGATGACGTCCATCTTTTCCATGCGTCCGAGTTCCTCTTTGGGCTTTTTCCTCAGTGCAAATGGATCTTTTCTGCATGCATGCACAACTGGAGTAATTTTGTCATCAGTACATATTTTGTGTTCTCCTGGTAAACATCCAAGACCCTCAAACACATCCTCATACTCAGCCAGTAGTGATTCTTGCTCATTTTCAGTCTGTGATGTCACCACATACACTCTTTTCAACAAATTGAGCTTTTCACATGCATTAATTCCTAGAATAAGCTGTACACTCTTTTCCACAATCAGCAGCTGTGCTCTGAACTGTTTTCCTTTGTGCTGTAAAGTTACTATGCAGCTACCTTTGACTGGTATGTTCTCCCCAGTATAACCAGTAACCTTAATTTGTAACCTTTTTCTTTGTAGCCTCAGCTTTGCAGCATTTTGAGAAATGATTATTTTTCCCACAGTTGTTACATGATTTGCCATATGCAGGGCATTTTTTTTGGCTTGTGGATAAATCCACATTTTTCACATGTAGTGTTTTGATTTCTCTCTTTTGCTTGTTTTTGTTTTGTAAGGCGTTGTGTGTGTGGTGCTCCTCTCTTTTTATTGCATACACTGACGTCTCATCCCTGCACAGCTCTTTAGCTTGTGCTCTGGTGGTTTCTGCTTCTGACACATCTTTACTGCTTTATCCAAAGTTAAATCTAGCTCACACAGCAATCTCTCCTTGAGTCCATTATTAAGTACGCCACAGACTATCCTGTCTTTCACTAGTGAGTCTTTAAGATTTTCTAATTCACACGTTTTGCTCAGTGTGTTCAGCTCAGCCAAATACTGCTCAAAACTGACTCCCTGTTTCTGATCATGAGAGAAAAACATGTATCTCTCAGACGTTCTGGCTTGGTACAAAGTACTCCTCAAATTTAGCCATTAGAACAGTCAATGTCAAGTTTGCCTCGTCTTGCTGAAAGCTATTGTAAACGTCCAATGCATCCTCTCCAATAACATGCAGAAAAATAGAAGCTTTCAATTTGTCATCATCTCCTCCTGCACCACTGGCTGCTAGGTAGATATTGAATCTCTGCTTGAAACGTTTCCAATTGTCAGCTAGATTGCCTGTTAACTGCATAGGAGTAGGAGGACTAACTCTGCAAAAGGAGTAACTCTGCAAATTTCCGCGACTACAATTGAACATTCTACCACAAGTCAAGTGACGTGAGTAGTCGAAGAGGAGCGAGGACAACGAGCTGCTGCAGCGAGAGCGAGGCTGCATTGGAGAACTTGACTTGTGGTAGAATGTTACATTTTCGTCGCGGAAATTTGCAGAGTTACTCCTTTCTTTTCTCTGTCTCGTCATAGCGACTACCAATCTGACACCATGTTATGTTTGTTCCTTATATAATGACAAACCGGGGCGTAGGTTTAACTACTTTTAATGAACATATACTTCAGCTAGAAAACTCTATGTTTAGCCATGCAAGGTATTCTTCAACCACCCGCCTAGCCTGCTGGGTAACGTAGTCTAAATGTTATTAACACATAACAACACAATCTCGCTCATCGCAATATCTGCCGTGCTTAGTAGTTTTTCTTAGAGTCTACCTGTAATATGTAACTCTGATGGAGAAAGAACCCTGCAGAACAGAGACAGAGGAGATGATAACAGTGGAATAGAATAGAACAGAGCACAGTATAGCAGGCAGCTCAACAGTCAAACCCATTTAGTGTACTGCCCTCTTCACCAAAGGAGAAAACGTTTTTCTTTACCTCCTGATGGCAATTCTGATGTTCTGTGTGGCCTTGCAAGACACTTGCTAAGAGCCAAAAGTGTCAATTTAAGGACAATTTCTGACATTATATATTTATTAGTGCAATCAATGCCACAAATGGTGCCACATCTCGGGGTCATGAGTGGCGCAGCGGTCTAAGGCACCGCATCTCAGTGCTAGTGGTGTCACTACAGACACTCTGGTTCGATACCAGGCTTTATCACAACTGGCCGTGATTGGGGGTCCCATTGGGCGACGCACAATTGGCCCAGAGTTGTTCGGGTTTGCCTGGTGTAGGCCGTCATTGTAAATAAGAATTTGTACTTGCCTGGTTAACAAAACATAGATATCATATATTTTGTTTCTGTTGTCATCAGAAACAGCTAGGAAAACATTATTTTCAGGAGCGAATTGAAATAAATAGAAAAGGACCAATTTGTAAGTCGCTCTGGATAAGAGCGTCTGCTAAATGACTTAAATGTAAATGTAAACTGTTGGACTTCAATAACACCGAATGAATTTCTCATGCATAAACTGGATCCCTTTTTATATTATGTGGGGTTATTTTCTGCAGTGAAAATAATCTGCAACCAGGTTGAGCATGTACTGTAATCATTACATACCTGCCTGCTCATGCTACCATGCCAAAGTATAGTTTGACTATAGTTAGAGCGTTGGGCCAGTAACCAAAAGGTTGCTGAATCGAATCCCCCAGTTGACAAGGTAAAAATCTGTCGTTCTGCCCCTGAACAAGGCAGTTAACTCAGTGTTCCCTGGTAGGCCATCATTGTAAATAAGAATTTGTTCTTAACTGACTTGCCTAGTTAAATAAAGGTTACTTTTTTACGTACAAATGTATGTATAGGTAAAAAAACTAAAAATAAACAGTGATCGAGAAAACAACACATTCAATGATACAACCCTTACCTATCTGCAGAGAGCACAGTGAGTGTGAAAACAGAAACCCCGACGGAGGTGAGTTGGATGAAAGGGATGAGTTTGCATCCCACCCGGCCGAAGAGCCACTCGTCAGCGAGGTACCGACTTGCGTCCACCGGAGCGCACGTGACAAGCAGCAGAAGGTCACCGAGCGCGAGGCTGGACATTAATAGGTTGGGCACCGTCCGCATGGATTTAACGGCGATAAACGTTCTCATGAGCGTGACGTTACCGATAATTCCAATAATGATTAGAAGTCCGTAGACGGTGGCGATAACGATACCGGGCAGCCAAATGTAGTGCTCCTGGACCCCTGTGTCGATACCGGATGCCCGCGACAAGTTAAACATCAATATGTTTTCGGGGTTTAAAATGAAGGAGTCCTCCAAAGACATAGTTGGTGTCTTTCTTGAAAGTTTGTAAAAAGTATATTCTTAAAGTAGCCCTTGCAATGGCTTCCTGTTAAATTAAATGGTGTGGCTCATAATTGTATTGTGTTACCAAAATCAATGATGCAAAGCCTAATAACCATCATAAAAAGCTTATTTTTATGATGCCGTTTGACACACTGCTAGCCAATGTTGAGGGTTCTCTCATCACCCCTCATTGTACATTGATTCAGAGTCAATGTGAGATTGGCCATCTGGGGGAGGGGGGTTATAAATTCACTGATGGCATGCGTCACTCGCTCCCTGCCCCATTTGGTGGAAGTCACAGTTGCTGTCGGTGCCGTTTAAGATTAGGGAAGACGATTTTTTTTATGAGCATGGCTTTATTTCTATTACAGCATATTGGGTGACAGTCATTCATATTCCATTCAATGTAACATCAATAGGTTTAGGCCAGTGGTGGAAAAATTACCCAATGGTCATACTTGAGAAAAAGTAAAGATACCATAGTAGAAAATGACTCAAGTAGAAGTAAAAGTCACCCAGTAAAATACTACTTGAGTAAAAGTCTAAAAGTATTTGTTTTGAAATATACTTAAGTATCAAAAGTAAATGTATTTGCTAAAATATACTTAAGTATCAAAAGTACAAATATAAATCATTTCACATTCCTTATATTAAGCAAACCAGATGGCACGATTTTCTTGTTTTTTTATTTATGGATAGCCAGGGGCACACTCCAACACTCAAACATAATTTACAAATGAAGCATTTGTGTTATTAAGTGAGTCTGCCAGATCAGATGCAGTAGAGATGACTAGGGATGTTCTCTTGATACATGTGCGAATTGGACCAGTTCTTGTCCTGCTAAGCATTCGAAATGTAACAAATACTGTTGGGTGTCAGGGAAAATCTATGGAGTAAAAAGTACATTGTTTTCTTTAGTAATGAAGTGAAGTAAAATTAAAAGTTTACATACACCTTAGCCAAATACATTTAAACTCAGTTTTTCACAATTCCTGACATTTAATCCTAATAAAAATGCCCTGTCTTAGGTCAGTTAGGATCACCACTTTATTTTCTAAATGTGAAATGTCAGAATAATAGTAGAGAGAATGATTTATTTCAGCCTTTATTTCTTTCATCACATTCCCAGTGGGTCAGAAGTTTACATACACTCCATTAGTATTTGGTAGCATTGCCTTTAAATTGTTTAACTTGGGTCAAATGTTTTGAGTAGCCTTCCACAAGCTTCCCACAATAAGTTGGGTGAATTTCGTCCCATTCCTCCTGACAGAGCTGGTGTAACTGAGTCAGGTTTGTAGGCCTCCTTGCTCGCACATGCTTTTTCAGTTCTGCCCCAAAATTTTCTATAGGATTGAGATCAGGGCTTTGTGATGGCCAATCCAATACATTGACTTTGTAGTCCTTATGCCATTTTGCCACAACTTTGGAAGTATGCTTGGGGTCATTGTCCATTTGGAAGACCCATTTGCGACCAAGCTTTAACTTCCTGACTGATGTCTTAAGATGTTGCTTCAATATATCCACATAATTTTCCTCCCTCATGGTGCCATCTATTTTGTGACGTGCACCAGTCCCTCCTGATGCAAAGCACCCCCACAACATGATGCTGCCACCCCCGTGCTTCACGGCTGGGATGGTGTTCTTCGGCTTGTAAGCCTCCCCCTTTTTCCTCCTTGTGCGGGCAAGGAGGCTTACAAACCTGACTCAGTTACACCAGCTCTGTCGGGCGGAATGGGCCAAAATTCATCCAACTTATTGTGGGAAGCTTGTGGAAGGCTACCCGAAACGTTTGACCCAAGTTAATTCAACAATTTAAATGCAATGCTACTAAATACTAATTGAGTGTATGTAAACATCTGACCCACTGGGAATGTGATGAAAGAAATAAAAGCTGAAATAAATCATTCTCTCTACTATATTCTGACATTTCACATTCTTAAAATAAAGTGGTGATCCTAACTGACAGGGAATGTTTACTAAGATTAAATGTCAGGAATTGTGAAAAACTGAGTTTAAATGTATTTGGCTTAGGTGTATGTAAACTTCTGAATTCAACTGTACAATAAATAGCCTGAGTGTGAATTGTATTATTATGCATACTGGATGGACTGGTTACCTTAAACTACGCTCCAACATTTATATCCATGAGTCTGGGAGAAAACGTTTAGCCCTAGGCGATGCTGTTGGTTCATTGATTGTGCAGGGCGGCTTACAGTTAGCCTACAATTAGCGCATTTGTATTTGATTTTGAATAGCCTAGTAATGTGGAATGTTTAATATTTTCATAATTAATTGGTTGACACATTACCTTTAGCTATACAGAATATCTCACCACCATGTGTTTCCATCTCCTCCTCTCTCTCCCTTATTCCTTTCTGGAGCGCGCAGACATGCTGTCAACAATTTCAAATATGTTTCGTTGCGAAAACATGTTACTATCGATGTTCCCGAACGGATTGCACTTGGTTTCCCAAATAAAGCACTGGGTAGCTGCAGGAACAAGGGAGGAGAGCCCATGGCATACAGAGTTTATGCGGAATATCACGTCGGGCAGCGAGTGCATGCTCCTCAAACAGTGCTTGATGCGTGGAGTGAAATAAGTGTTTTTATATTTATTTTTCAGCTGCTCATATTTAAGCACATGCTCCACTATAAAACCGAAGTAGTTTTAATATTTTTTTATATTATTATATTTATTTATTATTATATTATATTTATATTTTTTTCTAATATTTTTTACATATTAGTAAAGACAAGATGAAATTGAAAATAGTCTGACGTGAAAATATGATCACTTGATGAGAGAATAGCTGTGCAGCCTGAGGTAAGGAACAGAGCACAAGCTTTTTTTTGCTACTTTCTCAAATCATCAAAAGCCTATAGTCCCACCATGCAGCACATATATGTTTTGATTTCTAAGACATTCTGAGGTTTGTATTATTCACAACTAAAGTTGCCAAATAACGCTCAACAACAGAAATAGCTGATTGTCGAGTTGCGGCTGTCAGTGAGAAACATCTAAAATAGCCCTAGGCATAGGCTATGACAATATTACAAAATCCACTCTCAGGATAAACACAAAAGTCACATATCTTACGAATGATCCTTTCACATTATTTAGGCGTAAAGTGTTGTGTAGTTTATTCCCATTAGTAGGCTACACCAGGACTAATCTCTTGACACTAGCGGAGAGCATCAGCCAAATCCCTGCTGAGTGCGCATATTAACTGTCTTCATTGGGTGAGTCAGTGCCACTGGAAAGTTTAGGGCAATAATTTTATCCTCCAGTCTAGATGGACGTCATATTGTTCAATATGTGTTTCCTATTTTCGTAGGCCTAGATGGTTACATTCAAGACGAGGTCGTTTTGATCTCAGTCTGTCCGTGTCAGTCAGTGTCAGCAGGCTAGCCTTGGCCAACCCTGTCATTTTTGTAGTAGCCTCCCACTGGGCACACTGGTTGAATCAACATTGTATCTACGTAATTTCAATGAAATTACATTGTACCAACGTGGAATAGCTCGTTGAATTGACGTCTGTGCCCAGTGGGCTATTAAATATTCTCATGAGTGTCGTAGAATTGCATGAAATGTGTTTATAAAAGGCACATTTTTTACCGGTTCCTTCTTTAAAATACATTCTCTAGTTTGGGCTGAGCCGCTTATGATGTTGTGTCTTTCATTATGTTTGTTTACTGTCGGACTTTACTGTTTACTGTTTTGTCAGCGAAGTTTTTGTTAGCCGTTGTAACTTGTGTAGTTGCGCTGCCTACTTGGCAATAGGTCTAACTAATAACAGGCTTGTTGGACAAGGGACATATGTGGCGTTTCTTGGTCACATCATGTGTTCTTTTTTAAACTTTCACTTAATATGTTGGGGTATTTTTGCTGGAAAATGTTGGCCTTAGGTCCAGACAACTTCTGCTTACGCCTCTGATGGACAGACAGAGGTACACTCAGACATAATTTACAAACGCATGATATGTGTTTAGTGAGTCCGCCAGATCAGAGGCAGTAGGGATGACAACACGTTATATTGATAGGTGCGTGAATTGGACCATATTTTTGCTGTCCTGCCTGAGCATTCGAAATGTAACGAGTACTTTTTGGTTTCAGGGAAAATGTATTGGAGTAAAAAGTATATATTTTCTTTAGGAATGTAGTGTAGTAAATGTAAAAGTTGTCCAAAATATAAATAGTAAAGTACAGAGACCCCCCTAAAAACGACTTAAGTAGTACTTTAAAGCATTTTTACATAATTGCTTCACACCACTGTTTTCATACATCAATGAATATGTGATCTCTTGAGTCATTATTATGCTTAAGATAGCAACTGGTACAGTTGAGTTATGTCATTTGAGTTATGTCACACAGTTTGCTAATGCTTCCCTGTTTTATTTTGTGTTATTGAGAAATGTATTACTGAGGAAATGGCTTGCTGTGTGAGAGTGAGTGTGACCAGAGGAGACTCTTCAAGCCTTTTTGATGGTCAGTCATAGAATCTGACAGTTCTATGCTATCAAAGCAAAAGTGTCATGTGTTGGCTTCATGTGATCAATGGCACTTGATATTGCAAATGCTAATCTGTAAGTGGATCCAGTGGGCCTTGTTGCCATGTACTGTTCGTTGGTAGTGAACGAATGAACAGTAGTATTAATTAAGAGCTCAGCCTCAAATATTGAATGGAAAAAAACAATATTTAATGGAATATTCTGAATGGTCTCTCTCTCTCTCTCTCTCTCTCTCTCTCTCTCTCTCTCTCTCTCTCTCTCTCTCTCTCTCTCTCTCTTTGCTGAAGCTCAAAGACCTGTACTTGATCAACAAGTCTCTGAAAAGGTACTGCATGGCCGAGTACTACATGCTGAGGTTCGTGGAGAACGCCTCTCTGCTGCTGTTGTGGTACATCTACAAGACAGACTTCTATAGGTTTATCTGTGCTCCGTTATTAGTGCTGCTGCTGGCAGCCTACGCCATGGACATCTTATTCATGCAGGTCTTCTATCAGTTCTGCCACCCCTGTAGGAAGCTCTTCTCCTCCAGTACAACCCAGGGCCTGTTGGACTGCTCCACCCTGCTCTGTCTAGTCTGGTACGCCCCTAACGGGGATGCCGCCAGGCCAATAAAGAAGACTGCTCCCGAACCACCTGACTCCAACCCCACCCCACACAAGGAGCCAGTTAATGACACACCATACGATGTGGCCAATGACATGACATACAATGTGGCCAATGACACGGCATACACCACGCCCAATGACACAATGAACTATGACATGTCCAAAGACACAATTTACTAAGTGTTGAGCGAGATGAATGGCATCTTGAGCCACAGTCTGTCCAGCAATGCTTAAAGAGCCATGATTGGTTGTGTGAAAGGTCAGGAGTTTTCCGGTGTGGTATATGGTCAATTTCCCACTGCCAAGGGCTGTTCTATACCACAAACTGCAAGGTACCTTATTGCTATTAGAAACTGGTTACCAACATAATTAGAGCAGTAAAAATACATGTTTTGTCATACCTGTGGTATACAGTCTGATATACCACAACTGAAAAATACCACAACTGAAAAACCGTTACAGAATGTCTGGTCAGAACAAGGATAAGGCGGATGTCCGGGTTTAATGGAAGATGTCCACATTCACACACACACACACACACACACACACACACACACACACACACACACACACACACACACACACAACACACACACAACACACACACACACGACCACTCATGGTTCAGATAACTGAGAATCATGTCCAGTGAGAACTGACATTGACTATGTGTTCTGAAGGGAAAGAGGAGAAAGAAAACATAGGCTATAGCACTGCTAGAATATGAATGACATGGCTGTATAAGCTAACACAGGCTAATATATAACAACAAGGGCTATTCACCACAGCAGGCATAAGGCCTAGTCACATGGCAATAGACTAAACAGCCAATTGGACTTGTACACATGAAACTTAGGCAAATGTTCTCAAATAAACATTACAGTAATATTGAAATGTATACATTATATAATTACAATGAGCATGAGTGACATATATAGAATAGAAAATAGCCTGGCACCATAAATGAGCAATGCTAATAAATTGCTAAAAGTCATGCTAAAATGCAAAATGCTAACGGTAGTGCTAACTAGGGATGCACGATATATCGTGAACATATTGGAATCGGCCGATATTAGCTAAAAATGCCAACATCGGTATCGGCCGATGTCTAGTTTAATGCTCGATGTGCAAAACCGATGTCAAAGCATACCTATATAATGAAGGTACATGACGTAATGATGCCACGTAAAATTTTGCGCTATACATGCAACACAGCATTCCTAAAGTAGCCCACAATGTATGCTGCGTGGATCGAGCAGTCAATATTTCAGCGAGACAAATCAAAGGTGAAATCCATTTAAGCCAAGACAATGGATTGCATTGCCCTTGACAATCAACCGTTCTCTGTCGTGGGTGATGTTGGCTTTTACCGACTGGTCGAGCACCGGTTAACACTACCAAGTGCGCTATTTTTTCGATGTTGCCCTACCGGAGTTACACAGTAATCGCATCACTGCTATTAGCTTGAAGACATGCATGCTATGGAACGCTGTTTGAGTCTTTGCGTGTCAAAAAAGATATAGTAGCACTGTCAAAGCTGTACAAAGAAGTCAGCTAACAAGCAAACTCCGGCCACGAAAGATGTGTTTACAATACCGCGTTGGTAATAAAGCATCATTTGTTCGACCGCAACTTCTGGGGTAGCTAGCTTTAGCTTGGTACCTAGCTAGCACCAATACAACCAACCTGAACACAATGACCAGTAAAAACTGCAGTCATTTTCATTATTCTTAGCAATGATTTAGCAATCCTTGTAAGATTTAGCTAGGTTGACACTTGTTGTTCGCCTATTGAATTTGAACATTATAAGCAGCCAGCTAGCTTCATCTGGCTAATGAGTCTCGACCGGAACTAGCTTCGACTGGGAAAATGTGTTTTGAATGGTCATCCAACTCGGAATTCCAAGTCAGGAACTCTGGCATCTTTTTAGAGCTCCGACTTTCCGACCTGAAGATCACTGACGTCATAATTTGACCTCGTTTTTTTCAGAGTTCCTAGTTGTCTTGAAAGCTCCATAATTGCTTGCATGATATCACATGCTGACTACACCACCTGCGTCGCGTGTGCAAGCGTTACAAAATAAATGTAGATGTACATATTATTCAATAATTGCACCCACACTGCTCGCACGCGTCAACAATGTCTACGTAGCCAGACAATAAAATATAACTTAGTTCTACGTCCCGCCTCTCCCATCTCCTCATTGGTTTTTAGGAGCATCAAATCAAATTTTATTGGCCACATACACATGGTAAGCAGATGTTATTGCGAGTGTGCTTGTGCATCTAGTTCTGACAGTGCAGCAATATCTAACAAATAATCTAACAATTCCACAACACCTACCTAATACACACATCTAAGTAAAGGAATGGAATAAAAATATATTCATATAAATATATGGATGAGCGTTGACCGAGCGGCATAGGCAAGATGCAATAGACGGTATAAAATACAGTATATACATATGAGATGAGTAATGCAAGATATGTAAACATGATTAAAGTGGCATTATTAAAGTGACTAGTGATCCATTTATTAAAGTGGCCAATGGTTTCAAGTCTGTATGTAGGCAGCAGCCTCTCTGTGTTAGTGATGGCTGTTTAAAGGTTTCAGGTAAAATAATAACCCAATGTTTATATCCCAGGACAAATTAGCTAGCAACAGCAAGCTAGCTAGCTAAATTTCCATAAATGTTTCATGCTTTTCGACCTATCCTCAAATTAATATAGTTGGTTCAGAGTTTGTTTTGATATTTCAACCTGCATGTCCTGATCGTGTCTGGTGTGGGAGGACAAAATTAACATTACATTTACATTTAAGTCATTTAGCAGACGCTCTCAGACTTACAAATTGGTGCATTCACCTTAAGATATCCAGTGGAAAAACCACTTTACAATAGTGCATCTAAATCTTTTTTTTTGGGGGGGGGGGGGGGAACATGTGCGTGATCGGTCTGGTCCAAATCAAATCCAATTTTATTTGTCACATGCTCCAAATACAACAGGTGTAGACCTTACCGTGAAATGCTTACTTACAAGCCCTTAACCAACAATGCAGTTCAAGAAATAATGTTAAGAAAACATTTACTAAATAAACTAAAGTAAAAAAAAAAAAGTAACACAAGATATTTATATAACAATAACGGGGCTATATACAAGAGGTACCGGTACCGAGTCAATGTGTGGTGGTAAAAGGTTAGTCGAGGTAATTTGTAAAGTGATTATGCATAGATAATAAACAGCGAGTAGCAGCAGTGTAAAATCAAAGGGGGGGAGGTCAATGTAAATAGTCCGGGTGGTTAATTGATTTATTGTTCAGCATTCTTATGGCTTGGTGGTAGAAGCTGTTAAGGAGCCTTTTGGTCCTAGACTTGGCGCTCCTGTACCGCTTGCCGTGCAGGTAGCAGAGAGAAAAGTCTATGACTTTGGTGACTGGAGTCTTTGACAATTTTTGGGCCTTCCTCTGACACCGCCTAGTATATAGGTCCTGAATGTCAGGAAGTTTGGCCTCAGTGATGTACTGGGCCGTACGCACTACCCCTTGTAGCACCTTACGGTCAGATGCCGAGCAGTTGCCATACCAGGCGGTGATGCAGCCGGTCAGGATGCTCTCAATGGTGCATCTGTAGAACTTTTTGAGGATCTGGGGACCCATGCCAAATCTTTTCAGTCTCCTGAGGGGGGAAAAGGTGTTGTTGTGCCCTCTTCATTGGTGATGTGGACACATGTCACTCACAAACTTGATGTTCTTAAGGAGACAGTGTTCAATTTTCAATGTACTGTATCTCAATAGGAAAATAGTGCTTTTACACTATGTGGAAACCTAATATTCCACAAATGATTGTAATTTCAATTACAGGTATTTATATCAACATTTTAGCTTTTTATAATAAACAATGTATTTAAAGATGCACTATGCAGAAATCGCTCCACCATTTCCTGGTTTCCTAATTTCAGTTTGTGACTAAACAAGCAAGTATGGTGTAGAGAATCCTTGTACCGTCTAAACCGCTGTGAAATATATTTTCCATAACCAAAAATATTGTATTTTCAGCTGTTTCAAGCTGGTGTACAAAACCAAATGTAAAAGATGCAAAAATTAAATTTAAGAATGGGAAGCATAGCAATAGTGCACATAGAACAGCTCTACCACTTAGAACTGCTTTCAATGAGAATGACAGATCTATAACTCACATTTCTATGTTCATTGGGTCTGGTCGCCCAAAAAGTTACATATTGCAGCTTTAAAGGGTTATTAGTTTCTAGGGCACAGCATGTGCTTCAAAAGTAGCTAGAATTCATATAGGCCCAATATAGGCTTTATTTCAATAAATATACAAATCTGCTTTCTTGTGATCCTACATTTTATGTTGTGTTTCTAATTTTTTGTTACCAAAGATATTTTATTAATTTACAACCCTGGTGACTGATCTATAAGCCAGCACTAGTGTATATGTAAAGAGACTCATCTTTTACTGCCTACACGGAGCCCTGCCAATCCAACACGACTGGTCTGCCAACGTAACCGTCCGAGGGGGCTACAACAGACTTCTTCCATCGCGACGTCCTCCCTAAGGCCCTTCTGCTAGCCTGCTAGTCCCGGCCCGCTAGCTATCTGAATCGCTGTGTCTCCAGCTTGCCTAGCCTCCCACTGGTCCCTATGATCATTCGGCTATTCATGCCTCTCCCTAATGTCAATATGTCTTGTCCATTGCTGTTTTGGTTAGTGATTATTGTTTTATTTCACTGTAGAGACTCCAGCCCTGCTCAATATGCCTTAGCTAGCCCTTTTGTTCCACCTCCCACACATGCAGTGACATCACCTGGTCTAAATGATGTCTCTAGAGAAAAAACCTCTCTTATCGTCACTCAATGCCTAGGTTTACCTCCACTGTATTCACATCCTACCATACCCTTGTTTGTACATTATGCCTTGAATCTATTCTTCCTCTCCCAGAAACCTGTTCCTTTTACTCTCTGTTCCAAATGCCCTAGGCGACCAGTTCTTATAGCCTTTAGCCATACCCTTAACCTACTCCTCCTCTGTTCCTCTGGTGATGTAGAGGTTAATCCAGGGCCTGCAGCGCCTAGTTCCACACCCATTCCCCAATCACTCTCATTTGTTGACTTCTGTAACCGTAAAAGCCTTGATTTCATGCATGTTAACATTAGAAGCCTCCTCCCTAAGTTTGTTTTATTCACTGCTTTAGCACACTCTGCCAACCAGATGTCCTAGCCGTGTCTGAATCCTGGCTTAGGAAGGCCACCAAAAATCCAGAAATTTCCATCCCTAACTATAACATTTTCCGACAAGATAGAACTACCAAAGGGGGCGGAGTTGCAATATACTGCAGAGACAGCCTGCAGAGCTCTGTCATACTATCCAGGTCTGTGCCCTCTGGGGAGGGTGTGGCTCAGTTGGTAGAGCATGGTGTTTGCAACGTGTTTGCAACGCCAGGGTTGTGGGTTTGATTCCCACTGGGGACCAGTACGGAGAAAAAAATGTATGAAATGTATGCGTTCTGGATAAGAGCGTCTGCTAAATGACTAAAATGTAAAAAAAATGTGCCCAAACAATTCAAGCTTCTAATTCTAAAAATCCACCTTTCCAGAAACAAGTCTCTCACTGTTGCTGCTTATTATAGACCACCTTCTGCCCCCAGCTGTGCCCTAGACATCATATGTGAATTGATTGCCCCCATCTATCTTCAGAGCTCGTACTTTTAGGTGACCTAAACTGAGACATGCTTAACACCCCAGCCATCCTACAATCTAAGATGTCCTCAATCTCACACAAATTATTGAAGAACCTACCAGGTACAACCCCAAATCTGTAAACACAGGCACCCTCATAGATATCATCCTGACCAACCTGCCCTCTAAATACACCTCTGCTGTCTTCAAACAGGATCTCAGCAATCACTGCCTCATTGCCTGCGTCCGTAATGGGTCTGCATCACTACTCTGGACGGTTCTGACTTAGAATATGTGGACAACTACAAATACCTAGGTGTCTGGTTAGACTGTAAACTCTCCTTCCAGACTCACATTAAGCCTCTCCAATCCAAAATTAAACCTAGAATCAGCTTCCTATTTCGCAACAAAGCATCCTTCACTCATGCTGCCAAACATACCCTCGTAAAACTGACTATCCTACCGATCCTTGACTTCAGCGATGTCATTTATAAAATAGCCTCCAACACTCTACTCAGCAAATTGGATGCAGTCTATCAAAGTGCCATCTGTTTTGTCACCAAAGCCCCATATACTACCCACCATGCGACCTGTATGCTCTCGTTGGCTGGCTCTCGCTTCATATTCGTCGCCAAACCCATTGGCTCCAGGTCATCTGTAAGGTCTTTGCTAGGTAAAGCCCCGCCTTCTCTCAGCTCACTGGTTACCATAGCACGCGCTCCAGCCAGGGGCGAAAATCTGATATCCACTTTGGAGGGGACAATTACATGAAATTTTCTCAAGAGCAATTCCTGAGGGGGACACCAAAAGTAGTGCTGTAACACATAGCCTACATTGTAATATGGTAAATGTATATTGAGGAACCAAAGAAATAAGGTGTTTGCCGTACTCCTAACTACCGGTACCCAAAACTACACAACTAATCACAACAGCAATACCATTGCCTTTAACAAATCTTAGTTCAGTCACCAGTTTAAGTTGAGAGTGGGGGTATCCATGGCATTTTCCAATTATGTTCCTATTTTACAAGTCAAAAAAATTGAGAACCTTTCATAATGTTGCCAAACAAAGACTCAACAAACTTACCTGAGACTCCCTGTCTCTGCCAGTCTGTCCCTGCATATCTGTCCCCAACTCTGCTGTCTGTGTGCCATCTGTTGCCTGCTCTGCCTAATGACATCATTGTGAAACATTTCCATTAGAATTTAATTTCTTTCTTATGAACATTTTATCAACTAGTCTTTGAGATATTAGGCTACTAGGGTTCTTACTATGCGTTTTGGTGTATTGAAAAATACTCTGATGTCCGTCTTTTATTTTTCTGCCATTTTTCTACCTGGCTGGCTACACACACAGTGTGTAGGTTATTTACAGTAGGAGATGGGCTTCTATCATCTTCAATCATTCTATATGGGCTTCGATCTAAAAGGTAGCTAGCAAATGTGAAACGGATTAAAATGACAAGAGTTGACAGCTGTATGAGTTCACCATTTACACAACATATGCTGCAACCTTTTGTAATTTTAATAGTTTGTTTCATATTGGCTGGCTTCCAACAATAGCTGAATTTGCAAAGCTAGCGAGCACCAATTCAGTTTCAGTGGTGTTTGCTATAATCTTTGCTACCCGGGTTAAATAAAGGTGAAATTAAATAAATAAAAGTTCCCTTGCGACAATTTAGCTTTTGCAACGAGACCATTAAATATATTTAAGACAATGGTAGATGAGAGTGTAGTTCTGTTCAGTTTGGACTTCAGTTTATCGCTAACCTTATCACAGGGACTTTGAAGCACTAACTTACATCATCTGCATGCTGATTCCATCTTTGACGACGCCACATAAATGGAATAGGTACTAGCTAGCTTAATAGTTAATATTTGCGTGCTAGCTCTGCATATTCAGCTAGTGTGTGTGTGCGCGATTGACTGGATGAACCTCACGGCAGTTACATAGCAAGCTAAGGAACTGGCAGTGGATCAAGCCATTGTGAGGCAAAGGGCGGGGGGGTCGCAATCTTTTGAAACTTAAAAACGCGCTATTAAGTGTCTATAATCAGCACAATTGCTTTCATTGCGTATTATTAATATTATTTAAATTACATAGTTATGCTTCAGTGATATATTGGGGGGGACAAATCATATTTTTCCCAGGATGGGGGGGTCGTGTGTCCCCCCCGGGATTTCCGCCCCTGGCTCCAGCAGGTATATTTCACTGGTCACCCCCAAAGCCTATTCCTTCTTTGGCCGCCTTTCCTTCCAGTTCTCTGCTGCCAATGACTGGAATGAATTGCAAAAATCACTGAAGCTGGAGACTCATATCTCCCTCACTAACTTTAAGCATCAACTGTCAGAGCAGCTCACAGATCACTGCACCTGTACATAGCCCATCTGTAAATAGCCCATCCAACTACCTCACCCCATATTGTTATTATTTTTTTGCTCCTTTGCACCCCAGTATCTCTACTTGCACATTCATCTTCTGCACATCTATCACTCCAGTGTTTAATTACTAAATTGTAATTACTTCGCCACTACGGCCTATTTATTGCCTTACCTCCCTAATCTTACCTCATTTGCACACACTGTATATAGATTTTTTTTTCTATTGTGCTATTGACTGTACGTTTGTTTATTCCATGTGTAACTCTGTGTTGTTGTTTGTGTCGCACTGCTTTGCTTTACCTTGGCCAGGTCGCAGTTGTAAATGAGAACTTGTTCTCAACTGGCCCACCTGGTTAAATAAAGGTGAAATAAATAAAAAATATATCTCTTATTAAACACATAACTGTATGTACTGAACCCACCGCATGACCACGGCCACCGACAGACTCTGTCTCACACCTTTGCACGTTTATGAAAGATTTCTGTCACTTTAGTTCAGCTTTGTAACTAAGCGCAGCTGTTGTTGTTGATGTTGCCACAGTGAGATACTTTGATTGGATGTGTATTGTGCTATTGTGTCTCAGAGTCTCTTTGGCCACTTCAATTCTGGTGTTTTATTACATATGGTAATCTAGACACAGACTTGCACAATATCTATTTGAAAAGTGTTAAATATTTGGAATGGTGAGAAGAGTCTTTGCTTAGCTTGAACCTTAAATGTATTAATGTGTTGGAATTTTGTATGTTTCTTTTATAGGTTTCTTTTTTTACACTAGCGTTTCTTTTGCAGTGCTGTTGCACAGGGCTTGACGGAATTTAGTATCACATGAATGCTCCATATAGTTTGTATTAAAAATACAAACAGTCTTTGAAGCCAAACAGAATGTAATAAAAATAATCAAAATGTAAATAACACACAGTATTCTGAATCAATCTCATAGAGATAAAGATGATTAAAAGTGGTATTTTAAAGATGGAATTCAAAAAATATGTGAATTAATTGTATATTTATATGTGACTTATCGAGTAATTGTGTTTTGTGTGTTATAATATAATCGGACCATGTATACGGAATTATACTGAACCCTAGTGGCACAATACAGAAACTGACTGTGTAAATCTCAGCCATTATACAAAAAAATATGACAGAAAGATGTAGTAGCCTTGACTGTGACCCTGATGTAAGCAGATGTGACTATGAATCCTTGAGAGCATTCAGTGTTGTAGGAGAGAAGGAATCCGTTTTTTCTTTATCCCTTCGTTTCCAACTCGATTACAAACTCCCTTCCCTTTCAAATGTTCACCATTTGACTTTTTCCTATCAAGTATTTTTCATTCACACACTGGGTTACTTCAACTGCATAATACTGTAAACTCGCTAGCTATGCTGGTTTTTGACAGATGCTCAGTCCAGTTGATTTGATCACACCCAGTAAATTAGCTAGCTGCTAAACTGATCATTTCCCCACACAACAACATGCCTTAATATGACATAATTTAGCTGACAAATGTTTACAAGAAGGTCTATATTATCTTGTCAGTGTCATCTGACTACTCAAATACTTATGGAGGGTCTATATAACACTGGCCGGCGTTGAACCGGGCAGATGCACGCACGTCTTCGGACGAAATCTCAAATCAAACAGTAATCGGCCCCGCTCTGTCATGTTGTCAACAAGGCAGCATGGTGCATCATCCAGAAAAATACAGCATCTCTTTTCCATGAAATAAATGTTTCAATTTTCTAAATAGTTTACATTGGGAAGGCAGATACAGCGTTTTTATCCAAAGCAATCACTTGTGCATGTGAAAAATCTGAATCGTATTTATCACTCCACGTGCTTATTCACGTCACTTTTGTTTTGAGTCTTCGCTGTCGGTCAGAGCTGGGCACCTGGCTCACACCCGTGAGGCAGCCCGGTTCCTAAACCAACACAATCACTTTTCTCCCGAATCAAACTCCTCACACTGGGGTAATCCGTGCCAAATAAACGAACCCCCTCAAGTACTCGGTTGTGACGTTTTCGAAACAGCATCTATGCAGTACATGCAAATGTTAGCTAGCTAAATGCTATGAAGTCTGATATATATAGCTAAATGCTAAATCTACCTCCTCTCCGGAATTGTACTCCACCATTTGATTTAAAAGTAAGAATGTCTTATTTATACAAGGCCTTTTTGCCGACCCTGCTGTTATTCATGTTTAGCTGTCAACGAGATGGAGATTATCAAAGGCAGAAATAAATATTTTTTTTTATAGCTAAACCACACCCATCGTCAACAAATGAGTCATAGTGGGCAAAACAAGCAAGGAGGTGGCCGAGCTAGCGATATCCTATTGGCCCGTTCTAGCACATATCTGCATATTCTCATTAGGGAACGCATACTCTATGAAGTAGTGCAATAACTCAATTCGCCTTTGCACTCCTTCTGAACAACGCTATTTTTTACAACTTTGGCAAAGGGTAAAGTGTACACTCTGTTCATAACATATTGTAGTTTTGGGAACAGAAAACTGTATTAAGATCAAATGTTAAATCGAGAAAATGTGCAGAATGTCGGCCAAAATGCATCTCATTCCATCGTCTTCCATTGCCGGCACTGGGCTTCTCACTACCATATTTGGGTAACGTCAAGCGGATGCTTCACATTTATACATCTGGTGAAATATCTGTCATCTGTGACAGACTCAGCGACGCAAGATACACCCACCACTGCAAGTGAGAGCAGTAGATTATTTCCTGCCTCCTTGCGGAGGGAGGTATTAGGAATTTATGGTAGTAAGTGGAAGAAGTGGACTGTTCATAACCACTAATAAAGGATCAGATATTGTTTTGTAAATCAGTGTTTTATGTAATTCTGTAATTTTATCCTCGTAGCAGCTAAGGTTAGATCTGGGGTACGGTACCACAACTTCACTCTAAGACTCAAGGACAACACACACAGAAAGAAACAAAACACATAAACACAGAGAAACACACACAGAAAGAAAGAAAGAGAGAGAGCCGCGCAGGAAGACATCTAAACAGCTTCTTTGCCACTGCAGCACGACTTATTGAGTCAATAGGAAATTATTAGCCTATATTCAGTATCACGGTATATTGCCACTGGATAAATAATAGTCTACTAAATCGGGTTCGTAGATAGACTGCAGAGTATGTGACCACGCCCCCCTTACACACGAGTGCACTGGGCTGCTATGCGGAGCAGGGCAGTTGACACTACAGCTGTGAACAGAGAGACGCGCAAAGAGATGGACTAACTGCACAAGCTCCCCCATAGCATCCACTCTCAGGACTCACCAAGCCACCACTTACTGGAGTGCTGCTTTCAGGTATGATGGCTTTTCTGTTACAATCTTAAGAGAAACATTGTAATTTTATGTTGGTGGTTCTATTTGTGTGAAACATGAACTGCGGTGAATGTCCCATAATGATTCTGAAAGGGAGATTCCCGACGAGGAGGTAACAAGCGACAAGAGACCAGTAAGCCATTCCCATAGCGAATAACCATTATCATAAGCTAATTCTTAAAACTCATAGGCTACATGCTGTTTTTGCAAAATTGCGCTAGACTTTAATCATTTATTTTGTATTGTTGCATAACCTTCTAAATAATTGTATTATGGACAAATAATTCAATAGAGTAATTATAAAATAAAACGTTTCTGTTCAGGTGAGGTCTCAACTATACAGCTGCATGTAAAGTTAGCAGCGTTTGTTTGTACAGGTGCAATGCAGCAAAAGGCAGTTTATGTGCTCTCCATCCAGTCGCACTAGAAACTGGTTCGAAGATGATCAATTTATCTGACAGTTTTTGTTGTCTAGACAGAGCTGTTAACTATAGGCTAGTTATAGAAAATATTCTTTCAATGGGCTATTATTAGGATACTGTGAAACAATTTACACATTTTGCCTTCCCTGTAGCTCAGTTGGTAGAGCATGGTGTTTACAATGCCAGGGTTGTGGGTTCGATTCCCACTGGGGGACCAGCACAGAAAAAAAATGTCTGAAATGTGTGAAATGTATGCATTCACTACTGTAAGTCGCTCTGGATAAGAGCATCTGCTAAATGACTAAAATGTAAATGTACTAACTTAGTAATTAGTAGGCTATGGCCACAGAGACAAATGTTGGATTTAATGCAATAGCATGAACTGAACTCATCAAAATGTTTCATATTCACTTAGCACGTCTTAAACTAATGTTGCTTCAAAGTTACAGGCATATGGAAGCACATTCCTGCCACCAAAATGTTTTTAAAACATTAATACAATCAAAACATTTCGAGATAAGTAAGTCAACATTTTGAAGAAATGTATGTAAACATTTCGAGACATTTTGAGATAGTACCATTATATGGTGTTTTTGCAAGTTTTCATTTTTTCACATTTACATATTGGTCATTTAGTGGGCCCATTTGCCCTTAGCAACTTACAAGGTTGATTAAACAAATCACATATCACAGTCATAGCAAGTAAAACGTTTCTGTTACCATTACTGAAAATGTTGTTGTAATTAAGGATACATTGGTCTTCCAAAAAATTTGAATTATAACAAGATATATCACAAGATATCTTTGACTATATCTGGATAGTATCAATACAATACTGAACTATTTAAGGTAACTTGATACCAGAGCAATGAAACACAGTACAATACAGTAAAAGTGACTATTAAAATCTAAGAAAATTGTTTCTATAGTATTTTACTGTAATTACAAGGGATTAAAGGAAGCAGGTTGGCTGTAGGCAATTGCATATTACAGCATATTAATGAATACTAGATTGTCTTAAAGGTAATGAACAGTCAACATCATGTTTTTGATGAAATTGGATGATATTTGGATGAAATCAGACCAAAGTATGATACAAATTCAAAGTTTCAAGATAATAGAACAGGATAGGATATGTTTCTTCATTTGTAGCATTATGTGGTGATTTCGATTTATCCATGTTGCAGACATCGGCACAACAGGGCCACTGGCAAATGTGTGGCAAGCTGGCACATGGCCCAACACTTTTGATTTGGTTTGATAAAAAATATTGACACACAAGCATTGAAAATAGGGACAAAGTACATTTGTTTAGACTGATTTGCCTCTGATTTGCCTCATGCACAATTAATCTGTGCATCAGTCTGATCAACCGTAGACTACTGATAACAACCACAGCTGCAGGTAGCCTAGAGAAGCTTATGCACTCTGATCCCATCTGGACAGGGGAAACGAAGGGCTAAACTAATTTATTTATAGCCTAAAATAGGCCTATTTATTTGTGTTAGGAGACAATGTGAATGTAATCAAATTTGGTTTATATTCAAACTTGGAGTAGCTAGGCTACCTAGACATTATCAATGCAAAATGATTGACTGGAATTAATCAATACAATAGTGATGGCATGCTGTGTGAGAAAGTTTTGAATTACAAATGCTAAGGCCTACACAGTACAACCCTGCATAAAGTTCTATTGTTCAAGTGCAGTTGAACAGGAATTACATTTACTCTCACGGGTGGGCAAAAATACCTAAGCCACGCCACCAGTATGCCATGCCTGCAGGGTCAACCCAGCATAAAACTGAATAAAAACTAAACTGATGGTTAAATTAACTGAAGTTTGGGTAATCTAAATGTGTGGCCTATTAGGGGTGTGGCTTACATAAAATGTATAACAATACTATGATAACGAAGTGGTAACTAGCCCAACATTGGGATATGTATTTAAGGAACTGTTCCTAGGCCGACATTGTAAATAAGAATTTGTTCTTAATTGACCTGCCTAGTTAAATAAAGGTTAAATAAAAAAAAGAACTCATACACTTGTATAAACTTTATTAAAGCTACAAAAGAGTCAGTGCTAACCTGAATGACAATTCTCTCATAGATGGCCAAAAAATAACTATTTGAAAGCCACGCCCCTACTAAGCTACGCCTCCATTCTCCTGATCTGACCTGGTGGATCATAGCTCAATAACCAAGCATCAAGAACCCAACTTAAAGAACTGGCTGGGTCAAAATAACCCAACTTGTGTTCTGTTCAATATTTACCCAAATTGGGTTGTTTTTTAGAGTGTGGAACTGCAGCACAGGCTGTTCGGAGCTGTTACGGAGTGTTCTAGCATGTTCTGGACTGGAGTAATGCTATGTTGGACTCTGCTATGTTGTACTGCAATTACTACACCAAGTTAGTGGCGAAATGCTGCATAGAGCTGTGCGTGTGATGTGCTATGTAGTTGTGTCATGCTGGGTTTCCCTCCCTCCCACTCACTGGCTTTGATCCCCATTCCCCCTCTGAAGTGTGTACGTCTCGCCGCTACGCCGCTGCCTTTTGGTATGCAGTGTGGAGCCCCATATCGTGGGCTCAAAAGATTTGTGGCATCCCCATTCAATTACAGTGTATACTCCACACATGCTCTACCAAGGTTGTGTTTTAGGTTATTGTCTCCCAGTGTCTGGTGGAAAGCAGACTGAACCAGGTTTTCCTCTAGGATTTTGCCTGTGCTTAGCTCATTTATTTTTTATCCTGAAAAATTCCCCAATCCTTAATGATTACAAGCATACCCATAACATGATGCAGCCACCACTATGCTTGTAAATATGGAAAGTGTTACTCAGTAATGTGTTTTATTGAATTTGCCCCAAACATAAGAATTTGTATTCAGGACAATCGCTTTGCCATATTGTTAGCAGTACTACTTTCGTGCCTTGTTGCAAGCTGGATGCATGTTTTGAAATATTTGTATTCTGTACAGGCATCCTTCTTTTTACTCTGTCAGTTAGGAGTAACTCAACTTTTGTGGATCCATCCTCAGTTTTATCCTATCGCAGCCATTAAACTCTGTAACTGTTATAAAGTCCCTATTGACCTAATGGTGAAATCCCTGAGAGATTTCCTTCCTCTACGGCAACTGAGTTAGGAAGGACACATATATCTTTGTAGTGACTGGGTGTATTGATACATCATCCGAAGTGTAATTAATAACTTCACCATGCTCAAAATGTTCAATGTCTGCTTTTTTTTTACCCATCTACAAGTAGGTGGCTTCTTTGCGAGGCATTGGAAAACCTCTCCGGTCTTTGTGGTTGAATCTGTGTTTGAAATCCACTGCTCGGCTTACAGATAATTGTATGTGTGGTGTACAGAGATGAGGTAGTCATTCAAAAATTATGTTAAACACTATTATTGCACACAGCCCGTGCAATTTATTATGTGACTTGAAAGCACAGTTACTCCTGAACTAATTTAGGCTTGCCATAACAAAGTGGTTGAAAACTTATTGACAAGACAGTTCAGCTTTACATTTTTTATTAATTTGTAAAATATAAAAAATAAAAAAAACATAATTCCACTTTGACGTTATGGAGTATTGTGTGTAGGCCAGTGACAAAACATCTCAGTCTCAATTTAACACAACAAAATGTGGAAAAGGTCAAGGAGTGTGAATACTTTCTGAAGGCACTGTATATGACAGTAAGGTTTGCTTTTATACTTACAAGACCATAATCCTTGATTGAGCAAGCTGTTTTGTCTTGTAGTAAAGTGATGCCTGCCTGTATTTTCTTAATCCTTTATTTTAGCAATAAATGTAATTGAGAAAAAAATACATTTCATAACATATTTCTTTGGTCAGTAAGTGCCCAACATAACAACAGGTGGTGGTGTGTTGGACACAGTCACTCATATCTAGAGCTCTATAGAGCCTGTCTAAAATTCTGATTTCTGTAACCGTTAGCTTACCTGTTTAATATTGACATAAGCTCAGAAACACTTGTTTTGCAAACATGGTCCTGTTTTATCAATTGCTGTGCTGATCAATGGGCAGTTCATTACCTCTGTCAAATGAGTTTGTAGCTTAAAGTTGTGGGTATTTGTATTTATTTTTGCAATAAAGATGGTTACGCTACAATAACACACATATCTAGAGGCCTATATCTAAACATACATAGAGCTTAATGCTATATATACAGTGGGGGAAAAAGTATTTGATCCCCTGCTGATTTTGTACGTTTGCCCACTGACAAAGAAAGGATCAGTCTATAATTTTAATGGTAGATTTATTTGAACAGTGAGAGACAGAATAACAACAAAACAAAAATATCGAGAAAAACGCATGTCAAAAATGTTATAAATTGATTTGCATTTTAATGAGGGAAATAAGTATTTGACCCCCTCTCAATCAGAAAGATTTCTGTCTCCCAGGTGTCTTTTATACAGGTAACGAGCTGAGATTAGGAGCACACTCTTAAAGGGAGTGCTCCTAACCGCAGCTTGTTACATGTATAAAAGACACCTGTCCACAGAAGCAATCAATCAATCAGATTCCAAACTCTCCACCATGGCAGACCAAAGAGCTCTCCAAGGATGTCAAGGACAAGATTGTAGACCTACACAAGGCTGGAATGGGCTACATGACCATCGCCAAGCAGCTTGGTGAGAAGGTGACAACAGTTGGTGCGATTATTCGCAAATGGAAGAAACACAAAAGAACTGTCAATATCCCTCGGCCTGGGGCTCCATGCAAGATCTCACCTCGTGGAGTTGCAATGATCATGAGAACGATGAGGAATCAGCCCAGAACTACACGGAAGGATCTTGGACACCACCAAGGACACCATCCCCACCGTCAAACATGGAGGTGGAAACATTATGCTTTGGGGGTGTTTTTCTGCTAAGGGGACAGGACAACTTCACCGCAACATTTGACGGGGCCATGTACTGTCAAATCTTGGGTGAGAACCTCCTTCCCTCAGCCAGGGCATTGAAAATGGATCGTGGATGGGTATTCCAGCATGACAATGACCCAAAACACACGGCCAAGGCAACAAAGGAGTGGCTCAAGAAGAAGCACATTAAGGTCCTGGAGTGGCATAGCCAGTCTCCAGACCTTAATCCCATAGAAAATCTGTGGAGGGAGCTAAAGGTTCGAGTTGCCAAACGTCAGCCTCGAAACCTTAATGACTTGGAGAAGATCTACAAAGAGGAGTGGGACAAAATCCCTCCTGAGATGTGTGCAAACCTGGTGGCCAACTACAAGAAACGTCTGACCTCTGTGATTGCCAACAAGGCTTTTGCCACCAAGTACTAAGTGATGTTTTGCAGAGGGGTCAAATACTTATTTCCCCCATTAAAATGCAAATCAATTTATAACATTTTTGACATGCGTTTTTCTGGATTTTTTTGTTATTCTGTCTCTCACGGTTCATATAAACCTACCATTAAAATTATAGACTGATCATTTCTTTGTATGTGGGCAAACATACAAAATCAGCAGGGGATCAAATACTTTTTTCCCCCACTTTATAGACACTACATGGCCAAAAGTATGTGGACACATGCTCGTCGAACATCTCATTCCAAAATCATGGACATAAATATGGAGTTGGTCCCCCCTTTGCTGCTATAACAGCTTACACTCTTCTGGGAAGGCTTTCTACTGGATGTTGGAACATTTCTGCGGGGACTTGCTTCCATTCAGCCACAAGAGCATTAGGAGGTTGGGCACTGATGTTGGGCACTGATGTTGGGCGATTCGGCCTTGCTCGCTGTCGGCGTTCCAATTGGGGTTGAGGTCAGGGCTCTCTGCAGGCCAGTCTAGTTCAGGAAAGGGTCTAAGATTTCCCTTCACTGGAACTAAGGGGCCTAGCCTGAACCATGAAAACAGCCCCAGATCATTATTCCTCCTCCACCAAACTTTACAGTTGGCACTATGCATTCAAGCAGGTAGCAGGTAGCGTTCTCCTGGCATCTGCCAAACCCAGATTGCCAGATGGTTAAGCGTGATTCATCACTCCAGATAACGCGTTTTCACTGCTCCAGAGTCCAATGGCTTCGAGCTTTAGACCACTCCAGCTGACGCTTGGCATTGCACATGATCTTAGGCTTGTGTGCGGCTGCTCGGCTATGGAAACCCATTTCATGAAGCTCCCGACGAACATTTCTTGTGCTGACGTTGCTTCCAGAGGCAGCTACACGGAACCCAAACTGGCTGCACGCGTGCGCCATCGTGCAACATCGTGCATACATTTATTTTGTCCCCCTACACCAAACGCGATCACGACACGCAGGTTAAAATATCAAAACACACTCTGAACCAATGACATTAATTTGGGGACAGGTCGAAAAGCATTAAACATGTATGGCAATTTAGCTAGTTAGCTTGCACTTGCTAGCTAATTTGTCCTATTTAGCTAGCTTGCTGTTGCTAGCTAATTTGTCCTGGGATATAAACATTGAGTTGTTATTTTACCTGAAATGCACAAGGTCCTCTAATCCGACAATTAATCCACACATAAAACGGTCAACCGAATCGTTTCTAGTCATCTCTCTTCCTTCCAGGCTTTTTCATCTTTGAACTTATATGGTGATTGGCATCTACACTTTCATAGTATTACCACGACAACCGGCAAAACAGTTTGTCTTTCAATCACCAACGTGGGTATAACCAATGAGGAGATGGCACGTGGGTACCTGCTTCTATGAACCAATGGGGAGATGGGAGAGGTAGGACTTGCAGCGTTATCTGCGTCAGAAATAGGAATGGCTTCTATTTTAGCCCTTGGCAACGCAGACACTCGTTGGTGCGCGCGAGCAGTGTGGGTGCAATAATTGAATAACATAGATTCATACATTTATTTTGCAACGCTCGTGCACGCGATGCGAGCGGTGTAGTCAGGGTATTAGGAACTCGGTAATGAGTTTTGCAACCGAAGGACAGACAATTTTTACTGCTATGCACTTCAGCAATCGGCGGTCTCCTTCTGTGAGCTTGTGTGGCCTACAACTTTGTGGCTGAGCCGTTGTGGCTCCTAGACGTTTCCACTTCACAATAACAGCACTTACAGTTCACCGGGGAAGCTCTAGCATGGCAGAAATTTGCCGAACTGACATGTTGGAAATGTGGCATGCTATGAAGGTGCCACGTTTAAAATCACTGAGGTCTATGGAGATTGCATGGCTGTGTGCTGGATTTTATACACCTGTCTCGATTTTGTGGCTGAAATCGCTGAATCCACTAATTTGAAGTGTAATATACAGTGCATTCGGAAAGTATTCAGGCCCCTTCACTTTTTACACATTTTGTTACATTACAGCCTTATTCTAAAACTGATTAAATAAAACATTTCCTCATCCATCTACAAACAATACCCCATAATG
Organism: Salmo trutta; assembly: GCF_901001165.1. NCBI lineage: Eukaryota > Metazoa > Chordata > Actinopteri > Salmoniformes > Salmonidae > Salmo > Salmo trutta. The sequence continues at coordinate 29,052,803 of NC_042976.1, read as the reverse complement.
ACAAAGCAAAAACAGCATGGCTACCACAGCATTCTGCAGCGATACGCCATCCCATCTGGTTTGCGCTTAGTGGGACTATCATTTGTTTTTCAACAGGACAATGACCCAACACACCTCCAGGCTGTGTAAGGGCTATTTGACCAAGAAGAAGAGTGATGGAGTGCTGCATCAGATGACCTGGCCTCCACAATCACCCGACCTCAACCCAATTGAGATGGTTTGGGATGAGTTGGACCGCAGAGTGAAGGAAAAGCAGCCAACAAGTGCTCAGCATATGTGTGAACTCCTTCAAGACTTTTGGAAAGGCATCTCAAATATAAAATATATTTTGATTTGTTTAACACTTTTTTGGTTACTACATGATTCCATATGTGTTATGTCATAGTTTTGATGTATGCACTATTATTAAAACCCTTGAATGAGTAGCTGTGTCCAAACCTTTGACTGGTACTGTATATATATTATTTAAATAGAAGGACACTGTAAAGTCCATTATTCCTCAGAAGAGTATGAATTAGGCTGTTGGAGAAGGTTTTAATCCTAAGCAACCTGCATACATATTGTTTGAAGTAAAATAGACCAACATAGCTACTCTAGTATTTCAAAGCTGTTTGCTAGAAAACCTTGGTAGATCGTGGGTGGAGTAGGCATTGTGGTACTTGTGAATTTCCTTTATTTTTTGGCTTTAGACCAATGCCTACTTATCACTTTAAACATCTTTTTTTGTTTTTAATTCCCATGTTTTTTTTACAGCGGAAGGTGATTATACAACATTTCCACACGCTAAAGTGGTCTTTCGAAAACACAATTTGCACTTCAAAATATGTTTTGTCCACATTATTTATTTTCCAGGGCCACTTTGGCACTCAACAAACTGTATGGGGCCACAAACAAACAAGAAACCGCTCACCCAGAGGCAGTGTTTCTGGTGAGCGGAGACTTTATCGCGGGGAGACTTAAAACCGTCCTACTTCACTTCTACCAACACGTCTCCTGCACCGCTAGGGGCGCTAAAACTCTAGACCAAACTCTAGAAACACATACAAGGCACCCCCTCGTCCTCCCTTCAGCAAATCTGACCATGACTCCGTTCTCCTGCTACCTGTTTACAGACAAAAGCTCAAACAGGAAGTACCAGTGATGCGCTCAATACGGAAGTGGTCAGATGAAGCAGACGCGAGGCTACAAGACTGTTTTTCTAGTACAGACTCGGATATGTTCCAGGATTCATTCGATAGCACTGAGGAATTAACCACAACAGTCACAGGCTTCATCAATATGTGCATAGACGATGTTGTCCCCACAGTTACTATAAGAACACATCCAAACCAAAAACCATGGATTACAGGCAATATCTGCGCTGGGCTAAAGGCTAGAGCTACCGCTTACAATGAATGGGACATGGACATGGACGCATACAAGAAAGCCCGCTACGACCTTCGACGAGACATCAAACATGCGAAATTACAATATAGGAGGAAGGTGGAATTCTATTACGCCGGCTCCGACACTCATCGTATGTGGCAGGGCTTGCAGACGATAAAGGATTACAAAAGGGAAATCCAGCCATGAGTTGCCCAGCGATCCAGAACTCCCAAACGAGCTAGATGCCTTTCATGCTCGCTTCGAGGAATATGACACTGTGTCTTGCAAGGAATCCCCGGTTTTACGGGATAACTCTGTGATCTCGCTTTGCGTGGCCGATGTGAGCAAAATGTTTAAACAGGTTAACAATCACAAGGTTGCCGGGCCAGACGGAATACCAGGGCGTGTTCGCAAAGCATGCGCAGACCAGCTGGCAAGTGTCTTCACAGATATTTTCAATCTATCCTTGTCCCAGTCTGTAATCCCAATATGTTTCAAGCTGACCATCATTGTCCCTGTTCACAGAACTCCACGGTAACCTCCCTAAATGACTATCGCCCTGTAGCACTTACATCTGTAATTATGAAGTGCTATGAAAGGCTAGTCATGACACACATCAACATCATCATCCCAGACACCCTAGACCAGAGCTCTCCAGTCCTGTTCCTGGAGAGCTACCATCCTGTAGGTTTTCATTCCAACTCAAAACTAGCGCAGCTGATTAAAATAATATGTTGGTTTATAAGATGTATCAAGTTAGTTACAATTGGGGTTGAAGTGAAACCCTACTGGAGGGTAGCGCTCCAGGAACAGTGTTGGAGAGCCCTGCCCCAGACCCACTCTGCCCCAACAGATCTACATATGACGCAATCTCAATTGCACTTCACACTGCCCTCTCCCACCTGGACAAGAGGGGAAATAGCTATGTGAGAATTCTGTTTTTAGACTACAGCTCAGCGTTCAACACCATAGTCCCCTTCAAGCTAGGGACCCTAGGACTGAACCCCTCCCTCTGCAACTGGATCCTGGACTACCTGACGGGCCAGCCCCAGATGGTGAGTGTAGGCAACAAAACCTAGGCCATGCTGACCCTTAACATGGGGGCCACTCAGGGGTGTGTGCTTAGTCCCCTCCTGTACTCCCTGTTCACCCCCATCTGCTTAGCCTCGCACGACTCCAACACAAGCACTACAGAGGGTGGTGCTCCCAGCCATCCAGGACCTCTATATCAGGGGGTTGTCAGATGAAGGCCAGAAAAATGGCCAAATACTCCACCCAACCAAGCCATTCCTGTTCATTTGTTCTGTTCTATACTTATCATGTCTTAAGGACTAACATGGAAATGTATTTAGTGTCAATGACGCTAATAGATGTGTAGGAGATTCCTAAATGTGTATGTAAAACCCATTGTTGGGCAATAATAATGTGGTGTACCTTATTATAATAAATCATCTTAATATTATAGGTCATTTTATTTGGTTCCAAAAATTATTTAAAGGCAATGTGTCAAGTAAATTAAAATGCAATCATTAATAAAACATTCTAAATAACAAAACATTCAAACAATAAGAAATCAATTCAAATTAGGCAAACCAAATGGTCATCTAATGTCACGACTTCTGTCGAAGTCGGCTCCCCTCCTAGTTCGGGCGGCGTTCGGTGGTCGACGTCACAGGCCTTCTAGCCATCGCCGCTCCATTTCTCATTGTTCCATTTGTTTTGTCTTGTTCCCCGCACACCTGGTTTACATTCCCTAATAACACTGCATATATATATATATTCCTCTGTTCCCCCCATGTCTTTGTGTGGAATTGTTTTTGTTTTGTGTTTGTTGTATCGCGCCAGTCTGGTTTTTCACCCTGGGCATTGCCTGTACCCTATTTGGGGAATTATTGGTGAACCTTATTGTTATATTATTGAAGGTATTTTGCGCTTGTCACTTTTGCCGGTTGGCTTGAGTTGTAGCTGTTTGCGCCCGTCTGTTTGTTGCTCTTGGCTAATAAAGTCGCCTGATCACCTATTCTCTGCTCTCCTGCACTTGACTCGAATGACCAGCAGCGAAAACCCTGACATCTAATCAGTGGTGATTTTAGCATGCTAATCTTGGTGGGGTAAACAAGCAATTTTTTTTGTTGTTGATACATGCCAGCGAAGCCACTACACAACTCTAAACAATACATTAAATGCACTATAACTGTGACAAACGGTGCCCACAAACGTTTAGGGTCTACATAAAGTTATCCCGAGAGTGGAGCTTATGGCTGACTTGCTTAAATAAATATGGTTTCTATTTACTCCTTGTTGATTTGTGTAACTGGATAAGAACCGCTTTTCTCCTTCAATAATAATGAATGTCGACATGAGTTTTAGGTAGGTAGGCCTATTTGCTCAGCAATTTCGAAATGGACTGCAACAGAAATTCAGATAGATGTTAGTTCAGATAAATTAAGCAAGATGTTGAGGCCTTTACTCTTCTTTAAGTCACCACAGAGAGAGCGAGAGAGACCGAGACTTAGCGGTTAGCCTACCGTTCAAAGTATTTTATTCGGCCTATGTGGTCTAAAAAAGGACAATACAATCACGAGGATTCACTTTGATAGACAATATACACACGCACTGACCCACAACCCTCGAAATATGAACTGGAATTAGATGGGTCTATTACTGAACATTTTGTTGAACAAAAATATTTGAACAGGAAGAGACTGTCACTGGCAAACATGGTTACGAGGAGGGGATACTACAATATAATGTTGTTGGGTCTGTAACTTATCACCCACCTTGTGGAGAAAAGCACCCTAGCTAATTATAACACACAAAGTAAGAAAAACAATTAAATGCATCATTCTGACATTGCCAATAATTATTAGTAAGATACTGATGAAATAGACCTTTATAAGCAATATAACAATGCAGATGTACAAACTATGGCATATATGACGATAAGCAGTTAAGAGGCAAGCCGTAATTTTGATTAAGACATGAGCGAGCTGAGACAGATGTAGCCTATATGCCGCCTATTTGTTCAGCACTTTTGAAATTGACAGCGACATAATTCAGAACATGGGCCGTTCTTACAGTATTCTCCCTGTACACCAAGTCAGAACCGTAGGGTAAATAATGGGGACACATAAGCAGACAATGAAAGCAATTACAATATTCGATCATTCCATTTCTCTAAAACAGGCTATAGACTACATGTGCAGATAATGAAAGCTCTTACAATGGGGGCAGGTAAGCAGGCAATGAAAGCTGTTACAATATTTGATGATGACATTTCCCTAAAACAGGCTATAGGCTACATGCGCACCACCAACTCAGAACAGTAGGATAAGTTCTAAGAGGGAAAGGGACCACATTCTTAGGGTGAGACACATAGGCTAATAACTGCTTACTACACAACATACACTTAGTATTACTTTCTTAGCTACAGTATACATATCTCCCTGGCATATTACATCACTTATGCAGCAGAATACTAGACATATTTATGGACTCACCATTGTTGTGCTGTGCTCACTTGAACAGGAAGTTGGCACGGTGGTCCTTGTGGGCAAACTTCTGTTACTTTGTCATCCAAGTCTGGCATTCTCTGGATGAAGGCCAATGCATTTAACCTTTTCTGGCCCATGGAATTGCGTGTGAAAGTTTTTATCCTTTTAAGGGTGGAAAAGTTTCTCTCTGACTCAGTGGGTTGTCATTGGAGTGGTGATGATTATTTTAAGAAGAGAAACTGTCTCAGACAAGGCCTCCTGCAGGTATTTGGTATTTTATTAGGATCCCCATTAGCTGTTGCAAAAGCAGCAGCTACTCTTCCTGGGGTCCACACAAAACATGAAACATAATAATACAGAATGACATAATACAGAACATCATTAGACAAGAACAGCTCAAGGACAGAACTACATACATTTTTATCTACATACACGTAGCCTACATCAAATCAAATCAAATCAAATTTATTTATATAGCCCTTCGTACATCAGCTGATATCACAAAGTGCTGTACAGAAACCCAGCCTAAAACCCCAAACAGCAAGCAATGCATGTGAAAGAAGCACGGTGGCTAGGAAAAACTCCCTAGGAAAAACTCCCTAGAAAGGCCAAAAACCTAAGAAGAAACCTAGAGAGGAACCAGGCTATGAGGGGTGGCCAGTCCTGGCTGTGCCGGGTGGATATTATAACAGAACATTTGTGTGTATACATATCAATGCATACACACAAACTATCTAGGTCAAATAGGGGAGAGGCGTTGTGCCGCGAGGTGTTGCTTTATCTGTTTTTTGAAACCAGGTTTGCTGTTTATTTGAGCAGTATAAGATGGAAGGAAGTTCTATGCAATAAGGGCTCTATATGATACTGTACATTTTCTTTAATTTGTTTTAGATTTAGGGACTATGAAAAGACCCCTGGTGGCATGTCTGGTGGGATAAGTGTGTGTGTCAGAGCTGTGTGTGAGTTGATTATGCAAACAATTTGGGATTTTCAACACATGAATGTTTCTTATAAAAATAAGTGATGCAGTCAGTCTCTCCTCAACTCTTAGCCAAGAGAGACTAGCATGCATAGTATTTATATCAGGTTGTTCTCGTAGCGGGATTTCAATAAAGAAAGTGTGGTCTTTCTAGTGTCCAGCTAAGGATACAGGTAGAGAGTGGACAGCTCCGTTTTCAGCTTCTCCTGGTTGCCCACAGGCCGTAGCTTGGTAGCACACTGGAGTTCTGCAGTCGGAAAGGAATGTATATACTGGGAGAAAAATGAGCTGTCCACCAACTTTTCTATAGTTAAGTGGTGATTTTCAGAAAACCTTTCTTGCACATGATCAGCGATTGTGTCGCATGCCTCCTTCATCACGGGTGCAGTGTTAAGTTTTCTCCGCCTTGGTTCAGTGGCATCAACATATCCATTGGCCATTGCAATAGTTTGCTCGAAAATGTTTTGAATGTTCACCTTGAAGTTGTTGATTGCTCCGGCAATTCCTACTGCATCAATGGTTCGATTCTGCATTATGTTGTACAAAACATCCACCTCTGGATTGACCAAGAAAAAGAACTCGAGCAGTTGCAGAAATGTAGGATCCTTGAGTTTCATGGACTGGCCATAAGCCTCGCTGATGTTGATCTCATCCCATCCAGGCTGCGTGCAGATGTCCTCCATGCACTGGGCCAGTGTCTTACGGTCCTCCCACACAGCATTGACGGTTCTGTTTTTGAAGTTCCATCATGTACCCCATGGCCTGGGGACCCGTCTGTTCGTTGATTCCGCAAGAGCGGAGAGTCTTTTGGGTGAGCCTGTGAAAAAGGTGGAAAAGGAGGATAGGTCTGCAAAAAACACTTTAAGCATGCTCACTCTCCCAGCACAAAGTTTCTGGTGTTAGATTCTGTCGGTGTACATAACAGTGCACCAATTGCGCGTTTGGGTAAGTCTCCTTCAGTAGCTTTTGGACACCACCTACATTACCACTCATCACCGCTGCCCCGTTGTAGGTTTGGGTAACCAGCTTCTCCTTGACATTCAGTGGCGCTAGGACTTGTTTGATAGTGTTGGAGAGGCCAACACCAGTTTTGTCCTTCACCTCTACAAACTCCAAAAACCTCTCACACACACTGTTGTCTGGTAACATGTAGTGCAGCACTATTACCATCTGTGATTTGCAGGAGACGTCAGTGGTCTCGTCTACCTATACAGACGCAAAAGGAGTCTCAGACACCTCCTTAACTATAGCTTCTCTGTACACTTCATACATACAATCCAAAAGTTTGTTTTGGATCGTGCTTGATGTACCCTTAAAAATTGGTTGGTTGTCATAATGCTTTTGTAGCCTGTAATCTCCTTCACACATGGTCTCAAAACTACACCTGAAAACGCCTGGGTTCAAGGAGTCAGCCGACTCGTTATGGCCCCTCAGTGCTGTCTCACAATTGCCACACAATTTATGCATGCTATAATTCTGTCAAGCACGTACCTATTCTCCTCCGTTTGTTGGTTGTGAAGGTTGATGACTTCAACTGGTCCATCATTCAATGGACTTCAGGAAACAGCAGAGGGAGAACACTCCTATCCACATTGACGGGACCTTAGTGAAGAAGGTGGAAAGCTTCAAGTTCCTCAGCGTACACATCACTGACAGACAGTTTGGTGAAGAATGCGCAACCTCAGGAGGCTGAATAAATTTGGCTTGGCCCCTAAAACCCTCACAAACTTTTACAGATGCACAATTGAGAGCATCCTGTCGGGCTGTATCACCGCCTGGTACGGCAACTGCACCGCACGCAACCGCAGGGCTCTCCAGAGGGTGGTGCGGTCTGCCCAACGCATCACCGGGGGCAAACTACCTGCCCTCCAGGACACCTACTGCACCCGATGTCACAGGAAGGCCAAAAAGATAATCAAGGAGGTCAACCACCCGAGCCACAGCCTGTTTACCCGCTATCATCCAGAAGGAGAGGTCAGTACAGGTACATCAAAGCTGGGACCAAGAGACTGAAAAATAGCTTCTATCTCAAGCCCATCAGACTGTTAAATAGCCACCAGCCGGCTTCCACACAGTTACGCAACCCTGCACCTTAGAGGCTGCTGCCCTATATACATAGACTTCGAATCACTGGCCACTTTAATAATGGAACACTAGTCACTTTAATAATGTTTACATATTTTGCATTACTCATCTCATATGTATATACTATTATATACTATTCTATTCTACTGTATTTCAGTCAATGCCACTTGTACATTGCTAAATCGAATATTTATATTTATATATTTCTTAATTGCATTATTTTACTTTTAGATTTGTATGTATTGTTGTGAATTGTTAGATACTGCTGCACTGTGGGAGCTAGGAACACAAGCATTTCGCTACACCCGCAATAACATCTGCTAAATATGTGTATGTGACCAATAACATTTGATTTGATTTAATTTAATTTGATAAACCAATAAACATTTACGCTCACCTCTGGACTACAGATGACAGATTTCGGGAACCCAGCTGATCCAGAAAGCAATTTCCAGTCACACAGTGACCTCTTCACTCCTTGTCATGACTCAGAGGGGAAAGATTGAAACAATACAGCCTTAACTAAGAACATTCTCCTTTCAACAGACCGATTCACTGGCCTCCCTGGGGAAATGGGAGATTACATTATTATTTCTGTGTTCATTATATTGATCTCTCTCTGTGCCAATGTTCTCCTGCTGGCATGCAGCCACTGGACAGGAGGTGTGCTTAATCTGTCTCTGTCACTTAGCATAGTCAGGCCCCTAATTAACTAGATGGATTATCATCACCCAGAGCTGATTGGATGGTCAATGCTTTGAGAACAGCAGAAGAGTTGGACGACAGGTGGAGAAGGTGGATGAGAAGAAGAGGTGGAAGGGAGGAAGAGAGGGCTTCTCAGGACAGGTGTTGATTTCAGTGTTACTTGTGTAGCATTTTGAACAAAGACTGTCACAGTGTTGTCGTGACTTGACTTTAACTTCTTTGGGATAGAGGGCAGTATTTTCACGGTCGGATAAAAAAACGTACCCAATTTAATCTGGTTACTACTCCTGCCCAGAAACTAGAATATGCATATAATTAGTAGATTTGGATAGAAAACACTCTAAGGTTTCTAAAACTGTTTGAATGGTGTCTGTGAGTATAACATAACTCATATGGCAGGCCAAAACCTGAGAAGATTCCATGCAGGAAGTGCCCTGTCTGACAATTTGTTGTCCTTCTGTTGCATCTCTATCGACATTACAGCATCTGTGCTGTAACGTGACACTTTCTAAGGCTTCCATTGGCTCTCTAAAGCCGCCAGAAAGTGGAATGGGGTGTCTGCTGTTTCTGGGCAAAGTATAGGAGCAGAGTTTGTAAGTGGTGAGCCTGGGGACAGTGAGACTGGAGATGCGCATTCACGCGACTTCTCCATTTTTTTCTTTCAGAAAAATAGCATAAACATTGAATTTAAACAGCGTTTAACATGCTTCTAAGTACGATAATGGAATATTTTGACATTTTTTGTCACGAAATGCGCTCGCGCGTTTCCCTTCGGATAGTGACCTGAACGCACGAACAAAACGGAGGTATTTGGATATAACTATGGATTATTTGGAACCAAAACAACATTTGTTGTTGAAGTAGAAGTCCTGGGAGTGCATTCTGACGAAGAACAGCAAAGGTAATCCAATTTTTCTAATAGTAATTCTGAGTTTAGGTGACCCCGAAGTTGGCGGGTGTCAAAATAGCTAGCTGTGATGGCCGAGCTATGTACTCAGAATATTGCAAAATGTGCTTTCGCCGAAAAGCTATTTTAAAATCGGACATAGCGATTGCATAAAGGAGTTCTGTATCTATATTTCTTAAAATAATTGTTATGTATTTTGTCAACGTTTATCATGAGTAATTTAGTCAATTCACCGGAAGTTTTCGATGGGTATGCTAGTTCTGAACATCACATGCTAATGTAAAAAGCTGGTTTTTGATATAAATATGAACTTGATTGAACAAAACATGCATGTATTGTATAACACAATGTCCTAGGAGTGTCATCTGATGAAGATCATCAAAGGTTAGTGCTGCATTTAGCTGTGGTTTGGGTTTATGTGACATATATGCTTGCTTGGAAAATGGCTGTGTGATTATTTTTGTCTATGTACTCTCCTAACATAATGTCATGTTTTGCTTTCGCTGTAAAGCCTTTTGGAAATCGGACAGCGTGGTTCGATTCAGGAGAAGTGTATCTATAAAATGGTGTAAAATAGTCCTATGTTTGAGAACTTTGAATTATGACATTTTGTGGTTTTGTGGTTTTAAATTTGGCGCTCTGATTTTTCACTGGCTGTTGAATAGTGTGGGACGAGATGCGCGTCCCACACTATTTCCTTCATTAAAATGCAAATCAATTTATAACATTTTTGACATGCGTTTTTCCAGATTTTTTGTTGTTGTTATTCTGTCTCTCACTGTTCAAATAAACCTACCATTAAAATTATAGACTGATAATTTCTTTGTCAGTGGGAAAACGTACAAAATCAGCAGGGGATCAAATACTTTTTTCCCTCACTGTAGTTGCGGATCAGACCTGCGCAACGGTCAGGAGGAATTTTGGACCATTCCCCAGTTCAGCAATATTCTTGGGATGTCTGGTATGATCCGCTCTCTTGAGGTCATGCCACAGCATCTCAATCAGGTTGAGGTCAGGACTCTGACTGGGCCACTCCAGAAGGCGTATTTTCTTCTGTTCAAGCCATTCTGTTGTTGATTTACCTCTTTGTTTTGTGTTGTTGCCCTGTTGCATCACCCAACTTCTGTTGAGCTTCAATTGGCGGACAGATAGCCTTATATTCTCCTGCAAATGTCTTGATAATCTTGGGAATTAATTTTCCGTCGATGATAGCAAGCTGTCCAGGCCCTGAGGCAGCAAAGCAGCTTCTAACCATGATGCTCTCTTCACCATACTTTACAGTTGGGATGAGGTTTTGATGTTGGTGTGCTGTGCCTTTTTTTCTCCACACATAGTGTTGTGTGTTCCTTCCAAACAACTCAACTTTAGTTTAATCTGTCCTCAGAATATTTTGCCAATAGCGCTGTGGAACATCCAGATGCTCTTTTGCGAACTTCAGACATGCAGCAATGTTTATTTTGGACAGCAGTGGCTTCTTCCGTGGTGTCCTCCCGTGAACACCATTCTTGTTTAGTGTTTTACGTATCTCGTCAACAGAGATGAGAGACTCGTCAACAGAGATGTTAGCATGTTCCAGAGATTTCTGTAAGTCTTTAGCTGACACTCTAGGATTCTTATTAACCTCATTGAGCATTCTGTGCTGTGCTCTTGCAGTCATCTTTGCAGGACAGCCACTCCTAGGGAGAGTAGCAACAGTGCTGAACTTTCTCCATTTATAGACAGTTTGTCTTACCGTGGACTGATGAACATCAAGGCTTTTAGAGATCATTTTGTAACCCTTTCCAGTTTTATGCAAGTCAACAATTCTTAATCTTGGGTCTTCTGAGATCTCTTTTGTTCGAGGCATGGGTCACATCAGGCAATGCTTCTTGTGAATAGCAAACTCAAATTTTGTGAGTGTTTTTTATTGCGCAGGGCAGCACTAACCAACATCTCCAATCTTGTCTCATTGATTGGACTCCAGGTTAGCTGACTCCTTACTCCAATTAGCTTTTGGAGAAGTCATTAGCCTAGGGGTTCACATACTTTTTCCAACCTACACTGTGAATGTTTAAATAAAAAATCCAATAATTTGTGTGTTATTAGTTTAAGCAGACTGTTTGTCTGTTGTTGTGACTTAGATGAAGATCAGATCAAAATATATTACCAATATATGTAGAAATCCAGATAAAATCCAGGTTCACATACTTTTTCTTGCCACTGTATGTAGTGGGTATACTTTCCAAGGTACAGTATTTCCTGTATAACATTTTTTATGACATCACAAAATAACAAACAAAATTACATTAGTGTTCTATAGATCGCCTCTGACCATTCCCCATGTTCTATGTTAGAAATATTGTTCCAGTATTCGCTTTTGAACGTGTTAGAGTTTCAGCGGGAAAATGTCTGTTGAAACAAAGCACTTTCCTTTTGGTGAATCTTGAGAGCGCAGGCCTGAATCTTCTCCCTTGATTTACAACAGGGTGTAAGTTGTTAACCCCCACTAGTTCTTTCCTTCCCCTTCTAGGGTGAGGGGGGGTCTGATTGAAGTTATTCAATGCAAACCTGATCTGACCTATTTGGATTCTCGTAGACAGTCATGACAGTGTCTTAGGCGTAGAAGAAACCCTTCAAAGAAAGCTGGGTTTGGCAGTTTAACAAACCACAATCTCTCTTTGATTGTGACTCAACCATCATGATGACTCATTGAGTATAACAACGTGTCATGATAGATATGACAGCGGCAGTGAAAACGCAATCATTGTTTGATAATGATATCATCTCTTTGTGTTTTGTTCCCCTGCCTCCGCTCAGCATAGCTTGGTTTATTTCTGTGTCATCATCGCCAAAGCTTCTTCTCAAGGATTCCTAACCAATCTCTCCCTGGCATTCACACTGTCACCGAATATGACACGTACAACAATACTATCAACGATAGAGGTCAAAAGTGATCTCTCCTCCCTCCTTCACTCTTGTAATTCCTTTATTCTTTTCTCTCACGTCTCTCTCTCCATCCCTCACTTCCTCCTCCCTCTCTCTGTGGGTGTGTGTTTTATTGAAGGGGACTGTCATCTCTGTGGATGGGCTTTGTGTTTCCATGCTAATCTTGGCCTGTGCATGGTGGCATATCTCATTTAGAGGACAAAAGACACACGCAGGTCATTAACAGCATGGACGTGGAGATGCATTCCTTCAGGGGCAGGAGGAGAGCAGATAACAGGAGAGGAGGAACAGGGGGATGAAGCAGGGGTGATGAGAGGGAAAGGGGGAAGGAAGAGAAGTGATGAGGAGGAAAGGAGGAGTGGAGTGATGAGGAATTGAAAGGACAGGTTTGAGAGGAAAAGAGAAGAGATGAGGAGTGGAAAAAGGAGGAGAGTGATGAGGAATTGAGAGAACAGGTGGAAGCGGAAAGGAGGGGGGAGGTAAGTCTATAGAGACAAAGGCTCAGATGGTTGAATCTATTTCTCATTTTCTGCTCCATTGAGCCCCACAGGAAGTTGCAGCAGCCTTGGGCATGGTTTGGTGATTACTCAGACTCAGTATGATGGGTTGTAGCGATACTGCTGCAGGGTAGTGATGTATCATTACGGTTGTTGTGTGTGCTTTATTATATACGTATAACATATTTGTTGGGCAAGTAACCCTATCCAGACCAGTGTGTGTATGTGTACAGTATGTGCTTGTGTTGTGGGACTCTTTATTCTGCCCCCTGTCCAAGCGTGTGTCTAATGAATTGGAGCTGCAGACAGTACACAGAGCGCAGGGAATTATGGGTAGGTGGGCCCTCTATAAATGAGATGGGTAGAACCTGTCCCAGCATGCAGATGTAGAGTCAGTGTACTCTCCCCAATCCTAATGTTTAATATTAGGGAGGAAAACTCAAGACTGGTCTAAGATCAGTGTCTAGGGGGAAACTTTATCCTACTCCACTTGCAGTTATTTCATCACAAAATGGTGGTGTCTGATGAGCTGCAAAAGTGGAATGTGTGTTTTTGCAATGTCTAAAGGTCACATGATGACTGAAACATAATTTGTATCTATAACAAAACTATATTTTTCTACTAATTAGAATGTTGTGTCTTTTATAATTGGTTTCCCACACATCTTCTGTCTTAGGACAGCACATGCACCATGGCTATTTCTCTCAGACATCTTCAGTGATTGTCAAGCTTAATTGGATTGTGATTGCCATGAAATAATAATTAGCAGCATTTCTCAACAGGTATTGGCATGCGTGTCTAACCACAGGAGTGAGTGAGATTGATGGATATGGATATGGCTCACTTGGTAGAGCATGGTGTTTGCAACACCAGGGTTGTGAGTTCGATTCCCACGGGGGACCAGTACGGAGGAAAAATGTATGCGTTCACTACTGTAAGTTGCTTTGGATAAGAGTGTCTCCTAATGACTAAAATGTAAATGTGATATTGATGGATATGGATATTTATCCATGTTTCTAATCCTGACAGTCGTGCTGAATATAGATTGCATATAATGTGATTTGCAGGCCTGATGTGGCCTGTAAACCAGGAGGTTCCTAACACCACTGTTTCTTTAGGTAATTCTATTAGGTTGTACATAATTCAATCCAAACAAATTTTTCAATAAAAAAGTCATAATTTTCAGTTTTTACAAATAATAAACAATCAAATCAATTAGTCAATAAATCAAAGCAAAACTAAGCAGATCAAATCAAATATCATTAAGATCAACACAAAAATATAATTGGAAAAATAAAAATGGTCTTTTCACAGTTTATTTTTAAATTTTTCCGCAGTGTGTTGGGGAGTAGATCTTGTCTGTTTTGATTTTGGGGCTTGATTGTTGGACTAGCAGAGAGGTTGATGGTCTTCTCATAAACATTCCCAATTTCCCTTTAGCATGCAAGGTCTTATCTCTGGCTGCCTGGAAAGAGGCTGGCTGGCCATCGATTGCACCTCACTGTGCAGAGAGACTGACATCCTATCTACAGGAAGTAGATTATATGCCGTAAAATAGACAGCATAAATTAGATTCAGTGCATTTCCCCCAAAATGTCAGATAAAGTTAATATTAAGTGTGTGTGTGTGTGTGTGTGCATGTGTGTGTGGACCTTTTTACAGACCTTTCTGTAGAAGGTTAACACAATGAGTCTGAAGGTTAGCGAGCTCAGCCCTATAGTCTCCAGGCAGGTACCAAAACACCCAAAACTTGAGAACCACCTAGATATACTAGACTAAATATACTCCCTATGAACCAGATAGGGATCTATTCTATTCTGAATGCACGTGCTTGTGTATGCCTAATTGTGCAGTGACTGTACATACCTGTTTCTGTGTAATGTACACCAGCTCCCAACTCAGTCACACCAACATTAACTAAATTCAGCAAATCATTTTCTTTCCCTTTTTCAGGACGCTGTCTTTCAAAGATAATTCGTAAAAATCCAAATAAGTTCACAGCTCTTCATTGTAAATTGCAATGTCCGTACTGTGAGACGCCTAAGACAGTGCTACAGGGAGACAGGACGGACAGCTGAACGTCCTTGCAGTGGCAGACCACGTGTAACAACACCTGCACAGGATCGGTACATCCGAACATCACACCTGCGGGACAGGTACAGGATGGCAACAACAACTGCCCGAGTTACACCAGGAACGCACAATCCCTCTATCAGTGCTCAGACTGTCCGCAATCGGCTGAGAGAGGCTGGACTGAGGGCTTGTAGGCCTGTTGTAAGGCAGGTCCTCACCAGACATCACCGGCAACAACGTCGCCTATGGGCACAAACAAACTGTCGCTGGACCAGACAGGACTGGCAAAAAGAGCTCTTCACTGACGAGTCGCGGTATTGTCTCACCAGGGGTGATGGTCGGATTCGCGTTTATTGCCGAAGGAATGAGCGTTACACTGAGGCCTGTACTCTGGAGCAGCATCAATTTGGAGGTGAGGGTCCGTCATGGTCTGGGGCAGTGTGTCACAGCATCATCGGACTGAGCTTGTTGTCATTGCAGGCAATCTCAACGCTGTGCGTTACAGGGAAGACATCCTCCTCCCTCATGTGGTACCCTTCCTGCCGGCTCACCCTGACATGACCCTCCAGCATGACAATGCCACCAGCCATACTGCTCGTTCTGTGCGTGATTTCCTGCAAGACAGGAATGTCAGTATTCTACCATGGCTAGCGAAGAGCCCTGATCTCAATTCCATTGAGCATGTCTGGGACCTGTTGGATCGGAGGGTGAGGGCTAGGGCCATTCCCCCCAGAAATGTCTGTGAACTTGCAGATGCCTTGCTGGAAGAGTAGGGTAACATCTCACAGCAAGAACTGGCACATCTGGTGCAGTCCATGAGGAAGAGATGCACTGCAGTACTTAATGCAGCTGGTGGCCACACCAGATACTGACTGTTACTTTTGATTTTGACCCCCACTTTGTTCAGGGACACATTATTCCATTTCTGTTAGTCACATATCTGTGGAACTTGTTCAGTTTATGTCTCAGTTGTTGAATCTTATGTTCATACAAATATTTACTCATGTTAAGTTTGCTGAAAATAAACGCAGTTGAGAGTGAGTGGACGTTTCTTTTCTTGCGGAGTTTACAACACAGCATCCGATGTCCGTCAGTTTCACATACA
This sequence comes from Salmo trutta, assembly GCF_901001165.1. Classification (NCBI taxonomy): domain Eukaryota; kingdom Metazoa; phylum Chordata; class Actinopteri; order Salmoniformes; family Salmonidae; genus Salmo; species Salmo trutta. The sequence goes on along the minus strand of NC_042976.1, from coordinate 29,036,668 downwards.
GCAGCCTTTGTGTGGTGGTAACTCATTCATAAAACACACTGACTGGCTGGCTCGCCCATAAAGGCCCATTCCAGTCATGTTGACACAGCCTCCCATCTCAAATAACTTTCTGAGCTTTATTTTTTACATTTTAGTCATTTAGCAGACGCTCTTATCCAGAGCGACTTACAGTTGTGAATACATACATTTCATTTCATGCATTTTATTTTTTTTGTACTGGCCCCCCATGGGAATCAAACCCACAACCCTGGCATTGCACACACCATGCTGGCGTTGCAAATACCATGCTCTACCAACTAAGCCACAGGGAAGGCATCCCTTTATGTGTTCTGTTCCAATAACTAAACCCAGCCCCTGTGTTCTGTACATTGAGTCACTGTGGTTAGAGAGGGGAGATGTGGTGTGGTACTCATTCAAGGTCTCTTTCAATCTCAGTTTCAGTGTGCAATGACCCAAAGATGTATGGGTATCTTCTCACCTGCTAGATCACTGCAGTGTTATATCATACTGTGGATATCTGTAGTATATCGTCACAACTATATACACACGATCACCTTTTCAGGCTTTATAAAAATGTTCACATAATGTGATTTTTGTCACTACTCTGAACTGAGATTGTGTGCTTTCTGGCACTTTCCGACAGAATTCGAATATTCGACATAGAACTCTATCCTTAGACCAGAAATAGTTGAGTTGGAAATTGTTAAGATGCACAATTAAATCATACCGTAACCAATGCTGCGCATGATTCCACATCTCTCTGAGTGTAATGGTCTGTAATATCATCCACTGTTGAAGTATACTCCATCCGTACAGAATGCTGTTTTATGAGCAGTGTAGTGACGTTGGTTAAGTGGAGTGTTTAGTGCTCTCCTGGTGTTGCCCCTGGATTGAGATGCTCTGACATTCACCATCGATCTGAGTCCATGTCAGAGTGGCATTAAATATTTAGGAGGAAACCACTGCAGCGAGAGACACAGCCTGGAAACTCTCACCACACACACAGAGGATGTATAGTATATTAAGTTAACAGCAGAGAATGCAATGGAGCGGAGCAGTACATTATTTTAACAATACACAACTCAGTAGGGCTGGATGACATATTTTATATTGATGTATAGAGGTATGGATCATTTTACAATACCATCTATTACGATATTTTGATGCAGTGCTAAATAAATCAAAACTTCTATAATTACACTACTTTAATGTCAGTTTTGCCCTAATTTGGTTGAGTATAAAACAATCAAAATGGAGAAAGCCCATTAAAATCACTTAAATTCATTTTTTTGCAATCCTAGGGTCATGCACTACTCATAAAACTTGCCATTTTAAGAACCTTTAGCATTTCAGAAACTGTCAAATAACGGCATTATTTTGGGGGTTGACATAATGTTTTGGCCATATAGCCAGACCTTCAATACAGTACAGCCATACAGTGAGAAAATGATTGTCTTACACGCTACCGTGAAAATACAGTTAGACCAGTTATACATTTAGAACACAGCAAATTGGCATGTGTTACCTAGTGTGGCCTTTTCAGTGTAACATTTCTAGAGTTGATTCAGGAGTTAAATTAACAGTCATTGGTGTAAAATAACCGCAGTGTTGGTATTAATAGCCAGAATTAAACCAAAAACATGAACAGTAAGAAAAAGCAGAATCTTGTTCAAGGACTGAGTTATGCATTAAGGAGAGAATGCTTTCCTGTGTGATAAATATTAATGAGACAGACAGACCACCATGGCATGACCCTCAAGCTGCTCTTCACAAACCCTTAAGCCCTTGAGCATTACATTATACATCTCAGTGTCAACACAAGGAAATTATCTGGTAAGATATATCTGCTTCTCTGAAGCTGGATCTGCTGATGAATGGTGAAAAATCTGTGAGCTGAAATATATTTTATTTAGAACAAAACCACTGATTTAAGGCCAAAGAAAGTCTCTAAAGTCTGATAAATTTGTGCTGAAATAATGAGGTTGAGACGCTGATGCCTTGGTGGGATCTGCTATGTTTTCCATGGGATCCATGCGAAGACAACGCAGGGTGACCCACATACACACATTTAGGGGACACACACAGGCACAAATGCGCATTGCGCACATGCCCACACTTACAGTACACACGCCCACACTTACAGTACACACGCACATGCACACACATGTATGCACAAACACATAGGTGCGCACAAACACATAGGTGAGCACACACACACAAAAGCACTATGCACACATGTTAGTGTGACACATACAAACTAACACTATGGGCATACATGCATACACTGACACACATACACAGTACTATCACACAAACACACGCACACACACACATAGAGGATAGTGTGCAACTGTTGTCTGTATCACTGAAGCACCGATCCTCATACCAGAGCTCTCTACACAACAGCCCTGTGCCCAGGGACGGACTGGGATCAGAAATCCGCTCGGGCATTTCTTAAACAACGGCCCATTTTTTGCCTTGAGGCCCCCACACCGGCCTATTTTATTCCTTGAGACTGACATTTTTAGCCAGATAATTATAATTTTGCTTAAAAAAAAACAAGACAGGTCCACTAGGCTAAAACTGGACCAGTCCATCTGGCATTTGCCCGAAATGTCAGATGGCCAGTCCTCCCCTGCCTATGCCCAAAGGCTGTCAGGGAATATTAAAGTAGAAAGGGAAGATAGAGAGAACTGAGAAAGAGGGGAGAAGGGTGGGGAGGGGGGGGTGAAATCCTCTTTGAAAATTGTATTACATTTCATGGGACATTGATTGTGTCTATCTTAATGAGTTTTTATAGTTTTTATTTTGTTTTTAAGTGCATGTATGTGTGTTATAATGTACTGGATGTCTAAGTTATCTCCTGTTCACATTGTTTTTACTCTACTTTACACAAAATATCATCTGGTTCTTCTGATTCTTGTCAACTGGAGCATGGTCACTCTCTCTGACACTCCTGTGGTGTGTAATAGGTAGATGGATGCAGCTTTCTGCACTTGCACCTGCTGCAGTGAAACAAAATGTCTCCCGGGTGTCCACAGTCCATTCTCTCAGATAGTGAATGTAGTTTTAAACCACATAAAGGAACCAAAAATAATGGAAACGCCATACCCTTGGCTCAAAATCACACTGTGATGGGCCCAGAGATGGGTTTGCTGATAGGTGATATGTATGTAATGGGTGAGTAGTTTGACGCTAACAAGGCTGCCTTGCGTCACCTAGGCAGATGCTACACATTGGTAGTGGAGGAGGTGACCAGCTTGTAAATGACTGAGCCTTTCGAAAACAGCTACATAAATCCAATTCATCAGCAGCTGTCTAGTCACCCAGGTATCGACACAGTCCTTTCCCTCTGACGTAAATGTAGTCGAAACCCACATGATGAAACAAGAGACACCGGATACTTCGCTTCCATATTCTGTTAGCATAGATCCCCATTCAAGAAGTCACACATGTTCTGGTGACTCATTCCTTTCTGCCTACCCACAGTGGAATGGACGCTATTGACAAACCATTAGTCAGACCATGAACTGTAGCCTTGTACCGCATAATGCAGCAACAAGGGAGGAAACTCCCTCCACTGCTACTCCAACGCTAAACCAAGAAATCTCAGTATTTATTTTATGTCCTGACCCAGAGTATTCAGATCTGAGTCTACAGGTCTGCAGCATTGCTCTGCTGGTTTCTATCCTTCCCCTCTAGTAAGGAATGGATTTAGACCTGGAACACTGGGTGAGTTGAAAAATCAATGACATGAATCAATTAGTTAACCATTCACAGCAAATTGGCCTGTGTTACCTAGTGTTGATTTTTCAGTATAACATTTCTAGTGTTGATTCAGGTGTTAAATTAACTCTGTAAGTGTTAAATTAACACTCGTTGGTGTAAAATAACCCCCGTGTTGGTGTTAATAACTAGTATTAAACCAAACCACGCTCATCATTATCACAATTCCTAGCATGTTTAGTGCAGGTTGTTTTTTGGAATTGTTTGTTTCAATATCTACGTACGTTAATTTATTAATTAATATTATGCTACTCAAATATAAATAACATATATATTTTTTAACTAATCCAATCTGTTACTTGTATTTATTGCTCCCGTTACTGAAATGGTTGTTCAAGCTTAGATGCTTTATGTAGTATCATATCTTACCCTTCCCAACCCAGCAATCATTCGGATGTCACGCCCTGACCTGAGAGAGACGTTTATTTCTCTATTTTGTTAGGTCAGGGTGTGGGGTGGGCAGTCTATGTGTTATATTTCTATGTTGTCTTTTTCTTTATTGGCCTAGTATGGTTTCCAATCAGAGGCAGCTGTCTATCGTTGTCTCTGATTGGGAATCATACTTAGGCAGCCCTTTTTCCCTTTTTCAGTTGTGGGATCTTGTTTTTGTACAGCTCAGTTAGCCTGCAGAACGTGACGTTCGTTTTCCGTTGTTTATTGTTTTGTTTTAGTGTTCTGACTTAAATAAAGAAATATCATGAGCATTTACCACGCTGCGCTTTGGTCTACTCCTTTCGACGACGATCGTCTAATCGGAATGCATGTTGTGGGTGAATGAACATTCAAAGTGTTGGATAGCCCCACTCTGGCTTGATTCCAATAGGAATTACACGTCACTTAGCAAGCCAGCATAATGAGACATACAGTACATGCCTGAATTTGCCTGTAAACCATGAGTTTCAGCACACCTCAAAATAAGGCCTTAAGAAATATGTTGTATTATATTAAATAACAAAAATTGTATAATCACATATTTGCTTAGGATTTGCTTACTTGGTGAAGGCCACATGACTGAATGAATGATAGATAAATGCAACAAACATTTCTCTGTCACTAACAAATACAGTAATGGTTATTCTGGGAAATATGCAAATAAGGCTTTACACTTTGTTAATTTAATGCTGAAAAGTGTGGACCCATATAGACACTGAACCAGTGTTAAATGTAACACTCTCAGTGTTAATTTAATGCTGAAAAGTGTGGACCCATATAGACACTGGACCAGGGTTAAATGTAACACTCTCAGTGTTAATTTAATGCTGAAAAGTGTGGACCCATATAGACACTGGACCAGGGTTAAATGTAACACTCTCAGTGTTGATTTAAAACTGGAGAATTCGCTGTGTTGGAGACAGAAGTTAACACTCTCAGTGTTAATTTAATGCTGAAAAGTGTGGACCCATATAGACACTGGACCAGTGTTAAATGTAACACTCTCAGTGTTAATTTAATGCTGAAAAGTGTGGACCCATATAGACACTGGACCAGGGTTAAATGTAACACTCTCAGTGTTGATTTAAAACTGGAGAATTCACTGTGTTGGAGACAGAAGTTAACACTCTCAGTGTTAATTTAATGCTGAAAAGTGTGGACCCATATAGACACTGGACCAGTGTTAAATGTAACACTCTCAGTGTTAATTTAATGCTGAAAAGTGTGGACCCATATAGACACTGGACCAGGGTTAAATGTAACACTCTCAGTGTTGATTTAAAACTGGAGAATTCACTGTGTTGGAGACAGAAGTTAACACTCTCAGTGTTAATTTAATGCTGAAAAGTGTGGACCCATATAGACACTGGACCAGTGTTAAATGTAACACTCTCAGTGTTAATTTAATGCTGAAAAGTGTGGACCCATATAGACGCTGGACCAGGGTTAAATGTAACATTCTCAGTGTTGATTTAAATCAAATCAAAAAATCAAATCAAATCAAATGTATTTATATAGCCCTTCGTATATCAGCTGAAATCTCAAAGTGCTGTACAGAAACCCAGCCTAAAACCCCAAACAGCAAGCAATGCATGTGAAAGAGGCAAGGTGGCTAGGAAAAACTCCCTAGGAAAAACTCCCTAGAAAGGCCAAAAACTTAGGAAGAAACCTAGAGAGGAACCAGGCTATGAGGGGTGGCCAGTCCTCTTCTGGCTGTGCCGGGTGGATATTATAACAGAACATGGTCAAGTTGTTAAAATGTTCATAAATGACCAGCATGGTCAAATAATAATAATCATTGTAGTTGTCGAGGGTGCAACAAGCACGTCCGGTGAACAGGTCAGGGTTCCGTAGCCGCAGGCAGAACAGTTGAAACTGGAGCAGCAGCATGGCCAGGTGGACTGGGGACAGCAAGGAGTCATCATGCCAGGTAGTCCCGAGGCATGGTCCTAGGGCTCAGGTCCTCCGAGAGAAAGAAAGAGAAAGAGAGAATTAGAGAGAGCATATTTAAATTCACACAGGACACCGGATAAGACAAGAGAATACTCCAGATGAAACAGACTGACCCTAGCCCCCCGGCACATAAACTACTGCAGCATAAATACTGGAGGCTGAGACAGGAGGGATCAGAAGACACTGTGGCCCCATCCGATGATACCCCCGGACAGGGCCAAACAGGAAGGATATAACCCCACCCACTTTGCCAAAGCACAGCCCCCACACCACTAGAGGGATGTCTACAACCACCAACTTACCGTCCGAAGACAAGGCCGAGTATAGCCCACAAAAATCTCCGCCATGGCATAACCCAAGGGGGGGCGCCAACCCAGACAGGAAGACCACGTCAGTGACTCAACCCACTCAAGTGACGCACCCCTCCCATGGACGGCATGGAAGAACACCAGTAAGTCAGTGACTCAGCCCCTGTAATAGGGTTAGAGGCAGAGAATCCCAGTGGAAAGAGGGGAACCGGCAAGGCAGAGACAGCAAGGGCGGTTCGTTGCTCCAGCCTTTCCGTTCACCTTCACACTCCTGGGCCAGACTACACTTAATCATAGGACCTACTGAAGAGATAAGTCTTCAGTAAAGACTTAAAGGTTGAGACTGAGTCTGCGTCTCTCACATGGGTAGGCAGACTATTCCATAAAAATGGAGCTCTATAGGAGAAAGCCCTACCTCCAGCCGTTTGCTTAGAAATTCTAGGAACAATTAGGAGGCCTGCGTCTTGTGACCGTAGCGTACGTATAGGTATGTACGGCAGGACCAAATCGGAAAGATAGGTAGGAGCAATTCGCTGTGTTGGAGACAGAAGTTCGACAAACAGAATATCGATAAAGCTGAAGTAGAAAAGAGAAAGATAATAAAAGTTGCAAAATCAACAGCACTGCGGACTCAAGTGTCAGATTTGAAAGCACTTGCCATAGCTCCGGCTTTATCGGTTGAGTGCAGATTAGGGGTGTGCCGAGTACTCGGACAAAATGACTATTGTAACGGATATGGTGAATTTTCAGAATACAATTATGACACAAGTATTTTTTGTAGTTCTCCGCGATAAGAAAAAAGTCATTTTCAGCTGCCAGCACACATCTCTCTTTCACTCAAACAGTGTGAAGCACTGTGTGCTCTAAACAACTATCGTCTAGTTATTCTGTCAATAAAGAAACGGTCGGGGTAGCGGTTGAGCCTGCTGCAATGATTGGATTAGAACAAGCCGCTCTCCCTCTGCTCTCATTTCCCCAAACAGACACGCGCGGATCTGTTTCACTCAACTGTTTCACTCAACGTAACTAGTCATTGTTGTTAAATTGAGTTATTTCCTGTCGACTTTGCTGAGGCCATGTGGTTGTTTTTGTCTGTCTACTTGGCGTTGTTTAGTAGGTTACTTTGTCTGTCCATATAACTATTCCATTGCTGACGACGTCTGTCGTTATTTCGTGATCCAAGCCCATGCTCGCTTGCTATTATTATTTGTTCTCGTCCAGGCATGTTTACCGAGCGACAGATCATTAGAAAATAAAATGACAAATGTAGATTGTTTATTTTGATTGTGCAAATGTTGTGGCATAAGTGTCGGGAGAGAAAAGTTTTGCTCCTCTCAAACGTGAAACAGCATGGGGCAAGCGAATTAGCCTACCTTCATCTAAATCTGTGTCTGGAATAAATGCAGGCAGTAGTATCAGCCTATTTTGTTTATAATTGAATAGGACTAAGTAAGTAAATCATGTGCATCTTCATCTGTCAGGATCGTTTACCTTTGAACAGTGTGTGAAGGAACATAACAAGTCACTCTGAGTGATAGCGCAGTAATGGCACTTGAGGTATAGGCTTTATCGGCATTTAAAGCACACTTCGGGGTTTTCCAATCACAAGTAAATCCAATTACGAGTATCAAGTGTGATAAAATGGATGAGTATGAAGAGATCAGCACACCCTTACACCGTATCCAAACCGGTGCACCATCGTGCGCAAATTGATTTTGTCCCCCCACACCAAACGCGATCACGGCACGCAGGTTAAAATATCAAAACAAACTCACCAATTATATTAATTCTGGGAGAGGTCGAAAAGCATTAAACATTTATGTAAATTTAGCTAGCTAGTTTGCAGTTGATAGCTAATTTGTCCTATTTAGCTAGCTTGTTGTTGCTAGCTAATTTGTCCTGGGATATAAATGTTGAGTTGTTATTTTACCTGAAATGCACAAGGTCCTCTAATCCGACAATTAATCCACACATGAAACGGTCAACCGAATCATTTCTAGTCTTACCACGACAACCGACGAACTCAGTTGTCTTTCAATCGCCCATGTGGGTATAAGAGATGGCATGTGGGTATCTACTTCTATAAACCAATAAGGAGATGGGAGAGGCAGGACGTTCACCGCGATCAGCGTCACAAATAGAACTGACTTCTATTTTAGTGCTTGGCAACGCAGACGCTCGTCACGTGTGAGTGGGTGCAATAATTGAATAACATGTCTGTTTAAATTTATTTTGCAACGCTCGTGCACGCAAGCGAGCGGTGTAGTCAGCATGTTAGTGCAGAGTGCGGTACCTCTGGTTAGAGGCTGAAGTTTGGACATTCCTGGATTTGGTATTTGCTATTAGTGTGTTTACTGTTTAGCAGTGTGCGGAAGGAGGGCTCCCACTCCCACACACCACGACACCTGCTTCTGTAACATTTAGGAGTCCGACGTAAAGAGACAAGTACTGTAGACACAGTAGTGCGCCACAATAGCAGAATTAATGGCACGAGGTCAAATCAAATAAATTAATGTATTGAGTCAACAGACATCGTTGTTCAAGGCTGCTTACTTGAGTCACATTTTATACACTATAGATTTGTATGGCTGTCAGGTTGTGAAGTAGTCTGGATATTGGCTGGTATTGCAGGTGGAGTGTCTTACTATAGATTACATAAAATGAGGACCTTGGAGACATACTGTATGCATGTTTGTGTGAGTGCATGTGTGTGTGTGTATAATATATTAGCACACTAAGGCAGGGATGTGGTAAAAGAACAACGTGTATCTGATGTCATGGGTCAAGTGCAAGTACAGATGATCACATGTACATACATGACAGTGTGTGTGTGTGTGTGTGTGTGTGTTGTGAAGTCTGAGCATAAACTCACACAGAGCAGGCGTGTAATTCAGTGATAATGCCCTTGAAGCTGGTATTTGGAGGATATATTAGCAAACCGTGCCAATATATCCTCCAAACACCATCTACGAGGGCATTATCATTTTTATATAATGGGTTACCAACATATTCAAATAATGATTGGCATATTTTCATTCAAAAAATCATTTGGATTAATTTATTCATACTATTTCATCCTTCCACAAGATATAATCCCGACAGAAATCTAGGGTTGCTACCCAAGCCGGCTGGTTGTTCGTTCAATCGGTTCAGTTGCGAGAGATGCGATTCAGTCATTAAGTCTTTTTGTTCTAAATTTATGGAATCTTTCGACTATGGATCTAGTCGAATCTGCGTTTGTTTAAGATGTTTTCTAGGGATTGTTTTGGGATACATCCATAACAATAAGTTAATGAGGCGCGATTTCGTCTGGCATAGAACATTTGCTCTCTCGCTAAACCACTGTTCAGAAGAGATAGCCAACTACACAGCTAACACAATCACTTCAAACTGAAGCTGTAATGACAGTAAACTAGCTGCATTTTGTGTTTTTCTATTTCTATTTATTTGTATATCTATCAAATTATGCTGATTCATGATTTCGACTGGCTGAGAAAAGCTGTCAGTCTGTCTGTCTCGTCCCGACTGTTGGCATGTTCATTACCATGGAAAGGCTGGAGATTTAATATTGAAACAATGTTGCAAATGCAGGAGAGACAGACAGCAAGGTTATTACAAATCCGACAGTTAAAAACCAAATGCTAGTCTAAAAGAAATGGGAGATAATGTCTAGATGCTTTTTACAGTGTAGATCTAGTATATACATTGCTTGGCTGAGCTGATGAGACAGTGGACTGCACAGTCAGATGGAAAAGAGTAAATAGGCATTTCAATGTAATAGATTTAACCTGTGGTAACTTGTGGAATAGACACCGGCTGGAATGCGGTTATAACCAATCAGCATCCAGGATTAGATCCACCTGTTGTATAATGAGGATAATAAACTGGGTAGTTTAAGCCGTGAATGCTGATTGGCTAAAAGCCGTGGTACACTATATGTACAAAAATATATGGACACCCCTTCAAATTAGTGGATTCAGCTTTTTCAGCCACACCCGTTGCTGACAGGTCTATAAAATCGAGCACACAGCCATGCAATATCAATAGACAAACACTGGCGGTAGAATGGCCTGTACTAAAGGGCTCAGTGACTTTCAACGTGGCACTGTCATAGGATGCCACCTTTCCAACAAGTCAGTTCGCCAAATTTCTGCCCTGCTAGAGCTGCTGTAAGTGCTGTTATTGTGAAGTGGAAACATCTAGGAGCAACAATGGCTCAGCCGCGAAGTGGTAGGCCACACAAGCTCACAGAACGGGACAGCTGAGTGCTGAAGCGTGTAGCGCATTAAAATCGTCTGTCCTCGGTTGCACAACACTCACTACCGAGTTCCAAACTGCTTCTGGAAGCAACGTCAACATAATAACTGTTCGTCGGGAGCTTCATGAAATGGGTTTCCATGGCCGAGCAGCCGCACACAAGCCTAAGATCACCATGCATCGGCTGGAGTGGTGTAAAGCTCGCCGCCATTGCACTCTGGAGCAGTGAAAAACGCGTTCTCTGGAGTGATGAATCACGTTTCACCATCTGGCAGTCCGACGGACAAATCTGGGTTTGGCAGATGCCAGGAGAACGCTACCTTCCCGAATGCATAGTGACAACTGTAATGTTTCTTGGAGGAGGAATAATGGTCTGGGCGGGTTTTAATGGTTCGGGCTAGGCCCCTTCAAATCAAATTGTATTAGTCACATGCGCCGAATACAACAGGTGTACACCTTACAGTGAAATGTTTACGTATGAGCCCCTAACCAACAATGCAATTTAAAAAAATACGGATAAGAATAAGAAATAAAAGTAACAAGTAATTAAAGAGCAGCAGTAAAATAACAATAGCGAGACTATATACAGGGGGGTACCGGTACAGAGTCAATGTGCGGGGGCACCGGTTAGCTGAGGTAATATGTACATGTAGGTAGAGTTATTAAAGTGACTATGCATAGATGATAACAGCAGAGAGTAGCAGCAGTGTAAAAGAGGGGGACGGAGGTCAATGCAAATAGTCTGGGTAGCCATTTGATTAGGTGTTCAGGAGTCTTATGGGTTGGGGTAGAAGCTGTTTAGAAGCCTCTTGGACCTAGACTTGGCGCTCCGGTACCGCTTGTCATGCGGTAGCAGAGAGGACAGTCTATGACTAGGGTGGCTGGAGTCTTTGACAATTTTTAGGGCCTTCCTCGGACACCGCCTGGTATAGAGGTCCTGGGTGGCTGGAAGCTTGGCGCCAGTGATGTACTGGGCCGTTCGCACTACCCTCTGTAGTGCCTTGCGGTCAGAGGCCGAGCAGTTGCCATACCAGGCAGTGATGCAACCAGTCAGGATGCTCTTGATGGTGCAGCTGTGGAACCTTTTGAGGATCTGAGGACCCATGCCAAATCTTTTCAGTCTACTGAGGGGGAATAAGTTGTGTCGTGCCCTCTTCATGACTGTCTTGGTGTGCTTGGACCATGTTAGTTTGTTGGTGATGTGGACACCAAGGAACTTGAAGCTCTCAACCTGCTCCACTGCAGCCCCATTGATGAGATTAGGGGCGTGCCCGGTCCTTTTTTTCCTGTAGTCCACAATCATCTCCTTTGTCTTGATCACGTTGAGGGAGAGGTTGTTGTCCTGGCACCACACGGCCAGGTCTCTGATCTCCTCCCTATAGGCTGCCTCGTCGTTGGCGGTGATCAGGCCTACCACTGTTGTGTCATCGGCAAACTTAATGATGGTGTTGGAGTCGTGCCTGGCCGTGCAGTCATGAGTGAACAGGGAGTACTTGAGGGGACTGAGCACGCACCCCTGAGGGGACCCTGTGTTGAGGATCAGCATGGCGGATGTGTTGTTACCTACCCTTACCACCTGGGGGCAGCCCGTCAGGAAGTCCAGGATCCAGTTGCAGAGGGAGGTGTTTAGTCCCAGGGTCCTTAGTTTATAGATGATTTTTGAGGGCACTATGGTGTTGAACGCTGAGCTGTAGTCAATGAATAGCATTCTCATATAGGTGTTCCTTTTGTCCAGGTGGGAAAGGGCAGTGTGGAGTGCAATAGAGATTGCATCATCTGTGGATCTGTTGGGGTGGTATTCAAATTGGAGTGGGTCTAGGGTTTTTGGGATAATGGTGTATATGTGAGCCATGACCAGCCTTTCTACGGGTCGGTAGTCATTTAGGCAGTTTACCTTGGTGTTCTTGGGCACAGGGACTATGGTGGTCTGCTTGAGACATGTTGGTATTACAGACTCAGACAGGGAGAGGTTGAAAATGTCAGTGAAGACACCTGCCAGTTGGTCAGTGTATGCTCGGAGTACACATCCTGGTAACCCATCTGGCCCTACGGCCTTGTGAATGTTGACCTGTTTAAAGGTCTTACTCACATCGGCTGCGGAAAGCGTGATCACACAGTCTTCCGGAACAGCTGGTGCTCTAATGCGTGTTTCAGTGTTATTTGCCTCGAAGCGAGCATAGAAGTAGTTTAGCTCGTCTGGTAGGATCGTGTCACTGGGCAGCTCTCGGGCTGTCCTTCCCTTTGTAGTCTGTAATGGTTTGCAAGCCCTGCCACATCTGACGAGCGTCAGAGCCGGTGTAGTACGATTCGATCTTAGTCCTGTATTGACGCTTTGCCTGTTTGATGGTTCGTCAGAGGGCATCGCGGGATTTCTTATAAGCTTCCGGGTTAGAGTCCCGCTCCTTGAAAGCAGCAGCTCTAGCCTTTAGCTCAGTGCAGATGTTGTCTGTAATCCATGGCTTCTGGTTGGGGTATTTACATTCGGTTACTGTGAGGACGACGTCATCAACGCACTTATTGATGAAGCCAATGACTGATGTGGTGTACTCCTCAATGCCATCGGAGCAATCCCGGAACATATTCCAGTCTGTGCTAGCAAAACAGTCCTGCTTCATCTGACCACTTTTTTATTGATCTAGTCACTGGTGCTTCCTGCTTTAATTTTTGCTTGTAAGCAGGAATCAGAAGGATAGAATTATGGTCAGATTTGCAAAATGGAGGGCGAGGGAGAGCTTTGTATGCGTCTCTGTGTGTGGAGTAAAGGTGGTCCAGAGTTTCTTTTTTCCTCTGGTTGCACATCTAACATGCTGATAGAAAGTTGGTAAAACTGATTTAAGTTTCCCTGCATTAAAGTCCCCGGTTATTAGGAGCGCCGCCTCTGGGTGAGCGTTTTCTTGTTTGCTTATAGCGAATACAGCTCATTCAATGCTGTCTTAGTGCCTGCCTCTGACTGTGGTTGTATGTAAACAGCTACAAAAAATACAGATAAAAACTCTCTAGGTTGATAGTGTGGTCTACAGCGTATCATGAGATACTCTACCTCAGGCGAGCAATAGCTCAAGACTTCCTTAGATATCGTGCACCAGCTGTTATTTACAAAAATACATAGTCCGCCGCCCCTTGTCTTACCAGACGCCGCTGTTCTATCCTGCCAGTACAGTGTATAACCAGTAAGCTGTATGTTGATGGTGTCGTCGTTCAGCCACGACTCCGTGAAGCATAAGATATTACAGTTTTGAATGTCCCGTTGGTAGTTTAATCTTGTGCGTAGGTCATCGATTTCATTCTCCAAAGATTGCAAGTTTGCAAGCAGAATTGAAGTAAGTGGGGGTTTATTCAATCGCCTACGAATTCTCAGAAGGCAGCCCGCCCTCTGGACCCTTTTTCTCCATCTCCTCTTCACGCAAATCACGGGGATCTGGGCCTGTTCCCGAGAAAGCTGTATATTGTTCGCGGCGGGCTCGTCAGACTTGTTAAAGGCAAAAAAGGATTCTGCCAGTCCGTGGTGAGTAATCGCAGTCCTGATGTCCAGAAGTTATTTTCGGTCATAAGAGACGGTAGCGGCAACATTATGTACAAAATAAGTAAAAAATAAGTTATAAACAACGCAAGTAAATGAACCAAAAAACACAATCGGTTGGGGACATGTAAAACGTCTGCCTTCTTCTCCGGCGCCAGTTCCATTGAAGGGAAATCTTAACGCTACAGCATACAATGACATTCTAGACGATTCTGTGCTTCCAACATTGTGGCAACAGTTTGGGGAAGACCCTTTCCTGTTTCAGCATGACAATACCCCGTGCACAAAGCGAGGTCCATTCAGAAATGGTTGTCGAGATCAGTATCGAAAAACTTGACTGGCCTGCACAGAGCCCTTACCCCTTCAAACACCTTTGGGATGAATTGAAACGCTGACTGTGAGCCAGGCCTAATCGCCCAACATCAGTGCCCTACGTCACTAATGCTCCTGTGGCTAAATGGCAGCAAGTCTCCGCACAATGTTCCAACATCTAGTGGAAAGCCTTCCCAGAAGAGTGGAGGCTGTTATAGCATCAAAGGGGGGACCAACTCCATATTAATACCCATGATTTTGGAATGAGATGTTCGACGAGCAGGTGTCCAGATACTTTTGGTAATGTAGTGTATATCAGACCGCATGTCCCGTGTATGACCAAACATTTATTAATACTGCTTTAACTACGTTGGCAATCAGTTTCTACTAGAAATAAGGCACCGCGGGAGTTTGTGGTATATGGCCAATATACCACGGTTAAGGGCTGTATCCAGGCACTCCGCATTGCATTGTGCTTAAGAACAGCCCTTAGCCGTGGTACATTGGCCATATACCACACACCTTATTGCTTAACTATATTTGCTTGGCTTCCCCCTAAGTCAGAGAGAAACAAAGGCACAGTGCTACTTAAGTCCTGCCGTATAAGAGGGTACACAGACTGCACACACACTGGTGCACATACACACACATACATACACACGAACATACACACACACACACTCTCACTCATCCATACACACCCTTGATCTCACAAAGTTGGAATACATTGCACACACATGTTTAAATACACAAGACATTGCAGATATAATCTTGGCGGAAAACATTTCTGAGTAACTCAAAGAATTCCCCACAAGTGAAGCATGATATGCTAACTCATGGTGTACACTGTGAAGTGTGTGTGTCTTCAGAATCCAGGAGAAATGCTTCAGTTCATTGTACTGTTTGATTCTTAGATCGACTCAAACCAAAGGTAAACCTTGTTGATGTTCAGTGTCTGTCGCTCAACCAAACAGCCATTTAGTGTCAGGTTATTGATTCATCCATCAGTTGTTGTGGAGGAGCAGCGCAGTGCCACTTGATATGCTGATCACAAGCAGCTCAGTGTCTGGGCTGAGACAAATGTGCTGGAGGTGGCTGTGCGTCTTCATTACACACACAAAAATGTGGGTTCCTCAAGGGTGCTTTGGGAAGGGTGATGGTTCTATGTAGGCTTTGGCGGTATACCTATACGGTATATACCGTATACCAGGGTATTTGGAAATAGCCACTGGATGGTTTTTCAGTACCGTCAGTACCATTGAAAGAATTTCTTTGAAGGTTTTCAGTACATTTAAACATTTGTAGCTGTTTTTGAAGTGAATACCTGCAGTCAACTTGTACAATACGTTAGGAGATAAAGCAGATCGCGGTCTTCATTTCACCTGTCTCATTATTTTACATTATAAAGCTTATGTAGTTACCCAGAACAGTTAAGCCAGTCACGTGTTTGTTTTTAAATAGCACAACAGGAGAAAGCGGGAGCAGGTGAGTCCAGCTGTGTATTTAAAGGGTTCACATTTGAGTTTTGCTTAAATTAATCTTGCATTTTACCAGAGAAAAATAGGCTGGCTACACCTGAGAAAAGTACTGGAGAAAAGTAGCTAGACATCAGTCAGAGCATTGTCTGCTGATAGAATGCCTGTTTGTGAATTGTCATCTGGGTTTAGAAGTGCAACTGAAGCACACAATTTGTCTGATGCCAAGCAGAAATTACAATAAGAAGCATTTTAGATCTGCGTTTACAAAACACTGCAAGATATTTCTTATGCGTTTTTATATTTTTCTGCGTGGAAGACACAGAATTCTAAGTTTAACTTGCTATCTAAGTGATTGAATTAATAAGGTGATGGGGCATCATATTGTGTAAGCTTTCTGCCGTGTTTGGATTAGTTATTTTTACAGCTGCCACTGCTATCTTGATTTCCTTGTGTTTTTTCTCCTCTCCATTCTCAGCCCATCTGCTCCTTCCCCTTCTTCTCTGAGCAGAGCAGGCAGGCCCGCAAAACCCCCAGAGGTCAAAACCCCCTGAGGCAGGCCCGCAAAACCCCCCTGTCCGCACCCCCGCATAAATCTAATTGGCATAATAAAGCATTTCCCATAAAAATCAGTCAGTTTAAGATAGAGATATGAATGGAAGCAAGTCCCCGCAGCAATATTCCAACATCTAGTGGAATGCCTTCCCAGAAGAGTGGATGCTGTTATAGCAGCAAAGGGGGGACCTACTCCATATTAACGACCATGATTTTCGACGAGCAGGTGTCCACATACATTTGGCCATGTAGTGTGCATACACACGCACACACGCACAATTCAATTTGATTTGATTTGCTCTTTTTAATGCAAGTGTGAGTGAGAGTGCCATTCCAGTTTATCTAATGTGTTATATTATGTCATATAATGTATGACTATGGCCAGTGACAGTGTCTTGTGAAAGACTTTGTGTTAATTGAGAATGGTTGACTAAATCACTCAGTGGTTTGCAATTCTCTTCTCGGGAACCCCCAGCTGTTCCAGAGGTAGCTCACATGATTAAACTTTTCAATTAATGCAATAGTAACACCTATAGAATTTTAATAATTTTATAATACGGCTGACCAGAATAAAAAACTCTCTATGGTTCTTTAAAAGGATCTACATATTAAGAAATGTTCTTTATTGCAGGGGTTCCTAAACTTTTTCCCTCAGAGGCCCCTTCCAGCATTGGGGAACATCCTGGGCACGTGCCACGTCTATTTCTATGGGCACAAGAACTGTTCATGACGCAAACTGTTCACACCCCTCTAGTTGGAGGAGACAGAAGACATTGTACATTTTGCAACTTCTCTCTCTCTTGTTTGTTGTCTTCCATTCTCTCACTCTGTCCTTGGTTTATCTCTTTTTTTTATTCCCCATGTTATCTCTCCTCCATCTTTCCCTTCTCCCACCTTCCTTTCAGTCTGTCTACCCCCTGATTAATTCCTCCACTTCTATCTACATCAATCTCTCTGTCTTTTTCACCCTCAGTCCTTCCTCCTCTTCTCTGACCTGTCTGTCCTGTATTATTTTATTCCTCCATCCCCCACTTAAAAACACAGCATCTGCCCTTGAAAAGCTGAATCATAAGAGGATAAACCTATGACACTTTAGTCACAATTATTATCCGTTGTAATTCAGAGAACGATCAAAGCGTAACAAAATCATTATACCGTATTCCTTTCCGTATCTATCTCCCCCCAGCAGGATAGAGGGTGCATATAGATTAGACAACAAACGTATGATGAATGTTGCTGAAACGAATTGGGAAAGGCAATCAGTTTCTTCTCAACTACAGGCTCAACACAGATAGCACAGCTGCTGTATAGACAAAAACGTCTGAATACTTTTGCTTTTAGAACCAATCAAAGAAGACCATTCAGTGTGTGTGTGTGTGTGTGTGTGGGGGTGTGTGTGTGTGTGTCTTTGAAATATTGAAATAACAGCAGGACTCAGTGTTGACAGTGGCATGCAGTAATGAGCCAGTTAGCATTCCCATGGTGCACTGCAACAGGGGGATGGGCTGACATTTGCACCGCCGCTGAACGCCAAGTACCCAGTGGACTTATTATCAGTGGAGAGGACAGGTGCACGCAAATTAACACTGTTTGCGCGTGTGTGTGTGTGTGTGTGTGCGCGTGCGTGCATGCGTGCGTGTGTGTGTGCGTGCGTGCGTGCACGGGGGCTTGAATGCATGTGTGTAGCCATTAGGGCTGTCTTAAATGAGTATAAGCCACTATTAGACTTATTTGGCAGGTGATTTGATAAGGTTAACTGGTATAGCGTGATTGCTGTATTAAGGTGATGGTGTGATAAGCCCGGAGTGTGAGACAAGGTCAGACTGACTGGGTGATGTGGGGATGGTCAGGGGCTGTCAGACTGTAGAAGTTATTATGGTAATCCTGCTGACAATCAACATCAACTGTCTGTTCATAAGAGCTTCAACACTGTGGCAATGTGATTAGACCAGCAGATTAACTATGAGCTCAATAGGAAGTGAGACCAGACTCTAACATCAAGGGTCAGCCACAGTCTCTCACTTCAGAAATATTCCCTAACAGCAGTTTGTGTTGTGTTGTGTTTTGAACAGGATCAGAATGGCTGTGGACAAGTCTCTGGGGATAGAGTAACTGCTGTGTGATTGGAGGTTTGTATGAGACGCCAGAGAGAAACAAGATAAGGAGAAGAACACAGAGAAACCGCGGGGAACGTGGAGAACGTCTTGCTTCACACATAGAAACCATGATAATGCTAACAAAACGTTAACGGAACCTTAACGGAACACTCAGTGAGGTCATGTAGCTGCACTCGGAACGCCCTGCATGTGACCACTCTTCCTGCATCGCCTCGGTTTCTCTGAGTGGTTGGTTTCGAGAGTCACGAACCAATGGAGAAGAGTGCTGAGGAGCTGAACCTCTCGTTCCTGCTGGAGCATGAGAGAGAGATGATCCTCAGTGTCCTGCAGAAAGATGAGAAACTGAGGAAGCGAGAGGAGAAGAGGATACGGTGAGGGCAGAATAAGTCTTCATCATTATCATCATTATACGATACACTACAACCATACATCTACTACTACACTTTCCTTGATGAAGATGATGATCAGTAGCAATTTTAGCATGTACGGAGAGGGAAAAAAGTATTTGATCCCCTGCTGATTTTGTACGTTTGCCCACTGACAAAGAAATGATCAGTCTATAATTTTAATGGTAGGTTTATTTGAACAGTGAGAGACAGAATAACAACAAAAAAATCCAGAAAAACGCATGTCAAAAATGTTATAAAATGATTTGATGATGAAATTTCTCTAAAATGTGCACCACCAAGTCAGAACAGTAGGTTAAGTCATGAGCGGGAAAGGGAACAAATTATTAGGGTGAGGCACATGGGCTACTAACAGCTTACAACACCACATACATTTAGTATTACTTTCTTAGCTACAGTATACATATCTCCCTGGCATAATATATCATTTATGCAGCAGCATATAATACATTTTTGGACCTACCTTGTTGTGCTGTGCTCACTTGAACAGGAAAGTGGCACGGCGTTCCTTCTTGTGGGCAAATTTTGTCATCAAACTTTGTCATCAAAGTCTGACATTCTCTGGATTTATGGTGCTTTCAAAACAACTGGGAACTCTGTGTTCTTCAGGTCGGCGCTCTAGAATGAGGCCCGAGTTCCCGACATGGAATTCTCAGTTGGATGACAGTTCAAAACTTATTTTCCCAGTCGGAGCTAGTTTTTTCCCCGAGTTCCCAGTTGTCTTGAACTCACTGAAGTCTGAGATTTCCCGGTTCCGAGGTTCCAGTTGTTTTGAAAGCTGCAGAAGTCATGCTGGATTGACATCATGGCCAATGTATTCCACCTTTTCTGTCTCATGGTGTTGCATGTGAATGTTTATCCTTTTAAGCTTGGAAAAGAGACCCTTCAACTCAGACTTGGACCACACACCCTCTCCACTGAATAACAGGCTAGTGATTGCTTTGCAACACTTGCAGTTAGCCACTGATTCCTTCACAAACCACTAATTGTTGAATTTGCGAATTCCAATTTGTTGTGTAATGTTTATGGCTGATGAGCACCGATGAGCACGTTTTAACTGACATTTCTCGTCATTATTTCTCTTCATATGACAAGGACTAAAAAGCATTTGCCTGTAGATTGTCGACTTGATTCATGATGATGACTGCTAGCTTGCCAATCAAAGTTACTGTAGATATATTGTGATTTGACGTCATTTTATTTGTGGCCAATGATCTTGAGCCTTTTTGGATGGGCACTTCTAATGTAAATGATATGGAACACGTATTAATGCCAAAGTAACATGCAAAACAGGCAACAACAAAAAATGATATATATATATATTTTAATAATTTGTATTTTTTCCAGCTGAGCAGGTGGGGCTCACATGCCCTGAATGACAGGTCGCCACTGATGTTGATGATACATTTTTTTTATCGTAATCATCATTTTTTGTACCTCTACAATCACAATACGACCACAGCATCACAACTACTACAATCATGGTCATAATCATTAGTGACAATGACAAACTTAATAAGTGTTCTTCCTCTGTTTCTCCCTGTTGTAGGAAGCTGAAGAATGAGCTGGTGGAGATCAGGCGTAAGGGTTCACGCTGCCCCCAGGAGGTTGGGGAGCGTCAATGTGCCCGCTGCCTGAAGGGCCTGGGCCTGATCTTCGACCGTGGGGAGCTCTGTGAGGAGTGCCTACAGCGTGTCTGCAGCGACTGCCGCGTAATGCCCCCTAAAGGAAAGCAGTGGAAGTGCTCCATCTGCGCCAAAGTCTCGTGAGTCTGGGCAAAGGCATCAGGCCATGGTTTAGCACGAGTAACAGTTATGTCTTTGTGTGAGTGTGTGAGTATTTTTTTATGAGCGACAGATGCCTCCTATTTGTTATTAATCACTTTTCAGGGCGTTTTGACATCACCTTTAGAGACAGTTAAAGCCAGGAGGAGGTTAGTTTATTGTACAGGGGTCAGAGGTCAGAGGTCAGGGTTCCCTGTCTGATGGTGTCTCTGATTGACAGAGAGCTGAAGGTAGTGACCGGGGAGTGGTTCCTGGAGGAGCGATCCAAGCGGTTTGACCAGGGGGCGGTGCTCAGCAGTGATGTTGTCAAACAGTCTATCCTGAGCAGCCCCGCTGGAAGCCCCCACAGGAAGTCTCCAGCGCCAGGCGACACAATCCACACACCTGAGAGGCCTGACACGTCCAAATCAGGAAGAAGCACCGTAAGGAACCTGGTGGATGGTGCCAAGAGGAAAGGGAAAGGGTGAGAAAAACACATACACACACGCACTGTATGTACACACACAAGGTTGAGCTGGGTTAATTCAAGTTGCAAATGACAGATTGGCAATTTACAATTTAATCAATGACACAGGAGAAGATCACTGCACAGAGTTAACACGATGACTAGCCCACGACACAGGCAGGTGGAGAATGGTCCAACATCAGAGAATGTGTTTCCCATTGCATTCTGACTGGTTGGGTTAGTAGGCTTCAAGGACACACCTGGCCCACTGGCCACTCAACACACCGTTTTCTGGACTCCAATGAGACAAATATTTATCACATTATCATATTGATATTTGATTAAGTAATCCAAAATGTAATCAGCATCTGGACTGATTACAGCTACTTAATTTGTGTAATCTGATTACGTAATGTAATCAATTACTACAGTCTTAGAAAAAAAGGTGCTATCTAGAATCTAAAAGGGTTCTTTGGCTGTTCCCATAGGAGAACCCTTTGGAAGATTCCTTTTTGGTTCCATGTTCTACCTGAAACCAAAAAGAGTTCTACCTGGAACCAAAAAGAGTTCTACCTGGAACCAAAAAGAGTTCTACCTGGAACCAAAAAGGGTTATCCTATGGGGACAGCTTAAGAACCCTTTTGGAACCCTTTTTTTCTAAGAGTGTACCCAACCCTGCGACACACACGCGTACACACAGACACACACGCACACACACTGATGTATCACACACACACCACAGGCTGATGTGTAAAATGAACAGTTGTGTGTGTTGAATCCCAGGATGCGGATGGAAAAGAGGGGCAGCCGTCCCAGCCTGAAGCCAGAAAACGAGGTGGACGGTGGTAGTGTGTGTCCTCCTGTTCCCGACATAGACACACACAGCGTACGCAGCGCCCGGTCTGCACCACGCTCCACAACCCGCTCTGCACATCACTCACACAGGTGAGACCAAACCACACCCATACAAGTCCAACATTTTTTTTAAGGTTTTATTGTCACATACACCGGCACACACTGGGCACATCTCCATTGTCTGTAGTGGCTTACTGGCTTCATCTCCTTCATTTACACTAATTTGAAGTCACAGGATAGGTGAAAGCAGCACATCTGTTTTAGGCAATAACTAAAGCTGTAGAGATTGGGTGTGACTAGAAGATGATTAATGACCAGTGGTTAAATTGAAAGTACTAACCCTAAACCTAGAATGGTAATTCACTTGAGTACAGGCTTAACTGAATGAACAACAAAGATGGAATGCAATATGACATTTTATTAAATCGTTTCGGGAATGGCCTCGTCTCCGCGGGAAGATCCTCGGAGCCAGATAATGTGATGACAGGTAGTTGACATATAAATAAATCCAAAGATTTATGGCCATTGGTGAATATGGTGTAATTTCAGAACGCAATTCGGGGTGTTTCTTGATGTGGGTGTTCCCTGATATCAGGAAATGGCCATTGATACCTGTCAATGGTCAGTTTCGGTGTTATGAGACTGATGGTTTTTCGACACAGATGCATTGTTTACATAGCAGGTTAGGATAATTAACGCAGCAGGTTAGGTGAATTAGCGTCGCAGGTTAGGAGACTGAGGTTAAGGTTAGGAAAAGGGTTAGGGTTAGGCTTTGCTACAATGCTACAGTTGTCAACAGCTGTTGTCCCCGATGCAAAAGAAAGGCCACAGACCAATAGCGAGCATCAATGGGTGTAGCTTGATATCAAGGAACGCCTTTATCAGAAAAGGCCCCTAATTGCACCCTTCTCCCATTGGTTGAGAGAGAGGAATGTGATAATTGCCAGAGGGAGCCCATAGGTTAAACAGCAAGCGTGAGGAATGAACAATATTTTGTCATGCTTATAGGTTATAAGGTAAATAGGTGAATGGCATTTTGCACATGGCTAATAGGAAAGAGGAGAAAAAACAAGACGCTATGCTGATGATGATACGTTTGTCTTCATTCCCACTATGCCGTAAAATAGTAAACAAAGTGAATTATGTTATGCTGACTGGATGAAGTTAAACGAGCATTCAGACCAGCCATCCTGATTGAACTTTCGTAAACTACATTACATTGTAATTATATCAATAACCCTAGCTCTAATCTTAACCCTAACCCCTTCCCTAACTCTAACCCTAGAATGGTAATACATTGTACTTACAGCAGTAACCCTAGCTATAACTAGGGCTGTTGCGGTGACTGTAACAGCATTGTAGCTAAGACCAAAGAGATGTGCATAGACTTCAGGAAGCGTACAACACCTACCTCTGCAACATCTGTCAGTGGTCAGAACATAGAGATTGTAGAGGAATACAAATATCTGGGTGTCCTCTTGGACAATAAGCTTCAGAGGAGTAAATGTACAGACCTGATCTACAAAAAGAGCCAACAGAGACTGTACTTTCTCAAAAAGATGGGATCTTTTAATGTAGACTGTACTATATTGACTCTGTTTTACAAATCTTTTATTGAGAGTATTTTAACTTTTTGTTTTGTTTGTTGGTTTGGCAATGCCACTGTAAGCCAGAGAAATACGTTGAGAAGAATTATTACCACAGCAAGCAAGGTACTTGGAGTTAAACAGTCAGGCCTGGATGAGATCTTTAAGGTCAGGGCCCTCCGTAAGGCTCACAAAATCATTTTAGACCCAAGCCACCCCCTGTACCTGGACTTTGAACTACTCCACTCTGGGCGCAGGTATAGGGCACCCCTCAGCAGGAAAAACAGAACTAGACAATCATTTGTGCCAGGTGTGATATCCCTCCTAAATAGCTCGGGCTAATGTTCCTATCAACTCCGTAAGGCCAGCAGTCTTTAAAAAAAATGCTTTATTTCTTTATTTATTATATTTAGTATTCTTTTTTTATTTATTGGTATGTAACTGTTATGAAAGTTGTATTGTCAATTTTGTTTTGTATTTAAATGCCACTTTAAATGTGTACATGACACTGCAACAAAATGTCCCCATGGGGACAATAAAGTCAGTAAGTATTACCTCCACACCGGCGTTCACATGTCATGAAGGCAGTCAAAAATGTGTTGTTGTTCAGTGTGGTTTGTTTTGGCTTTTGCTTCTTTCCAGCAGTTTTTTTAGGCAGGGCAGAAAAATGTTTCGTTTCCGCTACGGAAGCCTACAAGACCCCTTCCCCAGTAGCTACTATTTCTCTCTGCAGAATCTGCACAGCGTCACATGACATATGCCATACAACTTTGCAACCAATCTGATTGATTTCCCCTGCTCTGTTACATCATTTGATGCTCTTTTCAAAGTGTGGAGAGGTACTCCCCTGTCTGTCTTTCTTTTCTGTGATCTAGGCATGCTGAAAGTAAAAGAAAACATTTACCAAAACATCAAGTTTTAGTCAGGTTTAGTTGTAACATTTTTTCACAAGTTGTTACAACTAACCCTGACCCTTGCAGCCATTAGCTAGCTTCCATTTTAGCTAAATGTTAAAACTTTAGCATTGCTAACTTGCATCAAATATCTCTACACAGACTGGTTATAAACCTGATATAAGTTCGGTGAATGGAACTACAAAGCCATCACGAAAACAAATTTTGTCAAAATAATTACTTTCTTACCTCAAAATCAGATTTCTGTCAATAGAATCTGCAGAGTTTATCACGGGGACTTGCTTTTTCACATGAGGGTTCAGGACTAAACTGAGCATGTTCACAGTGAATCATATGATTTTACCTCGCTC